>NC_092744.1:8665978-8965978 GCF_047496795.1 Chiloscyllium punctatum
GCTTCACCTTGCGGTTACTGGGTTTGGCAATGTCAGGCAGCTCGCTGTCTGGTATGACAAGGAGGTAGGCAATCATGTGCACAAGACCAGACAGGGGGGCATGGCTCTCAGGCTGAGTAGCCATCGGCACCTTTTTAAACAGGTAGACATGGCATGTTGACGCTTGGTTTATTTGCTGGGAGTTGGAGGGATACAGGGACATGTGGGGTCCGGGGGAGGGGGGGGGGGAATGGGGGGGGGGAAATGGGGGGAGTTGTTTGGCGGGAGCTGGGGGAGGGTGATCTATGGGGGAAGGGGCAGAAAATGGGCTGAAGGGTGAAATTTAGAAAGGATGGTGGAAGTTAGAGGTTATTGGAGTTACAATAGGTTAACCTCCCGAAAGTTGGTGTTGTCTTTCTGCAACTTTCTGTAAATGGTGAGTTCTAGGAACCACAGCTAGGTAATGAATCACACTCACCTCAAACACAGAACAACCTGCCCATTCTTACCTGCACTTTGTGTCTCACTTCCCTTAATTGCTGCTTTAGCCTTTCTGATCCAGGCTTGGTACCCTGTGGTGAAGATTACTGAATGTGCCAGCTCTATCATTCATAACATTTACAAATAGCCTTTTTTCTTAATGCATTCATTGGAGGCTACATAAATACCTTAACTGAGTTCCAGATGCCTTTGACAGACAAGGACAAGAAAGCATACTGGTTATTTATTAATTATTTACTGGGATATGGCTCAGTAGGACTCCAGTAATCGAGGAGGTGATGGTATTGTCACTGCACTGTTAATCCAGAACCCAGGTAATATTCTGGGGACCGGGTTCGAATCTCGCCACAGCTGATGGTAGAATTTGAATTCAATAAACATCTGGTACTAGGATTCTACTGATGACCATGAATCCATTATTGATTGTCAGGAAAGACCCATCTGGTTCACTAATGTCCTTTCGGGAAGGAAACTGCCATCCTTACCTGGGCTACATGTCACTCCAGGCCCACAGCAATGTGGTTGACTCGTACCAGCCCTCTGGGCAACTAGGGATGGGCAATAAAGACTGGCCTGACCAGGGATACTCTCATTCTGTGAATGAATGAAAGTATCTTCTTCCTCAGATCCATGTAACCTGACCACATCTGAGATCACTGATGATGCACTCTTGTTACGAACACACCAGCGATTAACCCATTCATGGCCCAGCGTGGCTAAGATAGTTTGATTCTTGATCAGTTGGGGAATCAAGGATTACAGGGAAAAGGCAGAAAAGTGGATGTGAGGAGTGTTGGACCATTAGAATGGTGGAGCAGGGCCGAATGGCCTACTGCTGTTCCTATTTCTTGTGGTTTTATAAACCCAGCTGTTACTGCTTGCTCCTAATAACCTCTGAGAGGTGACGGTTATAATATTCCAATCTGGATCGTAATCTCACTTCTGGCCCAGAATGGACTACCCAGTGCCAATGTTGGGAAGAGGCTTCTGGATGATCATTTAGGCCAGGATCTTTCCCGGTGCAGTTTGGATGAGGAATCCTTGTAGTTGCAGGCTGTGGGCAGTAGGACTGAAACCATTCAGATTGTTTCACAGCGATGGGTGCTGCATTCTGTGGCCTAGAGCAGCCCTGACAGGTAGTGAGGAAGGATGAGTGTGTACAGTAGGTGAGAGTTTCAGGTCATGGAATCCCAGTGTGGAAGCAGACTATTCAGCCCATCAAGTCCACACCAACTCTCTGAAGAACATCCCACCCAGATGCAGCCATCCCTACATTTTCCTTTGCCAATCCATCTAACCTGCACATCTTTGGATTGTGGGAGTAATCCGGAGCACCCAGAAGAACCACGCAGACATAGGAGAACACACAAAGCTCACACAGTCGTCCAAGGCTGGAATTGAACCCGGGGTCCCTGATGCTCTGAGACAGCAGTGCCAACCACTGAGCCACTGTGCCACTTAGGGGTCTGGTATAGTGTGACATATGAAAAAAGGAAAAAGAACAATAAAGCACAGGAATAGACCCTTCAGCTCCTCGACCCTTTCACCTTTGGCCCTCCTTTGACCCTTTGACCCTTCGGTCCTCCAATCCTGTGCCAACATATTTTGCCCTTCTATGTTAAAACTGTCTTCCTTACAGGATCTGTATCCCTCAATCCCCTTCTTCTTCACATGTTTGTCCAGGTGTTTCTTGAATACTGCTATTGTGTCTGCTTCCTCCACCACCTCTGGCAGCACATTCTAGGCCCTTTGTGTGAAAAACTTACCTTCCACATCTCTTTTAAACATGACACCCCCCCCCACCACCCCACCCCGCTCCCCACTTGAACCCTGTCCCCTAATAGTTGACCCCTCCACCCTGGGAAAAAGCCTCATACTTTCCATTCTATCCGTGCCATTCACAATCTTAGAAACCTCTATCAGGCCACCCCTCAACCTCCGGCATTCCAGTGAAAACAAACCCAGTCTGTCCAACCTTTCTTCATAGCCAAAATCCCCCATACCCGGCAACATCCTGGTAAACCTTTTCTGTACCCTCTCCAAATCATCCACATCCTTCTGGTAGAGTGGTGACCAGAACTGTATGCAATACTCCAAGTGTGGTCGAACTAAAATTCTATAAAGATGCAGCATAACTTGTCTATCCTCAGACTCAATGCCCTTTCCAATGATGGTAAGCATGCCATTGGCCTCTTTTGCTACCTTATCTACCTGTGCTGCCACCTTCAGTGATCTGTGGAACTGCACATCCAGATCCCTCTGCATATCAATACTCTGAAGGTTACTGCCACTCACTGTATAATTTCCACCTTTACTTGACCTTCCAAAATGCATCACCCCATATTTGTCCAGATTAAACTCCATCTGCCATTTTTCTGCCCATGCCTCCAACTGATCTATATCCTGCTGTATCCTCTGACAATTCTCCTCACTATCTATAACTCCAACAATCCTGCAAACTTATTAATTAGACCGGCCACGTGTTCCTCCAAATCATTCATGAAGATCACAAACAGCAGAGGTCCCAGCACTGATCCCTGCAGGACACCACTAGTCATAGCCCTCCATTCTGAAAAGCATCTGTCCACCTCTACCCTCTGTCTGCTATGACTAAGCCTGTTCTGTATCCATCTTGCCAGGTCACTCCTGATATACCATGTGACTTCACCTCTTGTACCAGTCTACCATGAGGGACCTTGTCAAAGGCTTTACTGATGTCCGCTTTTCCCTCGTCAATCATCTTCATCACCTCCTCAAAAAACTCCACTAAGTTAGTGAGGCATGATCTCCCCCACATAAAACCATGCAATCTATCCTGGGTGGGGGAATAGGATCTCGGATGTCATGGAGAGTTAGCTGGTTAGTCAGTGGGTGTGTGGTCAGTTCAATAATTTACCAAGGGTTAGAGCAGGTATTTAATACCTCTAACTTTTCCTGGCTAGTGAGTCAGTCAGAAACATCTAAGTCAGGATTGGGATGTTTTAGGGTTCCAGATGCTGGCAAATTAACAATTAAAGTTTCAATTTCCAGGCAATTCCTGAGGGGTTGATTGTGTTGGGTCTTTTTGCTAAATCTCCAATGATTCTGACACGTAACTCCTGCCCACTCTGCTGCAAAGTCTGTCTTCCAATTGGATGTCGTGCTGCTGAGGAATGAGGCTGCTCAGGGGGAGGGAAACTGGACTTAAGAAACATCTTCCTTGAATCTCTCTTGACATGAGGCAGTAAGGAAGAGCAAGATCATATGACATTACAACACTCCTGTGATGGCGTATTCAGTGCCTCATTAACATATCATACTTAAGTCAATTTTGACCCATTACATGTCCATGTGATATCTGTAAGGAATGTGTTTGGGTGTTACATGGATGAAAGAATAGGGTTTTGGGTATTATGGTCATTGGATGGTTAGTTGGGGAACGTGTGGTCAATTCCACAAATTGGAACAGATTTTAATTCTTTCAGCTTTTCAGGATTTTGACTCAGTGACAGTGATGATCAGTGGTATCTTTTCAAGTCGATGCTGTCGCTGACTTAGAGGCGGTAGAGACTCTTAGGTATCTGCCCCCTTGTGGTGGAGGACACAAGTTCACGAGGGGCAAAGGAAGTATCAGGTGGCATAACACTGTCTAGATCTACATGCTGAGCTGCACCTTGCTGTTCAGGGAATGGCTGAGTTTGATTTTCAATCAGTTTAAATCAATGACTGGCAGCTAATCCATTAAAGAGGAAGTGAAGCATTGTGGAAATCAGAAACAAAAATGAATAACACCAGAAATCACTCAAATCAGGCAGAAACACTAGAGAGAGAAACAGTGTACGTGTTTCAGCTTTCTTGAAAACTGGTGTTACAGATGGATTTTTGTTTTACCAAATGCAGAGCCAGAGATCAGGCAGTTAATTAACTACGCCCCTCACCCTGTCAAAGCCCCTCTTCATTCTGATTTCTGCCTTCAATTCCCACATCTTGAGGACATAATCCATGCCCCAGTGTAGTTGTGAAGGAATGCCAGAGAACTTTGGCTTAAACGTTGAATTAAAGTCCATTTCAAGTGAAGAAATGGTTGCCCAATCTGTGGGGAATGAGAAGGAGACCGCACTGAGGATAGTGAATACAGGAAACTGGACTGAACAAAGTGCAAATAAAACGCTGCTTCACCTGCATAGTGCTCACACCATGGCTTCCTGTACACTGAGGAAATGCAACACAGACTGGCTGACTACATTGCCAAGAGTTCTGTCCAGAAAACTGATGCCCAGCTTCCAGTTGCCCGCCATTTTAACACACCATTCTGTACCTTGGCGAATATTTGTGTCTCAGGCTTGCTGCAGTGCTCCGATGACGATCAGGGAATACTGGGTGAACTATACAGCACCTTATGTCCTGGCACCCTACAGCCTCAGGACTCAACATTAATGTTAATGATTTCCAAACATGAACACTCTGTGTTCATTATCCTCCCCAACACCCCCTTGTTCTGTATGGGTTCCTCCCAGAATAAACAACATATTTTCAACCACTTACACTTCTCATTAGCATACTACCCAACATTTAACCTCTCTCTCAGCTAATCATCATCAACTTCTTTTATTGTCTATTCCTTTTTAAAAAAATCTCTCTCTGGGTGCTTTCTACATATACTCTATTTACTCTCCCTCTCCACCCTGTCATCAGCGTAAAAACTACCCTTGCTCAGATGCTTTCAGCTCTGAAGAAGGGTCCACAAAGTCTTGAAATTTAGTTCAGGTTTTCTCTCTCAACAAATGCTGCCACACCTGCTGAATTTCTCCAGCACTTTTATGTTTTTACTAAACTACCCAAGGTAGGTTAGAAAGCTTTTAACATAATCAGTAAAAAGATTCAAACCTTTCCCAGCAACATCCATTACAGATACTAACTCCCAAAAAAAGTGTAATTTCCTTCTTACACCTTAAAATTCACGCTTATAGAGTCATAGAGTTATTAGAGTTATTCATCACAAACAGACCCTTCAGTGCAACTCATCTGCACAATCAGCCATCCCAACCTAATCTAGTCCCATTTTGCAGCATTTGGCACATATCCCTCTAAACCCTTCCTATTCATATACCCACACAAATGTCTTTTAAATGTTGTAGTTGTACCAACCCTTCACCACTTCCTCTGGCAGCTCATTCCATACATGCACCACCCTCTGCATGAAAAGGTTGTACCTTAGGTCCCTTTCAACTTTAACCTATGCCCTCTATGTTGGACTCTTCTATCCTGGGGGAAGGACGTTGTCTATTTACCTTACCCATGTCCCTCATGATTTTATAAACCTCTATAAGGTCACCCCTCAGCATCCTACGCTCCAGGGAAAATAGCCCCAGCCTAGGAGTTTGCACATTCTCCCAATACCTGCGTGGGCTCCCTCCGGGTGCTCTGGTTTTCTCCCACAATCTAAAGATGTGCAGGTTAGATGAACTGGTCATACTAAAATTGCCTATAGTGTTCAGGGATGTGTAGGTTAGGTGCATTAGTCAGGGGTAAATGTAGAGTAATAGGGTTGGAGAATGGGTCTGGATGGGTACTCTATGGAGGGTCGGTATGGACTAGCTAGACTGAGTGGCCTGTTTCCAAACTGTAGGGATTTTTTCCCTATAGCTGAAACCCTCCAACCCTGGCAATATCCTTGTAAATTTTTTCTGAACCCTTTCAAGTTTCACAACATCCATCTTATAGGAGGGGGACCAGAATTGATTGCAGTAATCTAAAGGCAACCTAACCAATGCCCTGTACAGCATCAACTTAACTAATGCATTCCAGTTCTGATGGCCTGGATTCCATTTCAGTTCTGACAGCAAGGAGGCATTAACAAACTCCTACAGTCTGTAGATTTCTACATAAGTAGCAGCTTCACTCTCTACTAGGATGTAAATAATCTGAGAAGCCCGACAGTGTGGAAGTAGGCCCTTCAACCTAACAAGTCTAATTTTTTTATTTCAAAAATATACTTTATTCATAAAATGATTTGATGGTCTGTACATTTGGTCATGCCATACATATGTCAACATTTACATACACAGATCAGAATTTATCATTGCTATATACAGGTCTGTGCATTTCTCAATCTTATGCATATATTTGGCTGAGGCATCAGCAGAGCCCAAAAAAACGTCCACATGGGACCCCTGTTCTTCTTTAGGCAGGCCGATGTTACACGGTGGTCTTTCCCCACCGCGCCTTGGCGGCAGCTGCCTCAAGCTTCAGCGCGTCCCTCAACACGTAGTCCTGGACCTTGGAATGTGCCAGTCTGCAACACTCGGTCGGGGTCAACTCCTTCAGCTGGAAGATCAACAGGTTTCGGACCGCCCAGAGAGTGTCCTTCACCGAGTTGATGATCCTCCAGGCGCAGTTAATGTTCGTCTCGGTGTGAGTCCCGGGGAACAGGCCGCAGAGCACGGAGTCCCGCGTCACGGCGCTGCTCGGGACGAACCTCGACAAACACCACTGCATTCCTCTCCAGACTTCCTCTGCATAGGCACATTCCAGAAGGAGGTGTATGACAGTCTCGTCCCCACCGCAGCCACTTCGAGGGCAGCGTGCGGTGCGGCAGAGAGTCCGGGCGTGCATAAAGGATCTCACAGGCAGAGCCCTTCTCACCACCAGCCAAGCCATGTCTTGGTGCTTGTTGGAAAGTTCTGGCGATGAGGCATTCTGCCGAATGGCTTTGACAAACTGCTCAGGGAACCGCTCGATAGGATCCGCCCTCTCCTTTTCCCGAAGGGTCTCAAGGACACTACGTGCTGACCACTTCCTGATGGACTTGTGGTCAAAGGTGTTTTTCCTCATAAACTTCTCCACGAAGGACAGGTAATACGGAACGGTCCAACTACTCGGAGCGTTCCGCAGCAGCGAGGCCAGGCCCATCCTTCGCAACACCGGGGACAGGTAGAACCTCAGTACGTAGTGACACTTGGTGTTTGCGTACCGGGGATCCACGCACAGCTTGATGCAGCCACACACAAAGGTGGCCATCAGGGTGAGGGTGGCATTGGGCGTGTTTTTTCCCCCATTGCACCGGTCTTTGTACATTGTGTCTCTTCGGACCCGGTCCATCTTTGATCTTCAAATGAAGTGGAAGATGGCCCGGGTGACTGCGGCGGCACAGGTCCTGGGGATAGGCCAGACCTGTGCCACATATAGCAATACTGAGAGTACCTCACACCTGATGACCAGGTTTTTTCCTGCGATAGAGAGCGACCGTTGCCCCCATCTGCCTAGTTTCTGTTTCATCTTCCTGACCCACTCTGCCCAGGTCTTGGCGCACGCCCCAGCCCCCCCCGAACCAAATACCCAGCACCTTCAGGTGGTCAGTCCTGACGGTGAAGGGGATAGAGGATTGGTCGGCCCAGTTCCCGAAGAGCATGGCCTCGCTCTTGCCTTGGTTTACCTTGGCCCCCGAGGCCCGTTCGAACTGGTCACAGATGCACACGAGTCTGTGCACGGACAGCGGATCCAAGCAGAAAACAGCGACGTCATCCATGTACAGGGAGGCTTTAACCTGTAGGCCCCCGCTGCCAGGAATAGTCACCCCTCTCAGGCTCGCATCCTTCCTGATGGACTCCGCAAAATCAACCTAACAAGTCTATACCAAACTTCCAAGGAGCATCCCACCCACACTATCAGTGTAACCCTGCATTTCTAATGACTAATCTACCCAGCCTGCACACCTTTGGACTGTGGGAGGAAACCAGAGCACCTCAGGGAAACCCATGCAAATACAGGGAGACTATGCAAACTCCACACAGTCACCCGAGGGTGGAATCATAAACCAGGTCCCTGGTGCTGTGAGGCAGTAGTGCTAACCACTGTGCCGCTGATAACTGACTCCTCTGAGCTCAACTCAAACTACTACTGGCCTCTGACCATTTGTTTTTCTGTGTAACTGTGAATACTTTGTCAATTAGCTTTATAGGTTTAGTCAATGCTATCTTGGAAATAAAGTATTTAGTACAAAATTCCAAATCACTTTCTGACCTCATCGAAAAACACAGTTTACTTCACTGAACTAAAACCAGAAACCTAATTTACCTTTACTTTAAAATACAAAACTTTCAAATGATAATAACGTCTTCTGAATCTTTATTACAATGTTTACACTTGAACTAATATTAAAGATAAACAAATACTGATTTCCATTCATGCAATGTTGCTGTGCAAAACCTCACCAGCCTCTCTCGTGTGGTTTGGAAGGGTTTAAACTAGTTTGGCGGGGGAGGGCGGGGGGCGGGTGGGGGTGGGATCCAGTGTTACATATCTGAGAGGGGGGTAGTTGGATATGAGGCAGTGACAGGATATAGTGATCTTATCAGGAAGCTTATTCATGTGATGGAACAAAGGAATCGGCTAAAGTGTGTCTGCTTTAATGCAAGGAGTGTCAGAAATAAGAGGGATGAACTTAGAGCATGGATCAGCACTTGGGACTATGATGTTATGGCCATAACAGAGACGTGGGTTTCACAGGGGCAGGAGTGGTTGCTGGATGTTCCAGGGTTTAGAACATTTATAAAGACCAGGGAGAGTTACAAAAGAGGAGGGGGTGTAGCATTGCTAATTAGAGAGTGTATCACAGCTACAGAAACAAAGGTTGTTGAGGAAGGTTTGTCTACTGAGTCAGTGTAGAACAGTTAGGAACAGCAAGGGAGCAGCCACCTCATTGGGGGCTTTCTAAGACCCACCAATAGTAGTAGGGAGATTGAAGAACTCATAGGCAGGCAGACTTTGGAAAAATGCAGGTGCAGTAGGGTTGTTGTTCTGGGTGTAGGTTTGCTCACTGAGCTGGAAGATTCATTTTCAGACGATTCATCACCATACTAGGTAACATATTCAGTGAGCTTTCGGACGAAGCACTGCTGATGATTCATGCTTTGTATTTATATGTTTGGGTTCCTTTGGGTTGGTATGTCATTTCCTGTGGTGTTGTCATTTCCCATGGTGATGTCAAGTCCTGTTCTTTTTCTCAGAGGGTGGTAAATCGGGTCCAAGTTCCGGTTGGAATGCCATGCTTCTAGGAATTCTCATGCGTATCTCTGTTTGGTCAGGGTTGTTGTTATGGGTGACTTCGGCTTTCCCAATATTGACTGGAACCTCCTTAGTGCAGATGGTTTGGATGGAGCCATTTTTGTCAGGTGTGTTCAGGAGGGTTTCTTTACTCAGTATGTAGACAGACCGACGAGGGGAGAGACCATTTTGGATTTGGTGCTCGGCAATGAGTCAGGACAGGTGTCAGATCTCATGGTGGGAGAACACTTTGGTGACAGTGGCCACAACTGTCTCACATTTACCATCGCCTTGGAGATGGAAAGGAGCAGTTACCGAAGGAAGATATTTAATTGGGGAAAAGGAAATTATGACGCTATGAGACAGGAGTTGGGAAGTCCAGAGTGGGAGGAATTGTTCCACAGAAAGGGCACAAAAGACATGTGGAGACTATTTAAGGAGCAGTTGTTGCAAGTGATGCACAAATCTGTTCCTCTGAGACAGGTAAGAAGGGATAAGATTAAGGAGCCTTGGATGACAAGAACAGAGGAGCTTCTTATTAAAAGGAAGAAGGCAGCTTCTTGGAGGAAGCAAGGATCGAGCACAGCTTTAGAGAATTACAGACTTGCTAGAAAGGACCTCAGAAATGGACTGAGGAGAGCCAGGAGGGGGCATGAAAAAGGTTTGTCAAGAAGGCTTAGGCATTTTACTCATACATGAGGAATAAGAGAATGATCAGGGAGAAGGTAGGGCCGATCAGGGATAGTGGAGAGAACTTGTGCATGGAGTCTGAACAGATAGAGGAGGCCCTAAATGAGCTTTTTGCTTTGGTTTTCACTAGGGAAAGGGACCTTGTTGAGAATGAGAACTTTGAGGAGCTGGGAAACAGGCTTGAACAGATCGAGATTGATGAAGTTGATGTGCTGGAAAGTTTGGCAAACATTCAGATAAATAAGTCCCCAAGCCCAGACCAGATTTATCCTAGGCTGTTCTGGGAAGCAAGAAAGGAGGTTGCTAAGCTGCTATCGAAGATCTTTGCTTCCTCACTCTCCTCGGGAGCTGTACTGGACGATTGGAGGGAGGAGAATGTTGTTCCTCTTTTCAAGCAGGGGAATAAGGAAATCCCTGGCGATTACAGACCAGTCAGTCTTACGTCTGTGGTCAGCAAGGTTTTGGTAAAAATTCTGAGGGATAGGATTTATGACTATTTGGAAAAACATAGCGTAATTAAAGACAGTCAGCATGGCTTTGTATGGGGCAGGTCATGTGTCACAAATCTTATTGAGTTCTTTGAGGAGGTGATGAGACCAGTCGGCTAAGGTCAAGCAGTGGATGTGGTGTATATGGACTTCAGCAAGACATTTGATAAGGTTCTCCATGGTAGGTTTATTCATAAAGTCAGGAGATATGTGGTATAGAGAGATTTGGCTATCTGGTATCAGAACTGGTTGGCTGACAGAAAGCAGAGAATTGTTGTAGATGAAAAGTATTCTGCCTGGAGGTCAGTGGTGAGTGGTGTCCCGTAGGGCTCTGCTCTTGGGCTTCTGCTCTTTGTAGTTTTTATAAATGACTTGGATGAAGAGGTTGGGGGGTGGGTTAGTAAATTTGCCGATGACACAAAGATTGGACGTGCCGTTGATAGTATCGATGGCTATTGCAGGCTGCAGTGTGACATTGACAGGATGCAGAGCTGGGCTGAGAAATGGCAGATGGAGTTCAACCTGGATAAATGTGAAATGATGCATTTTGGAAGATCAAACTTGATGTTGAATATAGGATTAAAGACAGGATTCTTGGCAGTGTGGAAGAACAGAGGGATCTTGGTGTTCAAGTGCATAGATCCCTCAAAGTTGCCACCCAAGTGGTTAGGGTTGTTAAGAAAGCATGTAGTGTTTTGGCTTTCATTAACAGGGGATCGAGTTTAAGAGCTGCGAGGTTTTGCTGCAGCTTTTCAAGTCCCTGGTGAGACCACACTTGGAATATTGTGTCCAGTTCTAGTCACCCTATAATATGAAAAATACGGAGGCTTTGGAAAGGTTGCAAAGAAGGTTTACCAGGATGCTGCCTGGACTGGAGGGCTTGTCTTATGAAAAGAGGTTGACTAAGCTCGGACTTTTCTCTCTGGAGAGAGGGAGGAAGAGAGGTGACCTGATGGAGGTGTACAAGATAATGAGAGGCATGGATTGAGTCAATAGCCAGAGACTTTTCCCCTTGGCAGGATTGATTCATCAGAGGGGTCATAGTTTTAAGGAGTTAGGAGAAGGTATAGAGGAGACATTAGCGGTAGGTTCTTTATGCAGAGAGTTGTGAATGCATGGAATGCATTGCCAGCTGTGGTGGTGGAAGCAGAGTCATTAGGGACATTTAAGCGACTGCTGGATATGCACATGGATAGCAGTTAATTGAGGGGTACGTAGGTTAGGTTATTTTATTTTAGATTAGGAATAATCCTTGGAACAATATCTTGGGCTGAAGGGCCTCTTCGGTGCTGTACTTTTCTATGTTCTCTGATTTCCCACCTTGTAGCAATGAATAGATTTCAATCATTGGCGCAAGATGCTTTGGGACATTTTGAGATTGTGTAATGCATCATGTAAATGCAAGTTAATTCTTTTAAATGAGAACAAGAAATGCTGGAAATCACAGCGGGTTAGGCAGCATCCATGGAGAGACAGCAAGCTAATATTCTTCATCTGAGCCACCTAAACTGAAAATGGCTCTCAGTTTCCATAAAATGGCTGGGGAAGATTTTTAATTGAAATAGCAGCTTGCACGGTCTGCCGTTTCAAGTCAAACTGCAGCAAATGTAATTAAAAGACTTCACAGGGGCGGTAACTCTAAGGTAATTGGATAAAAGCTACACACAAAGGGTCCTGTGAAATGTATACAATGGGCTCTATTACACAGGGAACTGCTTGACCTGATGAAGGAGCAGCACTCTGAAAGCTTGTGATTTCAAATAAAGCTGTTGGGCTATAACCCGGTGTTGTGTGACTTCTGACCTTGTCCACCCCAGTCCAACACCGGCACCTCCACATCAAGAAAACTGCTTGTAGAGAACCATGGTGAAGCCATCAATAGGAACATTTTATGGAATGTAATAAATGCATAGTCATATATTCTATAGCAAAGTAATATCACAAAGTGTAGCCAACTATCAACTTTGAAATGGAGTTTTGAAGTACGGGCATTATGAGATTTAAATGTGAGGATGCAGTCTAAGGTTGTTTGAAGAGACCGTTGCTATTTGCAAGTCTGAAATATGGCTGAGAATTGTGAAGACCCAAGGTTAACTGAATAGGAGTTTGGATAAACATCATGGGATCATCAGTTATAGAGTCATAAACTCACATAGCACAGAAACAGACCCTTTGGTCCAATCATAATCCCAAACTAAACTAGTCCCACCTGCCTGTGCTTGGCCCATATCCCTCCAAACATTTCTTATTCATGAACTTATCCAAATGTCTATTAAATGTTGTAACTGTACCTGCATCCACCACTGGCAGTTCATTCCACACACGTGTAAAAATATTGCCCCTCATATCCTTTTTAAATCATTCTCCCTCACCTTAAAAATATGCCCATGAGACATATTTAGGAAAAAGTCACCTGCCGTTTACCTTTATCCAAGCCCCTCATGATTTTATACATTTCTATAAGGTAAAGCCTCAACCTCCGACCCTCCATTGAAAAATGTCCCAGCCTATCCAGCATTTCCCCTTAACTCAAACCCTCCACTCCTGGTAACATCCTAGATGGCCAGAGGTCATTAACTCTATTAACTGTTCACATGGTCACATGATTAATCTAATTAGCTGTGTTTATAATCAGTTAATAATATGACTGGTGTGCAATAGCCAAGTTGGGCTAAACTAACTGTATAAAATGGTGTACATTTCCCTTTGTTCAGGATAGAAGTCCCTGGATAGTGCAGAGGCTCTCTCTGTCTTCACCCAGTGTAAAACAAGAAACTGTTTGATGTTGTAAGTGGACCTGGGTGTCGAGTGATTCAACTTATACTCTAAACATTGACTCTCCTGCTCCTCGGATGCTGCCTGATTTGCTGTGCTTTTCCAGCACCACACTTTTTCACCCTGATCTCCGGCATTCACAGTCCTCACTTTCTCCTAGTCATTCTGCCCCCAGGCAAATTCAACATCCCACCACATTTGGAGGTGGCACGGTAGCTCAGTGGTTAGCACTGCTGCCTCATGCGCCAGGGATCCAGTTTTGATTCCACCCTTGGGCAACTCCACTCATGTCTCCCTGAGTCTTCATGGGTTTCCTTCGGGTGGTCCAATTTCTTCCCACAGTCCAAAGGTGTGCAGGTTAGGATGGTTTGGACATGCTAAATTACCCACTGTGTCCGGGGATGTTTAGGTTAGGTACGTTAGTCATGGGAAATGCAAGGTAGGGAGATGGGTCCGGATGGGATGAAGTTCAAAGATCCAGTGTGGATTTGTTGGGCTGAACGGCCTATTTCCACAATATGGAGATTCTATGGATTTACACTGTAGTTACTCTGAAAATGATGAGGAAATCCAGGCTAAAAAAGTGGTGTCATAAACCTTAAGATCACAAATTGACAGCAGCTGGTATTTGTTAGTCAACATTGCTTATTGTTGTACAGATCATGTATCCATCAGATTTTCCAACTGTTTCTGCCCTCTCCTGAAAAGATGAGCCTGTATGGGGTGTGATTCAACGGGTATTGACAGGCCTTTGAGAACAAATGTCTTCCAGGAGTCTAGACACCAATGTTCAGATTCTTGGAAATTACAGAAATATTTAGCAAGACAAAGCAGCATCTGTAGGAGAGAAAAAAAAGAGTGGACTTCTCTCCTTCTCCATCCGTAGACAATGGTGAGAATCAGAATCAAAATCTTAACATTGCTAAACACTTTTATTATTTTCTCCTAAAGCTTTAAATGTGACTCCCGAGCCCTTGCTACTGGAAATGTAGAAAACAGGAGTAGGCCAATCAGTCATTTCGGCAGCTCCCTATTCATAGAGCCATACAGCACGGAAATACAGACCCTTCGGTCCGACTTGTCCGTACTGACCAGATATCCTAAACTGACCTAATCCCATTTGCTTGCATCTGGCCCATATCCCTCTAAACCCTGAAACAGAAACAGAAACGGCTGGGAAACTCAGCAGGCCTGGCAGCACCTGTAGGGAGAAATCAGGGTTAACGTTTCGGCTCGAGTGACCTGTTCTGAGGAAGGGTCATTGAACTCGGATTTCTCTCCACAGGTGCTGCCAGACCCCTGAGCTTTTCCAGCCATTTCTATTTTTGTCCCTGACTTACAGCGTGCACAGTTCTTTCAGTTTTGATTCCCTCTAAACCCCTCTTATTCATATACACATCTAGATGCCTTTTAAATGTTGTAATTGTACCAGCCTCCACCACTTCCTCTGGCAGCTCATTCCATACATGCACCACCCTCTGTGTGAAAAAGTTGCCCCTTAAGTTCTTTTTAAATCTTTCCCCCTCAACTTAACACTATACCCTCTAGTTTTGGACTTTCCTATTGGAGGAAAAAGACTTATATTTAGATTTACTTAGATTACCTACAGCATGGAAACAGGCCCTTCGGCCCAACAAGTCCACACTAACCCTCTGAAGAGTAACCCACCCAGACCCATTCCCCTACCATATATTTAGCCCTAACTAATGCACCTAACACTGCGGGCAATTTAGCATGGCCAATTCACCTGACCTGCGCATCTTTGGATTGTGGGAGGAAACAGGAGCACCAGGAGGAAACCCACACAGACACGGGGAGAATGTGCAAACTCTACACAGACAGTTGCCCGAGGCTGGAATCAAACCCAGGTCCCTGGTGCTGTGAGGCAGCAGTGCTAACCACTGAGTTACCGTGCCACCCCCATGTATTCAAGTACTGAAGTACAGGAGTACAGTGGATAGTGTATAATGTCGCCACACATGGCACCAACTTAGTTACAATAGCGAGGACATAAAAACTTAGGTACAAAGTAGTCAGAGAAACAAGAGTTAAAAAGTTAATCATTCTTCATAGAATAGTAGAAAAATAAAGAAATAGGTTATAGTTTACATTAAAGTCTTTTGTAGTTTAAACTTGGAAAATGAAGCAATATCTTGTCTGTTTATCCTATCCATGCCCCTCATGAGTTTATAAACCTCTATAAGGTCACCCTTCAGCCTCCGATGCTTCAGGAAAAACAGCCCCCACCTATTCAGCCTCTCCCTATTGCTTGAACCCTTCAGTTCAATATGATTACAGTTGATGATTCAACTCAATCCCTTGTTCCTGCTTTCTCCCTATGTCCTTTGATCCTTTTACCTGTAAGAAATATATCTAAATCCTTCTTAAACATTGAGGGTAGACTACCTTAGTTCCATGCGTTTATGTGTCATTAATAGCCCAGCACACCTATTGATACACCATTTTCAAATCTGCTCTTCTTCCCCCAGAAACTAGATGGTGCAAAATTCCAAAATGTAAATCCGAGAATGTACCTAGTGGCTGTTTGACCTATCCATCATCCAACTGTGTCTTCGGCACAATGCTTCTGCCTGTTCTGAATACACCATCCTCCACGCCCTTTCATCTGTAAGTTGGCACTTCAACCCACCAGCCTCGACACATCTTCATGCCAGCCCCTGCCACTTCAGCCCCCCCGCACTTGAGTTTGGAGCCTGAGGACATGGGCATGTTGCACACATTTGCCAGGTCACTTTGTGTATAGGGACTAACATGCAGCTTGTGTAACTGCACAGGACGCATCTTATGGCTCTTAGCTTGTTTTCTGAGTGTGCATTCATTTGACACTTACTTGGCATCTTCCAGCTCCTGTTCCTTGCTTTTTAGTGTAGTGATTGTAATGAGGTCAGCAAGCTGGATCTCAGAACAGGAGTTCTCCAACTGGGGGTGTCAATCTGGTCTAATCAGGGAGCCCTGGCTGACATAAAAAGGTTGACAGACACTCTGGTGCCTGACTGTGTATGAGGCAGTGCTACAGTAGAGGACAATTCATCCATAAATAAAGGGTATTGGACTCTCAGACACTGTAGAGTTAATTCACATGGGAGGTTCAGTGCTCAGTTAGAGGCGACTGGTCTTTGTGGCTTGCATTGCTATTCAGCTCAGAAGGAGAGACAGGCAACACAGAGATTGGAATACTCAAAGGGGTGGATGTGTCACTGTACCGGGTTATATAAACATCCCACATGAATGCTGCCACAGGAAGCATCAAACCTCCCCGCTCACCTCCGTCCAAGGCCCAAAAGGATCCTTCCACATCTGGTAGAGATTTCCCTGCACATCCACTCACTACATCTGCTGTATCCGTTGCTCTTGATGTGGGCAAATGCCTTCTTCACTATCCTGAACCTGCACTCCAAGGTCTCTTTGTTCAGCAACACTCCTTAGGACCTTACCATCAAATGTATAAATCCTGCTAAGATTTGCTTTCCCAAAATGCAACACCTCGCATTTATCTGAATTAAACCCCATCTGCCACTTCTCAGCCCATTGGTCCATCTGGTCCAGATCCAGTTGTAATCTGAGGTAACCTTCTTCACTGTCCACTACACCTCCAATTTTGGTGTCATCTGCAATCTTACTAACTGTACCTCTTATGCTCGCATCCAAATCATTTATGTAAATGACAAAAAGTAGAGGACCCAGCACCGATCCTTGTGGCACTCCACTGGTCACAGGCCTCCAGTCTGAAAAACAACCCTCCACTACCACCCTCTGTCTTCTACCTTTGAGCCAGTTTATCTTCTGAAGAGAATACACAAAGGCTTCCAGAGTCCATTTGACCACACTGACATATTCCTCATCAACCCTTGTCTGTAAAAGCTGAAAGATTATATTCCCTTATCTGAAATTACTCCGTTTTGAGATTTAAGATGGGAAGAGATTTGAATCACATGGCCCTCATTATCCCTATTTGCAGTGAATTTCTTTACTTGCATTTTTTTGAACAAATAATACATTCAGCATCATCTTTGACATTGCACATCAAGGAAAACAGGTCACTTGCAAACTAACTTCAAAAGACCACGTCTTTCTAAATGAACAACTTGTCTTAATGTTGTGGGGTTACAAACACATATTCGCCATCTCTATCGCTCAGAAAATCAGCGAGGAATGATCTGCGTTCACTCATATTAGCCAATTATAGCCGTCCCTGCTGTCAGCCATCTGCTGGCTCAGGTTGGAGGGCAGAAGGGAAACTATCACTCATTTCACCTCATTATTTTCCACCTCTAAACCTCTGAGTACAATAGAAACTGAAACTTCCCATCTACAGTTAAGGTTATGAAGCACATTGCTGTCAAATTTAATCTACCCCCAGATAAAAGAGGGAGGGAACTGAGTGAAGGTAACTGATTTCACCATCCATCATTAAAATATTACCCTCATTAAAAGGTTCTCAATCAAGTAAAAGTGATAGATTTATCAGATTTATACCATTAATGACTTTCACACATGTTATAGTTCCCCTTATTAAATAAAGCTCTTTTAAGGTCACCCACTGAATAATGTCTCTCACTATTAAATGCATTCTGCTAAATTCCAAATTCGCTGCATTTAATATGGGTTTATTCTTTTGTGACAATCCACGAAGACTTCAAAAGCTGGCCTTTTTATACCTTGTGTGTAAATTATACAGAGGGATGCATCCTGTTCTGTCGTCATCTTGCACAATGGACTTTTGTTGTTGATGTCTGTTATTGTCGTTGTCGTAGACCAGGAACAGAATAAATCTATAATTAAGTCTGTGGGGGGAATAAATGGAACTGAACCTGTGCTCTGGGGCTCAGTGAGAGAGACAAATAAAGGCCTAACCAAATTTATGAATCTTTAATATGTTTCAAACTACAATTTATTCTTGTGTAACTTGCATTGAGAATGCAGCACATTTATTTCTGTGTAATTTATATGCTGTGGTTCTCCACAGGTCAATAGCTGCTACACTCCCTTCATTGTTAGCTCACTCAGTTCCTTCTTGATCTCGCTGCTTTTCTCTTCTGACTTTCCCTCATTGTGTCTCTGAAGAAGGAGAGGGAGAGGAGACAGTTTTGATGGCAGTCTCAGTTGCATCGCAGAAAATGTGGCAGTCAATTTGTGCACAGCAAGATCCCATGAAACGACACTGAGATGGTGACTAACCAATCTGTGGTTAGTTGTGAGATTGCATTACAACCCAGCTCAATGTTTTGCTCTACCACTGCACTCACACCTTTGCAAGGGGAAAGGTCTCAAGTCTGGAATGTGTTACCGTGAGATAAAATTAATTGGTCCAGGCTAATTTTTAGTGAGATCAAACAATTCAGAAACAGCATTCATAAAGCATTCAAAATTCATTTGGCCATTTGCTAACCAGGTAATCAAAATCCTCAGTGTTGTGGAGATTGAGTCGTACAATAATATACCTTTCAACAGTTCAAAAGATCTGTCACAGTATTGAGTTCTTGCAAAGATCACTTTTACTTGCAGTAGAAATTTGTGCGAATGTTGTCATTTTAAATTTGATATTCCACTGTGAATCATTATGAACTGTGGTCATTCTCACCACACATTGGAATAACCATCCTTTTTCTGTGTCATTTTTGCTTTGGATTTGAAGGTTAGTGACTAATTTTGAAGGGGGCTTTTCGTTCTTAAAGGTCGGCTTTTTGAAGAATTTCAGATCCACACTTCAGCACCAGTTCTGTACATGAGAGCTTATATATAGTGAGAGGCTATTCGACAAGGAAAAGCATCACAGATAAGCCTAGTCTTGCCCTCTCCTCATGCTCACTTGAACAGACTTTGCAGGGAAACCAGAGAGTGAGATCAATTGAAACCCATCAGTGTCCAAGATGGAATCAGCTAACATTTTGCCTTTTTGTCCTTTTGTCAGTTCTACTCTATGAGTTGGCATTACCTGAAATTATCCACTGGACACAAGAAAGTCGAACATAAGAACGAGTTGACGGGATCATGCTAGTTACCTCAGTCTATGGTAAGCTCCGTTTAGAGTATGTAGTCTGTCCAATGACTTAGAAGGACATGGGCACTCCCTAAGGGCATTGTGAGTCAACCCACGGCAGGTGGATTGGAGCGGTTCTAGAAGGCAGCTCACCCCACCTTCTCAAGGGCCAGTAGGGACGGGCAATAAGTATTGGCCCAGCCAGTGACACCCGCAAACCACAATTGAATACATTTTTACAAAACAGGCAAATGGGATGAGTTCAATTTATGAAACGTAGTCAACATGGATGAGTTGGGTTAAAGACCCTGTTTCCATGCTGTATGACTCTATGATTATCCACGTTCTGTGTGACCATTGCACTTTGTTGGTTCTTTGATCCCAGTGCACTTTTCCCCCTTCTTCTAGCGCCTTCACTATTGCTCTGTCTCTGCAATCTGCTCCAACCCCTCTGAACACACAGGCTCTCTACCAGACAGTCTGCTGCTGGGGTTTAGATCAGAGTGGTGCTGGAAAAGCACAGCAGGTCAGGCAGCATCCAAGGAGCAGGAAAATCGACTTTTCGGGCAAAAGCCCTTCATCAGCAATAGAGCTGTATCGCTGATGAAGGGCTTTTGCCTGAAACGTTGATCTTCCTGCTCCTCGGATGCTGCCTGACCTGCTGTGCTTTTCCAGCACCACTCTGATCTAAACTCTGGTTTCCAACATCTGCAGTCCTCACTTTTGCCTAGTCTGCTGCTTCAACTGTTACACTTCATAAGGGACTTGGAGAATTGTCGACAGAGAAAACAAATTGCAAGGCTATGGAGAAGGGTGAGCAGTGAGTTTTCTTTTTCCTTTTTGTTAGCTTTATTGACGACATTTGTACAAAAGTTCAGACCAGCCTATGGTTAGTCTTTATCCTCCTACTCCTCTTCATGCTAATTGATCTGGAAATATTGGAGTTCATTGATCTCCCAGCTGTTTGCAAGACGTGATGCCAGCCATGTTGGTCTAACAAAGAGCTGGATTGTACAATGACAAGCTGAATAGATTGCTTCTATTCTGTGGTTGACTGTGAATTAGAATTAGAGTTAGGTTTAATGTCATATGCACTCAAGTTACAAAAGAACAGGAGTGCATTGAAAAGTGTACGTCACCAGCACACAGTGCCATCTTAGGTGTGTGATACCTAGGCACAAGTCCAGGAACAAAAGAAAGAGAAAATAAAGAAAAACATCACACCATATTACATTATATAACTCCTCTCTGCAACCATCAATCACAACTCAGTAAACAGTTCCTCCTCTATTTCTGCAAACTTACGAACTGTACCTCTTATGCTCACATCCAAATCATTTATGTAAATAACAAAATGTAGAGGACCAGTACCGATCCTTGTGGCACTCCACTGGTCACAGTCTGAAAAACAACCCTCCACCACCACCCTCTCCCTTCAACCTTTGAGCCAGTTCTGTATCCAAATGGCTAGTTCTCCCTTTATTCCATGAGATCTAACCTTGCTAATCAGTCTCCCATAGGGAATCTTGTTGAATGCCTTACTGAAGTCCATATAGATCACATCTACTGCTCTGCCCTCATCAATCATCTTTGTTACTTCTTCAAAAAACTCATTAAAGTTTGTGAGACATGATTTCCCACGCACAAAGCCATATTGACTATCCCTAATCAGTTCTTGCCTTTCCAAATACATGTACATCCTGTCCCTAAGGATTCCCTCCAACAACTTGCCCACCACCGAGGTCAGGCTCACCAGTCTATAGTCCCCCGACATGTCTTTACCACCCTTCTTAAACAGTGACATCATGTTTGCCAACCTCCAGTCTTCCAGTACTTCACCTGTGACTATCGATGATACAAATACCTCAGCAAGAGGCCCAGCAATCACTTCTCTAGCTTCTCACAGAGTTCTTGGGTACACCTGATCAGGTCCTGGGGATTTATCCACCTTTAACCATTTCAAGACATCCAGCACTTCCTCCTCTGTAATCTGGACATTTTGCAAGATGTCACCATCTACTTCCCTACAGTCTATATCTTCCATATCCTTTTCCACAGTAAATACTGATGAAAAATATTCATTTAGTATCTCCCCCATTTTCTGTGGCTCCACACAAAGGCCGCCTTGCTGATCTTTGAGGGGCCCTAGTTTCTCCCTACTTACCCTTTTGTCCATAATATATTTGTAAAAACCCTTGGGATTCTCCTTAATTCTATTTGTCAAAGCTATCTCATGTCCCCGTTTTGCCCTCCTGATTTCCCTCTTAAGTATACTCCTACTGCCTTTAAAGTCTTCTAAGGATTCACTTGATCTATCCTGTCTATACCTGACATATGCTTCCTTCTTTTTCTTAACCAAACGCTCAATTTCTTTAGTCATCCAGCATTCCCTATAACTACCAGCCTTCCCTTTCACCTTGACAGGAATATACTTTCTCTGGACTCTTGTTGTCTCATTTTGAAGGCTTCCCATTTTCTAGCCGCCCCTTTACCTGTGAACATCTGCCTCCAATCAGCTTTCGAAAGTTCTTGCCTAATACTGTCAAAATTGGCCTTTCTCCAATTTAGAACTTCAACTTTTAGATCTGGTTTATCCTTTTCCATCACTATTTTAAATCGAATAGAATTATGGTCATTGGCCCCAAAGTGCTCCCCCACCGACACCTCAGTCACCTGCCCTGCCTTATTTCCCAAGAGTAGGTCAGGTTTTGCACCTTCTCTAATAGGTACAATCCACATACTGAATCAGAAAATTGTCTTGTACACACTTAAGAAATTCCTCTCCATCTAAACCTTTAACACTATACAGTCCCAGTCGATGTTTAGACAGTTAAAATCGCAGACCATAACCACCCTATTATTCTTACAGAGAGCTGAAACAAGTTTGTTTCTCAATTTCCCTCTGACTATTGGGGGGTCTATGATACAATCCCAATAAGGTGATCATCCCTTTCTTACTTCTCAGTTCCACCCAAATAACGTCCCTGGATGTATTTCCAGGAATATCCTTCCTCAGCACAGCTGTAATGATATCCCCTATCAAAAATGCCATTCCCCTCCTCTCTTGCCTCCCTTTCTATTCTTCCTGTAGCATTTGTACCCTGGAACATTAAGCTGCCAGTCCTGTCCATCCCTGAGCCATGTTCCTGTAATTGCTATGATATCCCAGTCCCATGTTCCTAACCATGCCCTGAGTTCATCTGCCTTCCCTGTTAGGCCCCTTGCATTGAAATAAATGCAGTTTAATTTATTAGTCCTACCTTGTTCCTGCCTGCCCTGTCTGTTTGACTCGCTTCTGTTCTCAACTGTACCCGTCTCAGATCAATCTCTTTCCTTACTATCTCCCTGGGTCCCACACCCCCACCTTACTAGTTTAAATCCTCCCAAGCAGTTTTAGCAAGTTTCCCTGCCAGTATATTAGTCCCCTTCCAATTTAGGTGCAATCCGTCCTTCTTGTACAGGTCACTTTGACCCCAAAAGAGATTCCAATGATCCAAAAATGTGAATCCTTCTCCCATACACCAGCTCCTCAGCCATGCATTCATCTGCTCTATCCTCCTATTCCTGCCCTCACTAGCTCACAGCACTGGGAGTAATCCAGATATTACTACCCTTGAGGACCTCGTTTTTAAATTTCTGCCTAACTCTCTGTAATTTCCTTTCAGAATCTCAACCTTTTTCCTTCCTATATCTTTGGTATGTACTCATTGTTGAAACACACACACCTTTGTCTCCTTCCTGGGTGTGATACATTTATTTAAAATTCTTTCACATCATGTGGGTTCTCTAAAACAAAGTGATAGGATCATAGCAACAGGAGGAGGCCATTCAGCCCTGTAGCATGTTCCACCAATCAATGAGACCATGGCTGATCTGTGCCCTAACTCCATATCCCTAATGTTGGCACATATCTCTTCATTGTTTTGCTGAATAAAAGTGTACCAGTCTCAGATTTAAAATTAACAGTGGATCTAGTATCCATTGGCATTTGTGAAAGATACACAGAGGTGTATCACAGATGATTTGTATCTGAACCTTCCTTTGACCCACACTGGTTCCAGAATTGCCCATTGGTGACAGGCACAGAACACTGATGCTAGATTACTGATGATGTACATCTCCACACATAGCATTTCCGAAGGTCTCACCTCATTGCTGAAGAGTAGGCAGCACTAAGCTCCCGGAATTTCTCATTGATGGCTATCTGAATTCCTTCATGGGATGTGGGTCAAGTCCAGCATTTGTTAACCATCTCAAGTTGCACTTGAACAGAACGTTTCACCCAGGCCATTTCTCAGGGCAGTCATGTGGGCCTGCAGCCTTAGGTCAGAACAAGTGAGATTTCCTTCCCTGAAGCAAGGCATTACTAAACCAAGGGAGTGTCTTTATGCTAATCATTACCTTGGCTAGTTATCAATTTGAGATGTTATTAATTGATTATAAATTTCACCAGCCAATTTGAATTTGAACTGAACACCCCAGTGCATCAGCTGAGCCTTTACATTAACACCCAAGGATATTACCCTTCACACCACAGGGGAATTCATCACTGGTTGCTGCAGGACATTAATACACCAGAAGCAAACACAAAGACTACTGAAGAAACTCAGCAAGTTTGGTAGCATCTTTGAGAGAGAAACTGAGTTAACATTAGTGTCATAGTCACAGAGCTGTACAGCACAAAAACAGACCCTTCGGCCCAGCTCGTCCATGCTGACCAGATATCCGTATTAATCTGGTTCCATTTGCCAGTATTTGGTCCATATTCTTCTAAACGTTTTCTCTCAATGATCCTTCAGATGAAGAAGAAGGAGAAGTTTGGAAATACGACCATTTCTGAAGTAGAATCACTTAGGATTCACCCTTGTCCCCGCCAACCTGTTGAGTTTCTCTTTGTATTTGTTTCAGATTTCCAGCATCTGCAGTATTTTGCCTTTATTTTTCCACTTGCCTTATCTCAAGCTCAAACTCCCCTTAAGAGAATTAAGAGGCTTATTTGCCACAACCTGCAGCTGTATTTGAAATTAGAGGTGAAGAATTGTGAGTTCATTCATTGCACCCACGACTGCAAGAATTGATGTTCTCCAGCGCATTATATATTGTGATGTTAACTGATTTATTTCAATATCTGGGCTGTTGCACTCCTTGGAAAAGCTCAGCAGGTCTGGCAGCATTCGCAAAGAGAAATCGGGGTTAATGTTTCGGGACCGGTGACCCTTCCTTCAGAGCTGAAGAAGAGTGACCAGACCTGAAACGTTTTCCCTGATTTCTCTTCGCAGATGCTGCCAGACCTGCTGAGCTTTTCCAGCAATTTCTGCTTTTGTTTCTGATTTTACAGCGTCTGCAGTTTTATACTGTTATCCTTCTTGTTCTGAACGTTAAGCTCAGACTAATGTTCGGAAAGCAGTAGAGAAGGTCGATCGATATCTGACAGGGAAGATAGATGAACAGATAGAGTGCGGTCCTTCATTAGAATTGATGTGATGCTTACAGTCCCCTTCCATTTGTGCTTTTAATTTTCTGATGTTGAGCCTGTTTCAGAATTATTGGACATGCCTACTTGGATCATTACTGCATGGAGAAGTAATGCTTTCTGGCCGTGTTGTGATTTTGCAGTCGAACAGTCCTTAGATTTCTAATTATGAATGAGGATCTATAAGTTACAGTTCATCAGACCAGCTCGACTTTACTGAAAAATCCTTTTCAAACAAATGGTCAAATGCACAGCTCTACAAGAGGCATGTATTACAGTGTATAATTGAAAATCATAACTGACTGCACCGAAAACCTAAAATAATGCACATCGTTCAGCTATCTAAGTTATTAAATGCACTCTGGGTACTGTAATGTAATGATTATGGTCCTGGACTAACAGCCCATGGTTTATGAGTTCAAATCAGTGAAATGGCAACAATTGAAATCTTGCCTAACATCGAAAAATGACCTAAAGAAATGCCAAGTCATTGTAAAATGCATTTGGGTACTTTAATATTATTTTGGAAATGAATACAACCACATTGTCCATATGGTTAACGTATTTGCAAAATATTTGCAGGCAGGGATTATCAGGATGATAAATAAAGGTGGTGTGAATTAACTGTTATGCTATTCTAGCCATTTGGTTTCTCTCCAGCAGCTCCTCACTTTTGTTTTTTTTTGTAATTATCTTTCTGCCTTAATTAATCAGATTCTAGGTCATCCCTTCACTTGCTATTCAGTTGCTGACACTTTACTCACGTCATCTGACACTTTTGATCACCTGCAGAGACTTCTTATTTAGACTGTCGACACTCCACTCATACCAACAGTATGATCGTTTGATCTCTCTGTCTATAAATTCTGTGCCTGTGCGCTTCTCTTTGTCCTACCTGATGAAGGAGCAGCTCCCCGAAAGCTTGTGATTTCGAATCAACCTGTTGGACGATAACCTGGTGTTATGTGACTTCTGACAATGTTGAGTTGACCATAAGTAGATCCAATTTGGAATTGAGTCCAGCTGGAAAATTGACTGATCGCAACTCTCAGTGGTCTCTGTGATCTCAGTGCCCTTCTATTAAGGAATGGTGAAAGTAAAATAATACTCCCTGTTCCTAATTTCTATTCAGTTACTCCCAGATGCTATCAAAAAGTGCAAATGATGTGTGGTTAAGATGCAGTCAATTGCAATATACATGAATGATTGACTAACCTGCCAACTACACAAAAAGACTGTGAGATCCCTGCTGAAACAAGTTTCTGCTGAAAATGCATTCATATTGATGTTCATACTTGTAATGAACATTTCTAATGTAGGAATGGTTGCTATTGTCAAGAAATTATTAATGAACTACAGTAATATTGCTCTGTCTATTAATTGGACTCATACAATTGCATGTACATTTTAAATGTGTTCATCTGTCTATTGAAATAGTAGGTGGAACTCTATCAGCGAAGATGTTAAAGATTAATGGAAGTACAGAGTATGGATTTTACACTCCCTCCAGCTCCCAGAGCCTTGGAGCTCGGGGGTGGGGGGAGAGGTTTGTAAAATTCAGTGAATGACCTGCCATTGCCTAGCTGCCTACAACTTTACATGGGCAGAGGAGGTCTCAGTTGACTCATTGACCCTAATGAGGCCATGAAGTGGTCAATTAAATGCCTTGTCACAACCTTGATGTTATTTTACCTGTGGCTGGGGGAGCAGCATAATGACATTTAGGAAGGTTGGCAGCTTTAGCTGTCAGAGGAGGTACTGCTCCCTGGGCCCAGGGATGGTGACACATTCCCCTCTCCCCTACCACGCTCTCTCCACTTTTGTAACCCTTCCCCATTGTCTCTTGCAGCAACTCACTGGCAGCAACATCTGGTTATCTGTCAATAAAACAAAGAACGATGGACGCTGAAAATCTGAACCAACCAAGAACAGCGAATGCTGGAGAAACTCAGCAAGTCTGACAGCATCTGTGGAGAGAACCAGAGTTAACGTTTTGCATCCCGAGATCCCTTCTTCAGAATTGTTCTGACAAAGGGTGACTGGTCTCAAATTGTGACACTCTCGTCAGATGTCATTTATTTGACTAAAAGATACCTTGGGATCTTGTCGATTATATGATGTGATCTGAACTCTCTGATTGGAGTAATGAGTTGTGTTTCATCTGCTGGGGTGTAAAGATGCTCAGAACCATACAATATGGGCAAGTCATTTCATTATTATAGATTGTGTTTTCATATTTTCACATAATGTGCAGTAAATTAATTCCATCAGGTGCTACAGATGTTGCCCATTTACATTCCACATGGATCTGCATGCATTAGTCAGGACAGCACCAAATTAAATGGAAAAGGGACAGCGTCCCAGGGGTCCTCAGACACATCTGTCCACTTGTAAGACCACAACATGAGCATGAAAAACAAGAACACAGATTTTGCGGCGTGATTGTTGCAGCTGCTCAAAGATGATGGATAGTTGCAATAGCACCCTGAAGCTCTCCTTTGACCTGTAGCTCATTTCGAATGTATAACAAGATAAGGACATCATGGACTCTTAGTAGATACATGCCTTTTGAGACTAACTGATGCACAATACGAGTGCATGGGAACAAGCAAGTAGCAAAAACAAACCGTTACAATGAGATCTTCAGCTTGAACTAATGAGCCTCATTAATGTGAAACTGCTGGTAATTACATCCCTATTTACAAGGAGATGCCTTCTTGGACCTGATACAGGATGGATCAGTTGCCTCTGCAGTTATCGTTTCTGAGGGTCTGGGATTTTATTTATTAGTCTCTAGATGACATTTGTATTATGTAATTAGGTCACACTTCTCATCACCTCAATAACGAGCATCATGAAACAGTATGGAGGAGTTTCATCATGAGTTCAAACAAGTGCTGATATGATCTGAGCCACTTGTAAAAGATTAAAAGGATCACCACAGGTTATCTATTGAAACAAACTGGCCTGTAATTTGCTGTTGCAGAGCAATTAACACCATCCACCATTAAAACAGAAAACAGGAGGTGCTATATCCTCAGCTTGCAGAGTTTTCTTCATCCACCATTTTTTGTCTGTTTTTAAATTGAATTGAATTCGTTTTACTGTCACATGCACTCAAATAAGGGAGAAAGTGAGGACTGCAGATGCTAGAGATCAGAGTCAAAATTTGTGGTGCTGGAAAAGCACAGCTGTTCAAGCATCATCTGAGGAGCAGGAGAGTCGATGTTTCGAGCATAAGCTCTTCATCAACAA
Organism: Chiloscyllium punctatum; assembly: GCF_047496795.1. Classification (NCBI taxonomy): domain Eukaryota; kingdom Metazoa; phylum Chordata; class Chondrichthyes; order Orectolobiformes; family Hemiscylliidae; genus Chiloscyllium; species Chiloscyllium punctatum. Next base: position 8,694,165 of record NC_092744.1, read on the forward strand.
TGTGATGAAGAGTTTATGCTCAAAACGTTGACTCTCCTGCTGCTCAGATGCTAGGAGAAAGTGAGGACTGCAGATATTGGAGATCAGAGTCGAGAGTGTGGCGCTGGAAAAACGCAGCAGGTCAGGCAGCATCCGAGGAGCAGGCGAATCAACGTTTTGGGCATAAGTCCTTCATCAGGAATGAGGCTTGTGGGCCAAGGGCTGATAAAGGGCTTCTGCCCGAAACATTGACTCTCCTGCTCCTCAGATGCTGCCTGACCTGCTGTGCTTTTCCAGTGCCACCCTTTTTGACCATGTACTCAAATAAGTCCGGGGAAAAGTGTACAATTCACCACTTTTGGTGCCACCTTAAGTACAAAGATCCAGATCCATGGGTACAGTTTCTTCTGTTATAGTTCGTAGCAAAATAGAGGATCTGAAAGGATGGTGCAAGACAGGTGAGCATGGATGGAAGTCAAATTAATCTTATTTGTGGGGGATGCTTTTGAGATTTTCTCAGGAGCTATTCTTTGATTTTCAGCGGCTGACATTTGGTTGTGGGGTCTCCTTCTTCATTTTATTGTGGTGTTACTGTCACATAATTATACTGTACCACATTCACTGGTGTTGACATTTGGAGTATTTGGAGTCCATTGCCATTGTAAATAATTATCAATGCTCCAGTAAACTTACACAAGAAAATCATTAATTTCCCAGGCACTGCAGTATTTAAACTGGCATAAAGAAAAGGCAGAAGTTAAAAGAAATTGTTTTTTCAAAATGACTGACATGTCCTTTTCACAGGAAAACCTGTCGCCCTCAACACATCTTCACCCCACTGCTGTAGTCTCAGCTAATGCATTTCAATCTGACTTGCACAAAGATGGAATGTTCTACAATTATTAACTGCATCTTTGCTCTCGATCTCAGAGTTGTCAAAAAGTTGGCAGTGTTTACAAAAGTCGGATCCTCTCCATTTTCCCCAAGTACAGAGGAACCTCAATTATCTGGCATTCAATTATCTGAATATTGGGTTATCCAGCAAAGTCAAAAGGTCCCATTGCTTGGCCAGAATTTGATTAACCAAATGGAGTGCTCCCTGCCTGTGTCCTTTGGATAACCGAGCTTCCTCTGTATAGTTATTCCCAGACTTAAGCAGCCCTAAACTAGATGTTTCACTTTCATTTGCAAGGAATTTATTTCCCCAGTGATTTGAAGTTTTCTTGGATTCCAGTTAGTTTTTTTTTAGATGGTAGGTTTACAAGTGACCTCTTTCCTTTACAACCTCCGTCTTCCTCAAAGCTCTCTAGCAGCCCTTTTCTCCACCCCTCACTCATCCTGCAATCACTTTTTCTATCCCTAGAATCTCTTTCTCCACTCCCACCGGCCATACATCTTGCAGCCTCCTCCATCTTCATTGCTTAAATGTCTTGTGACAGTACAATCGCACCCATGGTCCCAGATCTCACACTCCTCCCTGTCCTGCCGACCTTCAGCCCCTGGACCTCAGATGCTGGCTCCCTGTTCCCCTCAAGACCAACTCAGTCATTATGACGAACCCAACTTCTTGTTGCTCACCCAATCACAGGGCGTTTCTCTCCCGTGTGACCCTATCAGCATGGGGGAGAATCAGCCTGTGATTGGAGGAGAGGCCCCTCACCATTTCGATCCATTCCATTCCAGAATACGACCATAAACACCGAAGCAGAAGAGGACATTTGACCTCTCGAGTCTGCTCACCCATTTAGATTGGTTTTTCAGATTTGGGGCCACAGGCTAACAGGAAATGACAAATGAGATGACAAAGTCAGCATAAAGATCAAGGTAGCCAGAAGTAATTTTTTGAAGGTGACAATAGGAAATCCTGAGTTTCTAACAAGGAAAAACATCATAGGATGTTACACTTTCCTGTGTGCCTCTGACATTAAGTGAAGATCTATAGAAAAGATGAGATCATGGTTAGCCTGATAATAATCAACTCTACATTTATACCTTTTCCCCATGACCCTTAATTCCCGTCCTGATTGAAACGCTGCCTACCTCAGTCTCGAATGTATATAATGACCCAGCCTCGACAGCCCTCTATGGGAAAGGATTCCACAGATTCATTCCCTTCTGAGGGAAGAAAGTCTTCCTCATCTCTGTATTTAATATGTGGCTCCTTTCTCTGAGATGAAGTCTTGTGGCCCTCGACTCTCTCAGAAGGAAAAACAGTCATACCCCGTCACGCCCCTTAATAGTCTTGCATGTTTCAATAAGGTCATCCTGCATTCTTCTCAATTCCAATGAGCCCAACCTGCCCAACCCCTCCTCATAAGACAGTTCCCCCATTACCTGAATATTTTGTGGTTTGTCTCTCCACATTTCGGTATGCTGTCCAGTGAGCATGATATCTGAGTCATAAGAACAAATGAAATGGGAGATGGAAAGGACCCTTTGAGCTGCTCCATTGTTTAATAAAAAATCATGGTTATTGTTAATCACAGCTCCACCTTCTCAAACTATCCTCATCTCCCCTCAAAGTACAAAATTAATTGACTGCTATCATGAATACATGGGCAAAGAGACACCCTAAAAGTTTAATAACATCCATTGGAAACACTGCAAGTCAAAGGGTTCACAATTGAAGCATCAGTCCAGTCTCTGGCTGCAGGTAATAAGCCAGGAATTTTCCTGTTGTGGTTTGCAATAGAACATAGAACATAGAACAATACAGTGCAGAACAGGTCCTTCGGCCCTCGATGTTGTATCGACCTGTGAACTATTCTGAGCCCATCCTCCTACACTATCCCATCATCATCCACATGCTTATCCAATATGTGTGAATTTCCCAACTGAAATAGACTTAAGGGTGAATGTTAACCATCTCTCTCACCAACCTATTCTGATGTGTCATTACACACTTCTGGGGCAGGTGGGACTTGAACCCAAATCTCCCGGTCTAGAGTAGGAACACTACCACAGCACCACAAGAGAACTCCCTCCAATTGAAATCAGAATGTGTTATATTGATATATTCAAGCAAACCCAGCTCTCGAGTGGGTGTGATTGGAAATCCAGCCCTCCTAGGTAAGAGGTAGGACATTACCGGTACACCAGAATAACCCCAATGTCCTACTTGCATTGCAGTTGAATAAAGGTCTGAAAGAGGATGAAATATTGTTGGGCTCGGTGGTTAAAATGGAATAGGATTAATGGGAGCACACTGGTTTCTCCAATTAAGGTGAAGATCACTTGGAGAAACCATTAACATGCGGGTCAGTGTTAAACTGCTAATGATCAACATCAAGATCCTTTAATAGCTCCTTCCTTGTGCAGAAGGAGGTGATTAATGCTCCAGATTGCTTCCTGTTGGGTTTATTCTCTGTCACACTTAAAGCCGTTGTGATCTTTTATTGCAGTGGTGACCTCTTTGTTCTTCTGGTTACAATTAAATCACAGTGTCTCTAATTTGACAGTAGACTGAGCTCGATATGAGCCAAATAGTGTTACAGTACATTAATATGCAGTTATGGCAAGTATACCACCTTTCATTTCCTTTCAATTGATTCTGCACTAGATATGTAGGGACAGAGAACAATGCAGATGGATTTATGATAATGACAGGCAGCTTTGAGAATGGGTGAGTGAAGAAAACGTGACTGTGAATTGGTGTTATAATGCCAGATGTAGTTTAAAAAAGAACTATCCCTTCAGAATTATCTCACCAAACCGCTGACAGGCAATAATTAAGAAACCATAAGAAACAAAAACATTCTTTATTTTAAACATTTGACAAATAACAGGAAAAAATAGTCACAAGAGGTCTGTTTAGTGTCGAAACTGGTGTTCTTCTGTGATGGAAAAGCTTTCTGATGGCAACACTTTCTGTGCTTTTGCAATGGTCCTGCAGTTCTGAATCAGTACTACACAAACAGATGCCCAGTACAATGTAACCTGTATGCCCTAAGTATTTTTTCACCCTATGATCTCGATGTCCTTGCTTACTATGACCTGCTTGTACTGCTCCTAAACAAAGCTTTTCACTGTACTGACACTAAACCAAATCAAATAAGTCAAACTTTCTACAGGAGCATAGAAGGCTGAGGGGGGACCTTACAGAAGGGCAAAAGATCGTGAGAGACACGGATAGGGTGAATGTACTTAGTCTTTTTACCAGGGTTGGAGAATCGAGGATTGGAGGGCATCAGTTTAAGGTTAGAGGGGAAAGAATAAAAGGGAACCTGAGGGGGTAACTTTTTCACACAGAGGGTGGTATGCATATGGAATGAGCTGCCAGTGGAAGTGGTTGAGGTGGGTACATTAACAACATTTAAAAGGCATTTGGATAAATACATGGATGGGAAAAGTTTAGAAGGATAAGGGCCAAATGCAAGGAAATGGAGTATCTATTCAAAATATCTTTTACCTCTTGGTAAACTATAACATCATCAGCTGCACTCCTAACTGTGTTTAGAAGTGTAATTACTTGTTTAGCTGCTTATTTAGTATCCAACTTGGAAGCTATTTTGTATCACAGAAATTGTTTTCTATAAGATGTCCAATTTGTGTTCTATTTAACCTGTCACTGAAATTACATCTTGCAGACAATATTATATCTGGTACTATATTTATAAAGGTAGCCCTATATTTTGTTTATTTAAAAGGCTGTTACATCATAATCACAGCGGGGACAGGAATGGTTATTGCAGGTTCCAGGATTTACACGTTTCAGTAAGAACAGAGAAGATGGTAAAAGAGGGGGAGGTGTGGTATTGTTGGTCAAGAACAGTATTACAGTTGCAGAAGGGATGTTTGGGGATTTGTCAACTGAGGTAGTATGGGGGCTGAAGTTAGAAACAGGAAAGGAGAGGTCACCCTATTGGGAGTTTTCTATAGGCCTCCAAATAGTTCCAGAGATGTAGGGGAAAGGATAGCAAAGATGATTCTCAATAGGAGTGAGAGAGACAGGATAGTTGTCATGGGGGACTTCAACTTTCCAAATATTGACTGGGAACACTATAGTTCGAGTACTATAGATGGGTCAGTTTTTGTCCGGTGTGTGCAGGAGGGCTTCCTGATACAGTATGTAGACAGGCCAACAAGGGGCGAAGCCACATTAGATATTGCACTGGGTAATGAGCCTGGCCAGGTGTTAGACTTGGAAGTAGGTGAGCATAGAACATCGAACATAGAACATTACAGCGCAGTACAGGCCCTTTGGCCCTTGATGTTGCGCCGACCTGTCATACCAATCTGAAGCCCATCTAACTTATTCCATGTACGTCCATATGCTTGTCCAATGATGATTTAAATGTACTTAAAGTTGGCAAATCTACTACCGTTGCAGGCAAAGCATTCCATACCCTTACTACTCTCTGAGTAAAGAAACTACCTCTGACATCTGTCCTATATCTATCACCCCTCAATTTAAAGCTGTGCCCCCTTGTCCTTGCTGTCACCATACTTGGAAAAAGGCTCTCCCTGTCCACCCTATCTAAGCCTCTGATAATCTTATATGTCTCTATTACGTCACCTCTCAACCTTCTTCTCTCTAACAAGAACAGCCTCAAGTCCCTCAGCCTTTCCTCATAAGACTTTCCCTCCGTACCAGGCAACAGCCTAGTAAATCTCCTCTGCACCCTTTCCAAAGCTTCCACCTCCTTCTTATAGTGCGGTGACCAGAACTGTACACAATAGTCCAAGTGCGGCCGCACCAGAGCTTTGTACAGCTGCAGCATAACCTCATGGTTCCACAGATACCACTTCCGCCGTGACTCCCTTGGTAGGTCCACGCCCCTCCCACCAACCCTCCTTCCACACCCAGCATCTTCCTTTGCCACTGCATGAGGTGTAAAACCTGCTCCCCCACCTCCCCCCTCACCTCTCTCCATGGCCCCAGAGGATCTGTACAGAGATTTCCCTGCACCTCCAAACACCTCAGCTGCGAGTCCATTGTTCTTGATGTGGTCTCAACGTCAGTGAGACAGGACCTCAACTCGTGGAATGTTTCAGGGAACATCTCTGGAACACAAACACCAACCAAACCCACCGCCTTGTGGCTGAACACTTGAACTCCCTCTCCCACTCCGACAAGGACATGCAAGCCTGGGCCTCCTCCACCGTCAAATCCAAGCCACCCAATGTCTGGAGGAAGAACGCCTCATCTTCAGCCTTAGGACCCTCCAACCACATGGCATCAATGTCAACCACTAGTTTCTAAATTTCACTTCCCCCCCTCATCCCAAATCTAATTCTCCAAATCAACATTGCCCTCTTGACCTGTCCCACCTGTCCATTTCCCTTCCCACCTACCAGCTCCACCCTCCCCTCCGACCTATCACAATTACTCGCCACCTGCATCTACCTATCCCCCCCCAGCTACCTTCCCCCCACCCCCCCCCCCCCATCAATTCCTACCTTCTTATTTATCTCTCAGCCCCATTCCCATCTCCCCCACATTCCTGATGAAGGGTTAAAGCCCGCAAATCCTGATCCTCGGATGCTGCCTGACCTGCTGTGTTTTTCCAGCACCACAGTTTTCAATAATGACTCTCCGGCATCTGCAGTCCTCACTTTCTCTCAGGGACTGCTCCCACCAATTCATAGTTTAGCCTATACCTTATTTGGAGTTGCTAATTTCCCATTGTAGCGAGTTTCTTACTGGGTCTGAAATGCCTGCTCTACTCATTGGCATATTCTTTCTTGTTGAGTATTGCCATTAGTATTTCTTCTGCAGGATCCCTAAACCTTCAGCTCTTCCCTTCTTTCCTGTTGAAAAGTGGGACTTAGTGCTAGAAAAAGAGGTTGGGATAGTTAGGCGGTTGCTTTTGACTGGCATAGATGTGATGGGCCAAAGGGTCTTTTTCTGTGTTGTGCATCTCCCTGCTGCTAACTGTTGCTGTACAAGGAGGCAAAATGAAGAGCTGACACTACAGATCACCACGTGGTATCAAATGCAAGCTTGTGCAGTCGAAATAAATGTGCAACACAGCTGACCCTGTCAAGTGGCCAGCTCACTGCACTGTGTGCATTGCTGAAGGCTGTAACCACCAACCTCTTCAACTGTTGGAAACTACAACACCTGCTTGGTTAGTGGGTGGAACAAAACCACCTCCTGATCTAATTTGAAGAGTTTCTTGTAGTTAGCTAAGTCTAGTTGATTGGACATTAGCTACTAGGATTTGGAGGTGCCGGTGTTGGACTGGGTGGACAAAGCTAACAATCACATACCACCAGGTTATAGTCCAACAGGTTTATTTGGAAGCACTAGCTTTCAAAGCATTGCTCCTTCATCAGGTGAAACAGGACCATAAGACACAGAATTTATAGCAAAAATTTACAGTGATACAATGATACATTGAACAAACATAGATTGTTAAATCTTTCATCTTTAAATCTTGTTAAAGATTGTTAAATCTTTTAGAATGGGTTTGCTGTTTCGGTTCTTTAATATGTAAATCCCAGAACTTCTTTTATGTCACGTTCTCAAGACAACTTTATAAATGTAGGTGACATCTTAGCTCAGACAATGCATTAAAGGTGTGAGATTAGAGTCTGTCTGCTGCACCATACATTGACATGATCATCATTGTTCCAGAGATTTTGACGATGACCAGAGGTCAGACCTCTCTCCTCTAAGACTCTAAGTTGCTCTGGGGATATAGGATCATTGCAGCGGACCCATATACAGCACAAGGGGCATTCGTCAGAAAAAAATTAAAAGAGGGGCATTATGAATGCCACAGGATATTGCTTTCCCTTATGGGTGGAATGGGGCCTTTAGAGTCAGTCTAAACAATGGGCAGGCTCTTCAACGTTCAAGCTGAAACTGATCACTTCTCATCAGGCTTGCTTTGCAATGATGGTTGGAAGGTAATGATTATGGGCCAGTGCAATTGTAGACTTTTCCTCTCTCTACTCCGAAACCTTGAGGTGCATCCCATTTGTGTGCTTGCTGAGATCAACTGTTGGACTAAAGCAAAAATTGAAACTGAAATTTTGTTCAGTTAGTTGCAACTCAGCACCATATTACAAGGAATCCATAATCATTCACCTTATATCTCTTTAATTGCATTGTGTAATAACAATAGGAATCCAACAAGCCTTCTTTGACCTTCTCCCTCAAATGACGACTACCATCAACTCGAAATGCAACTGCTCAAGGAAACTCCGTTTCCCTCCAAATAACACATTCATTTGGCTGGAAATGTATTGCTATTCCTTCACTATCGCTGTTGAGCACAAATAATTGGAACTGCCCCCCAGCATTGTGCAGATATATTCATCACATGGACTGAAGCAGTTCAGAAAGTAACTCAACAGCAGTTTCTCCAGGGAGCCAGTGATTGGTAATAAATACCAATACTAGGCACCCCCTTAGTTTGAAAGTTTAACAGATTTAACACACTAACTCCCAGCGCCTTTCCAGCTGACATTTAATGTTTTCATGCATCACTGTCTTGGCATTTCCTAGCTTTAGCAGTTTGTTGTGTGCCCACCTTTTCAAAATTAAAAATCACACAGCACCAGTTTACAGTCGAACTGGTTAGTTGGACTATAACCTGGTGTTGTGTGATGTTTAACTTTGTCCACCCCACTCCAACACTGGCACCTCCTCATCACGGTCACATTTTCAAACACAGTGATATTTTGCAGTTCTGCATTGCTCTTTTAAACCTGTCTTCTAAGTGTTAAGAAGCAATTTAAAACTCAATCCAGCCCAGCAACCACCAAAGCTCAGTGTGAATGTTACAATCAGGTATTGTAAAGCTTGCGATCTGAGCCCTGATCTGAATTGGTCTTGCCCAGAGGTTTCCGGTAAGTCTCCTGTTTTTGGTTCAATCTCTGATATATCTTTTGGAGTGTGAAATAGGTGTCTGGTCTAAACATGCTGGCTTCCTGCTGAATGGGTTAGGTTAAGGCAGGAGGCAAGCTGTGTTCACCGCGGTAAGAGGAATCGGTCTCAATGTGGCATGGATAAAATGCAAGAAATTGCAGATGTTAAAAATTGGAAGCGAACACAGAAAATGGTTGAAACATTCAGCAGATCAGGAAGTGTCTGTGGACAGAATTATGGGCACTCAAACCCATCCAAAGTAACCATGCAAAACACATCAACGGGATGCTTTATCCCAAAAAAAGCACACCCTCCTTTTCACTTATCATTTTATTTACTTAGTCTTTTTGTATTCTGATATGGATCCTCTCGGTTCGGTTGAATGGTCTACAACTGGAATGCTAACTCATCCATTCTATTCATAGAGTCCCTGCTGAGTGTTCTCAGTATTCCCTATTCTTGTTGATGTGAATTGAACTTACTGAACACCAGATTAAAGTGGTACATCACTTGGAATGAATAACTGTATGACATTTACAAGGAGGAAACAATTGCCACAACTGGAAGCTGACAGAGCACCCTCCATATGAATATACAGTCGAAACGAAACACATATTAGCAGCAGCTAGTCCCACTGAATGATGAGGTACTTTATCAAACTGAACAACTGATTACAAAATGTCAAGCTGTAATATAAATGCATAGTGTGCAGGAAGATGAAGAAGATAAAACTTGCCCTATCGCGTTTTTCAAAATAATAACAAAAAATAAGATTTTTTTGTGGGGGGGGGGGGGGGAGCGCAGAATGAACTATCTGTTGATGGGTCTCTTGAGGTATTTTTTGGAAATGGGTTAAGGGTCTGAGGGAAAAGCAGGAACACATTACTGAATTAGATGGTCAGTCTTTTCTTAATTCATTCAGGGGATGTGGGCGTCACTGGTAAGTCCAGCAGTTCTTGTCCATCAGTAATTGCCCAGAGGACAGTTAAGAGTTAACCGCATTTCTGTGGGTCCCACACATTGCTGTAACCCCACTAGGGGCTGCTCTCTTTTAACATTCACACCTGGCCATTTGCTTTGTTTCCTTTATTCATTCATGGGAAGAGGGCATTGCTGGGTAGAAGTTAGAACCTAGAATAATACCGCATAAACGGGCCCTTTGGCCCTCGATGTTGAGCTGACCTGTGAACTGATATAAGCCCATCCCCCTACACTATCCCACCATCACCCATGTGCTTATCCAAGGACTGTTTAAATCTCCCTAATGTGACTGAGTTGACTACATTGGCAGGTAGGGCATTCCACGCCCTTATCACTCTCTGCGTAAAGAACCTGCGTCTGACATCTGTCTTAAAACTATCACCCCTCAATTTGTAGTTATGCCCCCTCGTACAAGCTGATGTCATCATCCAAGGAAAAAGACTTTCACTGTCTACCCTGTCTAATCCTCTGATCATTTTGTATGTCTCTATCAAATCCCCTCTTAGCCTTCTTCTTTCCAATGAGAACAGACCCAAGTTACTCAGCCTTTCCTCATAAGACCTTCCCTCCAGACCAGGCAACATCCTGGTAAATCTCCTCTGCACCTTTTGCAGGTAGGCAGCTTTTATTGCTAATCCTTAGTTGCCCAGAGGGTAGATAAGAGTCGATCACATCACAGTGGGTCTGGAGTCACATGTAGGTCAGACCAGATAAGGGTGGCAGTTACCTTCCCTAAAGGACATGAGTGAACCAGATGGGATTTTTCAACAATCAACAACAGTTTCATCAAATAAAACCCAAACAAACTGCAAATGCTGGAAATCAGAAACAAAAACAGAAAATGCTGGAAAAACTCAGCAGGTCTAGCGGCATCTGTGTAGAAAAATCAGAATTAATGTTTTGGATCCAGGGACCTTTCTTCAGCACAACAGTTTCATGGTCATTATTAGATGTTTTGAATTGAATATGTGCAAACTGATCATGATCATATTGAATGACAGTTCATTAAATTCTGTCCTGGTAGCGAGAATTGAACCCACAACTTGTCAACTCTGAGACAAGAGTTCCATGTATTGAAGGGCTGAATGGCCTACCTCTGTTCCTATTTTCTATTCTATTCTCCGATTCCCTGTGAATCCCATCACTCCTAACGCAGGAACCTTTACTTCAACCAGTGGAAGATTTTAACCTCATGGGAGGCTGCATTAGGTAAGGACATGATTGACAAGTGAGTCAAAGTTCATGAAGGATGGATGGGAAAATAGTGTTGAGACCATAATTGGATCTACTCAAGAGGCTTGAGGATTGAAAACTCCTACTTTGTACATTTGTAACAGTATGACGGCATGGAATGGGATGCAGATGAAGAGTTAAATCAGGTATTCCCTGCTTTTCGAACATTCCTGTGATGCAATTTCGCTTTTGCGAAAGAGCTATGTTAGTATCTGTTTTCGCGAATCTGAAGAGGATTTTCACTTTTACTAGAAACGGCGATATTTTTCCCAATATAAATCATGCACCTTTGCTTCACGCCATTTTTGGCTTGTGAAAGGTTTCCTGGGAACGCTGTACTTTCAGATCGTGGGAGCTATCTCTATTTTAAACACATTGGCACACTAAGTCAGACCACAGCGCGAATGCCATGAGCAATTTTGGATCCATTTTCTAAGGAAAGATAGCCTGGCATTGGAGAAAGTTCACTAGGCTGATGTTAGGCATGTATGACTGTCTTATAAGGAGAAGTTGAATAGGTTGGGCCTGGACTCATTGTAATACAGAGGAACCTCGATTGTCCGAACAAGGTGGCTGGCTACTATTTCGTTCAGGTAATTGATTATTCGGATAATCGATTTAACCTTAAATAAGCGAAGCCATTAAACAAGGTCCCAAACAGCTTCTACGATCAGAAGAGCATTTGTTAGTTTCGAGGAACTCAGATTCACGATAGAAAGACAGAAGCACTACCTCACGCATGCGTTTATGTTCTCGGCCATTTTTTTCATGAACGGCTCGGTAAAGTGACAGGAATGCTCTAAAACACTTACTTTTGCAAAGGGCTGTGTAATCAACTCTTACCTAAAAAGAAATCCAGTCGTTGATGCTTGAGCTGCTTGTGTTTCTTTGATTTTGCCAGCGTTTTCACATGTTCTTCAGTACAGGTAAATCTAATACACTTACCTCTTTGATGTAACGTTGTTGCGGGACCTTGAAATCTTCTTCAGATAAACCGAAATTCGGATAATTGATGTTTGAATAATTGAGGTTCCTCTGTACAGAATAATGAGAGGCGATCTTCTTGAAATGAACACGATTCTTAGAGAACTTGGCATAGCAGATACGGAAAGGTTGTCTCCCTGTGTGGGACAGTCTAGGACCAGAAGGCATCATCTCAGAAGAAGGGGTCACCATTTAAGGGAGAGATGAGGAGGAATTGTGTTTCTCAAAGGGGAGTGAATCTGTGGAATTATTTACTGCAGTGGATTGTTAAGACTAGGTAGTTTATGTATATTCAAGGCTGAGATACAGACTTTGTGTGTTCATTAAATTCTGTCCTGGCTGTGAGAATTGAACCCACAACTTGTTAACTCTGAGGCAAGAGTTCCATGTATTGAGAAATACTTGATGCACTGGCAGACCTGTTGGAGAGACTCTTGCTATATCAATGACAGAGAGGGACCCAGCACAGAGTTTGGAGCAGAACTTGGAGTCTATCCATTTCTGTGCAAAAGTGATGGTACTTAACGGTTAGATCCTGGGGAGTGTTGCTGAACAAAGAGACCTTGGAGTGCAGGTTCATAGTTCCTTGAAAGTGGAGTCATAGGTGGATAGGATAGTGAAGAAAGCATTTGGTATGCTTTCCTTTTTTGGTCAGAGTATTGAGTACAGGAGTTGAGAAGTCATGTTGCAGCTGTACAGGACATTGGTTAGGCCACTTTTGTAATGCTGCATGCAATTCTGGTCTCCTTCCTCTAGGAAGGATGTTGCAAAACTTGGAAGGAATCAGGAAATATTTACAAGGATGTTGCCAGGGTTGGAGGGTTTGAACTATAGGGAGAGACAGAATAGGCTGGGGCTGTTCTCCCTGTGTCGGATTCTGAGGGGTGATCTTATAGAGGTTTATAAAATCATGAGGGGCTTGGATAGGGTAAATAGACAAAGACTTATTCCCAGGCTGGGAGAATCCAGTGCTAGAGGGCATAGGTTAAAGGTGAGAGGGGAAGGATTTAAAAGCGACCTAAGGGGCAACGTTTTCACGCAGAGGGTGGTGCGGTGTATAGAATAAGGTGCAAGAGAAAGTGGTGGAGGCTGGTACAATTACGACATTTAAAAGGCATCTGGATGGGTATATGAATAGGAAGAGTTTAGAGAGATATGGCCCAAATGCTGGCAAATGGGACTAGATTTATCTCGGATAGCTGGTCAGCATGAATGAGTTGGACCTAAGGGTCTGTTTCTGTTCTGTACGTTTCTATGACGCTATGGTAGCTAACTCCAAAAAAATCGACTTTACATATCCAACCACGACACTGTGTCTGACAGTTGACCCCCACTCAGTTTCCATGCTGTCCAAGTAGAGCCCACCTGGTGAGTGAGTGTTGCTGTGGTAACTCAGACTGAGGTCATGATATCTAACCCGGTTGTCATGCAAGCCCAGGTCAGTGCCATAGAGACACAAACTGCTACCTTCATGACTGTGTACATCACTGTCAAAGGCTTTGTAGAGGATCCCAGAAATCCAGCAATCTTCCTCTTACCATAGGATACTCAGACCTGGGGGTGTAGCAGCAGCAGCTCATAATGCAGTCCCCTCTTAGGAGGGCAATATTCCTACTCCTATTACCAAGGTCCACCCTAACCTTTGCCCATTAAACATGGCATTTCATTTCCATCAGATACCATCTTTGTATTTTTTACATGGTCACACACGAGGGAGATCTCAAAGGGGGACATTTTGTCAATGGCCCATGCATTACTCTGTAGAATCTTTACAAATTCATTCGCAGGATGTAGGTGTCATTGACCAGGCTGCATGCCAATGTTGTGGGCTCTGGGCTTGTTGGCCAGATCCTGTACAATGGCAGATTTCCTACCCTAAAGGTTTTAGTCAATGATAATTGGGCTGGCTGTTTGTGCCAGGTTTATACAAATACAAACTTCACCATATCCATAATGGGATTCAAGCCCACGCACCCCAGGAATAAGCTCAGGGCTCTGGATTACTGGTCTCGCAATATTCCTGCTAATACCATTCATGCATATAGCTTCTTGGGATCATTGTCCAGCATGGTCACTCCACAGTGTGCAGGAAGTTACCTGGCTGTAATCCAGACAGCTGACACCCAGGGCCTGGAGCTCCTTGGTCATGTCCTGCCAGGCCTATTGTAGGAGCCCTTGGTGCGGGCATGAGGGAGAGGACAATCTGGTGAAGGCCCATGGAGAATGGGTATGAAATGAATACACTGTGTGAATCAATGAGTACTGTTTATAGTCTTATGTTTATCGTTGATGTGAATTACTTGTTTTATATTAGGTTCTTCCATAAGAAAAGGTCGGAAAATAGGGGAAAGTGTGATTACAGGTGATCCCTCAAGGATTTCTTTTGACAAGGAATCTGGAAACTGGTGATAGGTTCACAGATAATCTACCTGCCTGGATCATTGATGCCTTGGATATCTTCTCCTCTTCTAAGATGTTTGTTGAAGATCCACTAGGAGAAAGTGAGGACTGCAGATGCTGGAGATCAGAGCTGAAAAATGTGCTGCTGGAAAAGCGCAGCAGGTCAGTCAGCATCCGAGGAGCAGGAGAATCGACGTTTCGGGCATAAGCCCTTCTTCAGGAATGAGGAGGTTGTACCAAGCAGGCTAAGATAAAAGGTTGGGAGGAGGGACTTGGGGGAGGGGTGTTGGGAATGCAATAGGTGGAAGGAGGTTAAGGTGAGGGTGATAGGCCGGAGAGGGGGTGCGGACGGAGAGGTCGGGAAGAAGATTGCAGGTTAGGAAGGCGGTGCTGAGTTCGAGGGTTGGGACTGAGAAGAGCTGGGGAGAGGGGAAATGAGGAAACTGGAGAAATCTGAGTTCATCCCTTGTGGTTGGAGGGTTCCTAGGCGGAAGATGAGGAGCTCTTCCTCCAGGCGTCGTGTTGCCATGGTCTGGCGATGGAGGAGTCCAAGGACCTGCCTGTCCTTGGCGGAGTGGGAGGGGGAGTTAAAGTGTTCAGCCACTGGGCGGTTGGGTTGGTTGGTCCGAGTGTCCCAGAGGTGTTCTCTGAAACGTTCCGCAAGTAGGCTGCCTGTCTCCCCAATATAGAGGAGGCCACATCGGGTGCAGCAGATGCAGTAAATGATGTGTATGGAGGTGCAGGTGAACTTGTGGCGGATATGGAAGGATCTCTTGGGGCCTTGGAGGGAAGTGAAGGGGGAGGTGTGGGCACAAATTTTGCATTTCTTGCAGTTGCAGGGGAAGGTGCCGGGAGTGGAGGTTGGGTTGGTGGGGGGTGTGGATCTGACGAGGGAGTCACGGAGGGAGTGGTCTTTCCGGAACACTGATAGGGGAGGGGGGGGAATATATCCTTGGTGGTAGGGTCTGTTTGGAGGTGGCGGAAATGACGAAGGATGATACGATGTATCTGGAGGTTGGTGGGGTGGTAGGTCAGGACCAGTGGGGTTCTGTCCTGGTGGCGATTGGAGGGGTGGGGTTCAAGGGCAGAGGAGCGGTAAGTGGAGGAGATGCGGTGGAAAGCATTGTCAACAATGTCTGAGGGGAAATTGCGTTCTTTGAAGAAGGAGGCCATCTGGGTTGTTTGGTATTGGAATTGGTCCTCCTGGGAGCAGGGGCGAAGGAATTGGGAATATGGGGTGGCATTTTTACAGGGGGCAGGGTGGGAGGAGGTGTAATCTCGGTAGCTGTGGGAGTCAGTCGGTTTATAGTCAATGTCCGTGTTGAGTCTGTCGCCCGAGATAGAAATGGAGAGGTCTAGGAAGGGGAGGGAGGAATCTGAGGCGGTCCAGGTAAATTTGAGGTGGGGGTGGAAGGTGTTAGTAAAGTGAATGAACTGTTCAACATCCTTGTGGGAGCACGAGGTAGCGCCAATACAGTCATTGATGTAGCGGAGGAAAAGGTGGGGGGTGGTGCCAGTGTAGCTGCGGAAGATGGACTGTTCCACATATCCTACGAAGAGGCAGGCATAGCTGGGGCCCATGCGGGGGCCCATGTGGGTGCCCATGGCTACTCCTTTGGTTTGGAGGAAGTGGGAGGATTGGAAAGAGAAGTTGTTCAAGGTGAGGACCAGTTCAGTCAGTCGAAGGAGGGTGTCAGTGGAACGGTACTGGTTGGTACGGCGGGAAAGGAAGAAGCGGAGGGCTTTGAGTCCTTCGTGATGGGGGATGGAGGTGTACAGGGACTGGATGTCCATGGTGAAGATAAGGCGATGGGGACTGGGGAAGTGAAAATCATGGAGGTGGGGAGGGCGTGGGTAGTGTCCTGAACGTAGGTAGGGAGTTCTTGGACTAAGGGGGACAGGACCGTGTCGAGGTATGCAGAGATGAGTTTGGTGGGGCAGGAGCAGGCTGAGACAATGGGTCGGCCGGGGCAGTCAGGTTTGTGGATTTTGGGCAGGAGGTAGAAACGGGCAGTGCGGGGTTGTGGGACTATGAACATAGAACATAGAACATAGAACATAGAACAATACAGCACAGAACAGGCCCTTCGGCCCACTATGTTGTGCCGAACTTCTAACCTAGATTAAGCACCCATCCATGTACCTATCCAAATGCCGCTTAAAGGTCGCCAATGATTCTGACTCTACCACTCCCACGGGCAGCGCATTCCATGCCCCCACCACTCTCTGGGTAAAGAACCCACCCCTGACATCTCCCCTATACCTTCCACCCTTCACCTTAAATTTATGTCCCCTTGTAACACTCTGTTGTACCCGGGGAAAAAGTTTCTGACTGTCTACTCTATCTATTCCTCTGATCATCTTATAAACCTCTACCAAGTCACCCCTCATCCTTCGCCGTTCCAACGAGAAAAGGCCGAGAACTCTCAACCTATCCTTGTACGACCTACTCTCCATTCCAGGCAACATCCTGGTAAATCTCCTCTGCACCCTCTCCAAAGCTTCCACATCTTTCCTAAAGTGAGGTGACCAGAACTGCACACAGTACTCCAACTGTGGCCTAACCAAAGTCCTGTACAGCTGCAACATCACTTCACGACTCTTGAATTCAATCCCTCTGCTAATGAACGATAATACTCCATAGGCCTTCTTACAAACTCTATCCACCTGAGTGGCAACCTTCAAAGATCTATGTACATAGACCCCAAGATCCCTCTGTTCCTCCACCTGACTAAGAACCCTACCATTAACCCTGTATTCCGCATTCTTATTTGTTCTTCCAAAATGGACAACCTCACACTTGGCAGGGTTGAACTCCATCTGCCACTCCTCAGCCCAGCTCTGCATCATATCTAAGCTCTGCATCATATGAGGTTGGAGGCTGTAGATGGGAGATCCCCTGAGGTGATGAGGTTATGGATGGTCTGGGAGATGATGATTTGGTGGTGGGAGGTGCGTCATGGTCAAGGGGGCAGTAGGAGGAGGTACCCGCAAGCTGGCGTTTAGCCTCAGCGGTGTAAAGGTTGGGGCGTCAAACTACTACCGCGCCTCCCTT
Organism: Chiloscyllium punctatum; assembly: GCF_047496795.1. NCBI lineage: Eukaryota > Metazoa > Chordata > Chondrichthyes > Orectolobiformes > Hemiscylliidae > Chiloscyllium > Chiloscyllium punctatum. Next base: position 8,711,615 of record NC_092744.1, read on the forward strand.
GTCTACCAGTTTGATGGTGAGGTTGGGGTTGGAGCAGAGGGAGTGGAGGGCTACATGTTGTGAGGGTGAGAGGTTGGAGTGGGTGAGAGGGGAGGACAGGTTGAGGCAGTCAATATCGCGGCGGCAGTTGGATATGAAGAGATCGAGGGCGGGTAAGAGGCCAGCACAGGGTGTCCAGGTGGATGGGGTGTGTTGGAGGTGGGAGAAGGAGTCTTCAGAGGCTGGGTGAGAATCCTGGTTGAAGAAGTAGGCGCGGAGGCGAAGGCGGCGGAAGAATTGTTCGATGTCTTGCCGCGTGTTGAAGATCCACTGGCAAGGCTGCTGTGCCCTTCTGTTTTCCAGGTTGCAGAGGATGTAACAGGCAACCATAGATTGGGACACACTCTAGTGAGGAGTGGAGAGAATCTCCTGAGTGATCCTGACAGTGGAAGCATTGCTTTACGATGTCGATGGTCAACTTCATAATGATCTCCATGACAATACACCTCTCATTGTCAGCGAGGAGTCCACATCCAGTCAGCATGGTCTTTCTCATTAACTCTTTCTGTTGGAATTGGGAGACAACTTTAGACAGAGAAAACAGAAAGTTTCCCTTTAACTATCTGATGAAAGTTCCCAGATTCCCCCTTTGACATATTGTTCCCGGTTGGTATTTCCAAGACATTATTCAGTTGGTACTTTGTGTCCCAGCTATTGTGTCAAATACCTTGCCTCAAGTACTTTGTGTTTATTTGTTTTCCTGAGACATGAAAGCTTTGATGGATTGCAGGAAGGCTCTGTCCTCAACTCCTCCCCCCCCCAAGGCAATTTGTTTTTCTTGTCATCTCAACCCTGTACGAAGTCTGTGTATTTTTAAGACGTTTGTCTTGTCACATTCCAGTCTGCACATGGTACTTTGAAAGATGAGCGTTGGGAACATTTGGAAGTCTAGATATACCCCAACTGCACGATAATTTCCCAAGAACTTTATTATACTTCAGCAGGTTAATTTCCCGGTATCTAGTTCCAACTGAAAAAATGCTTGGACTTTGGTCTGGCTGACATACTTAACCAAGAAAAATGAGAGGAATTAAAACTTGCTTTGATTCCTGACATATTATAAAACTCTCAACCCCAATAACTAACACTGTGTCTCCCTAAGGATACCTGACCACTCCACCTCCCATGAACATCCAACACACATTCATCACCACTCTTTACACCCCTCCCAGTCCATGATCTGATCTGAATCTATACCACTCACTCCTCCTCTGGCCTGCTTTAATGGATCAGATCAGACCCTCTCAAAATACTTTAAGAAGGTAGCCAGACCCTAGCTTTTTATTATTTTAAAGGTAGATGGGAAGTAATGTGTTCCTGATACTATTGATCAAACCACTCGACGTTAAGCAAAACAATTTATTTAAACACTGTGGTTAAAATACAACCAAAGAAAGAGGAATTTAGAATAAGTTAGCTCCATTGGAAAACTTAACATAATCATAATAACTATTACTAATAAACTGTTCCAATGTAGTAACATCCCATAAACACGCCCCTTGGCAAAAAAAGTGAATTCTGACACAGATTTTCACATGTATTTCTCCAGTTTAAAAGGGAAAAACATCAAGAGAAAATTTAGGAAGGTTAGTGGCCAGGAGACTTTCACTGAAGCTTCCAAATCTGTTGAGATCCCAAAGGCTTCTGTCCAAAGCTAAGCCTAAAAGTTAGAAATCTTGATCTGTGAGAGGTGGCCACATCCATTCAGGCCGTTCGAAAACCCAAGAGTTCCCAAGTTGTTCACTCTGGTGGTTCTGGAAGGCTACTCAGTGTCTCTGCCTTACAACCTCTCTTCACAATAAAAACCTGGACAGAATAAGTTCCCAGCATTGTTACACCAGAGCCTACCCGACTCGACCTGACCTGGATCCGACACTACATTGACAAAAGTGTCATATCCGACTCAAAGGGGGAACTCAGTTTCTCTCTCTGCAGATGCTGCCAAACCTGCTGAGCTTCTCCAGCTTTTTCTGTGTTATTACCCTTGCCGTTACACTATCATTCTCTCACTAATTCTCCCACCCCATCCTTACTCTGAAACTCACCATCACATCCCACTCTGAAACTGACCACATCATCCTCACTCTGAAACTGACCACATCATCCTCACTCTGAAACTGACCATTCATCCTCACTCTGAAACTGAGCACTCCATCCAATCTGAAACTGACCACATCATCCTAACCCAGAAACTGACCACATCATCCTCACTCTGAAACTGACCATTCATCCTCACTCTGAAACTGATCACTCCATCCCATTCTGATACTGACCATCTCATTCTCACTCTGAAACTGACCATCCCATCCTCACTTTTAGACTGACCATTGCATCCCACTCTGAAACTGACCACACCATCCTCACCCTGAAACTGACCACTACAGCCCACTCTGAAACTGAACACACCATCCTCACTCTGAAACTGACCACTATATCCCACTTTGAAACTGACCACACCATCCTCACCCTGAAACTGACCACTACAGCCCACTCTGAAACTGACCACACCATCCTCACTCTGAAACTGACCACTATATCCCACTTTGAAACTGACCACACCATCCTCACCCTGAAACTGACCACTACAGCCCACTCTGAAACTGACCATCCCACCCTGCTCTCAAACTGACCACTCCATCCTCATTCCGAAATGGGCCATCCCATCCCACTCTGAAATGGACCAGTCCATCCTCACTCTGAAACTGACCATTCGAACCTGCTCTCAAACTGACCACTGTATCCCACTCTAAAACTGACCATTCTATCCTCACTCTGAAACTGACCATTCAATCCCCACTCTGAAACTCACCACTCCATCCCACTCTGAAACTGCCAACATCATCCCTGTGTCTAAGAAGGCTCATGCAGCATGTCTCAATGACTACCGCCCAGTGGCCCTAACTTCGGTGGTCATGAAGTGCTTTGAAAGGCTGGTCATGGCATTAATCAACTCCAGCTTCCCCACCACTCTTGACCCACTCCAATTTGCCTATCAGACCAACAGATCCACATCAGATGCCATATCACCTGCCCTTCACTCCTCCTTAGGACATCTTGACACCCAGAACAGGTATGTAAGAATCCTACTCATTGACTACAGTTCAGCCTTCAACATTATTATCTCCTCGAGACTGATTACTAAACTTAGTGATCTTAGACGAAACCCCACTCTCTGCAACTGGATTTTCAGTTTCCTGACCCACAGGCCACAATCAGTGACGATTGGGGACAATATTTCATCCTCACTAACACACAAGACTGGAGCCCCCCAGGGGTATGTACTCAGCCCCCTACTGTACTCACTGTATACCCATGACTGCGTTGCCAAATACCAGACTAATGCCATTTACATGTTCGCTGATGACACCACCATAGTCGGTCGAATTTCAGATGGTGACAAAACAGACTACCGACGGGAGGTGGAAGGCCTGGAAAAATGGTGCTCTGAGAACAACCTCGCTCTCAATACCAGCAAAACCAAGGAACTCATTATGGATTTTCGGCGGGATGTTACTCATGCCCCCCCTACACATTAACAGCACAGAGGTGGAATGAGCGGAGAGGGTCAAGCTCCTGGGAGTGGTCATCAACAACAAGCTTTCTTGGACTCTTCATGTGGATGCACTGGTTACAAAGGCCCAACAATGTCTCTTCTTCCTCAGGCAGCTGAGGAAATTTGGCATGACGGCGAATACCCTTGCCAACTTTTATAGGTGGGCCACCGAGAGCATTCTGTCTGGATGTATCACTACCTGGTATGGCAACTGTACCATTCAAAATCAGAGATGGTTACAGAGAGTGGTGAACTCGGCCCAGACAATCCCAAAGACCAACATCACCATCTATAGAATCCATTTACTAGGCCCACTGTCAAGGAAAGGCCACAATCTATCATTGGGGAGAAGGCACAGAAGCCTGAACACACGCACCAGCTGGTTTCATAATAGTTTCTACCATCCTGTTGTTAGAATACTGAATGGACTCTCAAACTCTTAACATTCGCCTGTACCTGTGTTTTTGTTTTGCCACTGTTTACCTATTATTTAGATAACTTACAGTGTGGAAACAGGCCCTTCGGCCCAACAAGTCCACACTGACCTACTGAAGTGCAACCCACCCAGACCCATTCCCCTACACCTAACACCACGGGCAATTTAGCATGGCCAATTCACCTAACCTGTGGGAGGAAACCGGAGCACCCAGAGGAAACCCACACAGACAGTCACCTGAGGCAGGAATTGAATCTGGGTCTCTGGCGCTGTGAGGCAGCAGTGCTAACCACTGTGCCACTGTGTCGCCTCACTTATCTATGCTACTTCACTATTTGCCTGTATTGCTCGCAAGACAAAGCTTTTCACTATGCCTCAGTACACGTGACAATAAATTCAATTCAATTCAATCCCACTTCCTTCCCATACGCCACCTGGTATTCCTTTGAAATCAACCCAGTGTGCCAAGATATGGAGAGAGAGAGAGAGAGAGAGATTTTAATGTTGCATGATTCCTTTAATAAGCTGTTTTGAAGTAAAGCACCATTTGCTGGACCCCAACCAAGTAAATGAGCAGCACTTAGGTTAGAAAGCTAAAAAAAACTTGTTTTGAAATTATTTAGTTTGTCAATCACAGGCACAAATTTTGCTGCTCCAAATTAGTTCCAAGCCATTAGCAGAAGTAATCATAACCTTATAATCACAGCATTTTAGCATCTTCCTTCATTCAGAATGTGACTTCAATGTCAACTACAGCCTGATTTCACTGATTTCACAGCTAGATATAAAGCCATAACACCAGTTTGACTTTGACTGGGGTAATGCGTTATTCATTTATTGGTGTCATCAGGTGACTAGCTGCTTGAAGTGAATGCCATTTGTTACAATTACCAATTTATTAAAAAAAGAAATTTTTAAAAATCCCCAGAGAGCTGCACAAAGAATCACAAATTCATTTTCGAGTGAGAAAGAATACAGGGTACATAATTCATGAAACACATTATTACACACTGGAGAAAAACATTTCCGTGATAAATGAGACAGAATGGAAATAGTTTTCAGTTTCCATGGAGGCAAATGATGTAGTAGGACTATCATTTACTGGGTAATGGAATAGGTTCTGGTTGACTGTTGCACTTTGCACTGTAACACATAGATTGGGTTTTATTGTAACACTGCTGCTCTCTCCCTGTAATCAACAAGTAGACTTTTCTATTGAGTCGATGTAATAAAAGTCTGCCTGTTGAAAGGTCATGAACAGAGCTAAAGGATTTTTCTGAATGCAATCACAAAACTAGTGAGAATATTGCTGCTTGTTTGATTAGGTCAGTGTGCTATTGTATGGGTATCAGGCGCAAATAATCCAACCATTCTTTATACTGGTGTGATTCTGCCCCAGTTCTTAATTTTGCATTGTAAATTAGATGCAGCCTTCAGTGATTTACCTGTTCCTGAAGTGATTTCTTCTTTGCTGGTCAGAGAGCCAGGTCACTCTAATTTCATTGCCAGTGATTTTAATTCGGTGCCCCTCGGACAGTCTCTCCGATCTGGTTGCTGTTTCGGTGGATGTGGTCAGGAGCAGGAGCAGAGGTAGACTGCCCTGACCCCCACACCTCAGCGGTGTTGTCCCAGTGAATAACATGGTGAAGTGCCCCATGTGTGGATGAGGGATCCTGAAAGTTAAATGGCATAATAGAATCCCAACAGTGTGGAAACAGGCTGCTTGGCCCATCAGTCCTCCAAAGACCACCCCTTCCCTGTAATCCTACATTTCCCATAGCTAATCCACCTAGCCTAGGTGGACAGACATATAGTTGCCTGAGGGTGGAATTGAACCCAGGTCCCTGGTGCTATGAGGCTGCAGAGTTAACCACTGGGCTGCCTTCCTGCTTCAGTTGAAGGCTGGACTCCTTGGCTGTCTGTTATGGCCTAGCCTTCTTGAATATATTCAATGTTTTGGCCTCAGCAGCTCTCTGTGACAGAGAATCCTTCAGGCTCCCCTCTCTCTGGTTGAAGACATTTCTCCTCATCTTATCTCAGAAAGCTCTGGGGTGCCCATTAGAAGAGTTGACAGAACAACTTTTCTCAAAATTTGCTGGAGGGATGGAAGCTGCTCCAGTATGGGCAGATATCCTCCATCCCTAACTGCCTCCCCAACTCCCAACTCCCAATCCTCAACCACCAGCCCCATGTAAACTGCCTGTTCAGAACATCCAAATTACAAGTCTTGCACTGACACTGACATGCTCACTTCAACATTACCACCTGCGCCTCACTTTAGGTAAGACTATTCTCTTGGAATTGGAAGATCACTTGAAAACAAAAATCCAGTTCAGTACTGAGATAGTATCACCCTGTAGGGATGCTGTCTTTTTGAGGAGTTATAAAATTGAGGCAATCCCTGATTTCACAGCTAGATGTAAAGCCATAACACCAGTTTGACTTTGACTGGGACAACACGCACATCTACAGATGAAACAAAGACACACGAGAATTCTTAGAGGCATGGCATTCTAACCAGAACTCCATCAATAAACACATCGACTTAGACCCTATTTAGCTTCCCTTGAAAAAAAGAACCGGAAATGACATCACATGCCTGAAGAAACCAACCCCTATATATAGAGAGGCGGGACATACCACCAACGCTTCACCTGAGGCTCACTGATGATGCTACCCAGTACGGTGACGAAACGTCTGAAAACAAACCTTCCAGCTCAGCGAGTTAACTTACACACTTATCATCAACCTGAACTACAAATCATCTCAAAAATCGCTACCAGTTTGAAGAGCATAGGCTTTATCCATGGTGTCCTGGCCAATATTTATCCCCAAATTGATATCATGAAACAGATTTATCTGGTCATTATCACATCTCTTTTTGCAGAAGCTTTTGATGAGATTAGGGTTTTGGTCGATTTATTGGTTGGATGCCAGACAGGTTTCTGTAACACGTTAGCAGGAAGAGTATTGAGTACAGGAGTTGGGAGGTCATGTTGCGGCTGTACAGGACATTGGTTAAGCCACTGTTGGAATATTGGTGCAATTCTGGTCTCCTTCCTATCGGAAAGATGTTGTGAAACTTGAAAGGGTTCAGAAAAGATTTACAAGGATGTTGCCAGGGTTGGAGGATCTGAACTACAGGGAGAGGCTGAACAGGCTGGGGCTGTTTTCCCTGGAGAGTTGGAGGCTAAGGGGTGACCTTATACAGGTTTACAAAATTATGAGGGGCATGGATAGGGTAAATAGACAAAGTCTTTTCCCTGGGGTTGGGGAGTCCAGAACTAGAGGGCATAGGTTTAGGGTGAGAGGGGGAAGATATAAAAGAGACCTAAGGGGCAACGTTTCCACGCAGAGGGTGGTACGTGTATGGAATGAGCTGCCAGAGGAAGTGGTGGAGGCTGGTACAATTAGAACGTTTAAAAGGCATTTGGATGGGTATATGAATAGGAAGGGTTTGGAGAGATATGGGCCGGGTGCTGGAAGGTGGGACTAGATTGGGTTGGGATATCTGGTTGGCATGGACGGGTTGGACCGAAGGGTCTGTTTCCATGCTGTACATCTCTATGACTCTATAACAAAGGATTTTCTGGAGCAGCCTTTGAGATCAACATTTGAGTGGTTTGTGCCCTGACTGATCTTTTTAAGAAGACCAAAACCATGAGACAGGACCAACATGACAATAAAGTTGCGAGTTCCTGCGTGTAGATCTAAGTTTCCTACTTCTTAAAGTTAGCTACTTCACTCTAATTGGAGTAATATTTGATTCAAGCCAAATGTATAGAGTTAATGTTACAGTTAGGTACAAATTAAGTAAAGTAAAGTGAAGTTAAATGATGTCAGTTAAAGCAGTTAAGTTAGATGAGATAAAAAATGTTGTAGTTAATGTGTTTTATGTTGCGTATTATACATAAAGGGTTAAAATAAAGAAAAGATTGTTTAAATAAATTCTGAGTTGTTTAAAGGGTCAGTTTGCTGTTTTTTGTGTATCACACAGGGGAGGAATACCTGGATAAAAGGTTTGAATACTCCTTTTAAGGCAATAGTGCGTTCCAGGCTGTGATGGACAGATTTATAACCAGTAAGGGACACAAGGGTTATGGGTAAATGCAGGAATGTGAGGTTGAGGATTATTGGATCTGACATGATTTCATTAGATGGTGGAGCAGACTCGAATGGCCAACTTTGCATGATGTGGAAGTTCCAATGTTCAGCGCAACGGAGATCCCTGCCACCGACGTACTGGCGACGATGGTAGAAAACAGTAGACTCTTGGTAAGTGAGCGATCCAAGGTTGTATCATTTACACGGCACAGTGGCTCAGTGGTTAGCACTGCTGCCTTACAGCACCAGGGACCCGGGCTCAATTCCAGCCTCAGTTGGCTGTCTGTGTGGTGTTTGCACATTCTGTCCATATCTGCAAGGTCTCCCTTCCAGATGCTCTGCTCTCCTCACACAGTACAAAGAAGAAAAGGTGAGGTGTATTAGCCATGGGAAATGCAGGGATGGGTGGGATGTTCTTTGTAGGGCCGGTGTGGACTTGATGGGTAGAATGGCCTGCTTCCACATTGTAGGGATTCTATGAGCTAATACATGTGGTAATTAACAATAACCCAAAGTACATAGTCTCATGGTTTGAAATCCTTTGACCTTGACTTCATCAGAAAGGCCTGGAACATTAAAGATTTTAAATTTTGGAAAAAGCTTCACTATATTTGTTGGAGTGTTGCGCCTGTTGTCCAGCTTTATAACATCATCAATCAAAAGATGTCCCTCTAAAAGCTAACCAACGAAAGCACCATCTTGTCTTGTTGCCTCAGAATCATTTCTGTCTCTGAGCACTCTTTGTTACCCATAATAATTGTATTGTAATACGACCTGGGTTTGTGTGCAGGATTGGGTATTTAGCAGCAAGAACTTAAGTGAGTGTCTCTGGCTGGCCAGCATTTATTGCCGATCCCTAGCTGCCCTTGAACTGAGTGACTTGCTGGGCCATTTCAGAGAGTCAGCCACATTGCTGTGAGTCTGGAGTCACGTGTAGGCCAGACTAGGTAAGGACGTTTACTGCAAACCCACAGACTCCCATAGCTACTTGGACTACACCTCCTCCCACCCAATATCCTGCAAGAACTGCATCTCATTCTCCTAAATCCTCTGCCTCAGCTGCATCTGCTCAGACAAGGAGACATTTCACTCGCGATCATCTCAGATGTCCACCTATATCAAACAATGTGCTTTTCCTTCCCCCATCATCCAGATAGCCCTCCCCCACACCACCTCCATTCCCCTTTCCATGGCTCTAAACCCCCCCTCCCAACACAATAAAGGCAGAATCCCCCTTGTCCTCACCTACCACCCCACCAGTCTCCATATCCAACGCATCATCCTTAAATATTTTCGCTAACTCCAACTATACTCCATCATCAAGAACATCTTCCCCTTTCCACCCCTCTCTGCCTTCCACAAGTACCATTCCCTTCAACAGTCCTTGGTTTGCTCCACTCTCCCTATAAACCACATCCCCCCCCCGCCCCACCCCGAACCCCCAGCTACCTTCCCCTGCAACTGGAAAAGATGCAAAACCTGCTGGTATACCACCTCTCACCTCCATCCAGGGCCCCAAACAGCCCTTCTAGGTGAGACAGAGGTTCACCTGCCTCTCTTTCAAAACCTAGTTTACTGCATCAGATGGTCCTGATGTGGTCTTCTCTACATCAGGGAGACCGAACATAAACTAAGGGAACGGTTCACCAAACATCGCAGCCGGGTCCGCAAGGGGCGACAGGATCTCCCAGTCACCGCCCATTTCAATTCCCCCAACCACTCCCTTTCCAACATGACCACCTTTGGCCTCCTCCATTGCCGAGATGAACCACAGCTCCTATTGGAGGAGCAACACCTCACCTTCCACCTGCCCACCCTCCAGCCCGGAAGACTCAACATTGAGTTCTCCAATTTCAAATAACCTCCCTCCCCATCCCCCGAGTCTCTTCCCAGCCCCTCCTTCACCCTGCCACTGCTTCCTGCCACCAACTGGATTCATTCCACCCATTTCTGGATTAGTGGTGCTGGAAGAGCACAGCAGTTCAGGTAGCATCCAAGTAGCTTCGAAATCGACGTTTCGGGCAAAAGCCCTTCATCAGGGCTTTTGCCCGAAACGTCGATTTCGAAGCTACTTGGATGCTACCTGAACTGCTGTGCTCTTCCAGCACCACTAATCCAGAATCTGGTTTCCAGCATCTGCAGTCATTGTTTTTACCTCATTCCACTCATTGACCAACCAGGTCATACCCTCTGCCTGGCTTCACATATCCCCACTTCACCACCCTTCCCCTGCCACCCCCTTTATCTGCAGCACCCCCATACCCACCCCCAGTCCTGAAGAAGGGTTATACCCGAAACATCGACTTCTCCACCTCCTGGTGCTGCCTGGTTTGCTGTGTTCTTCCAGCCTCCTGCCTGTCTATTTTGGAATCCAACCTCTGCAGTCTCTGCCAGGTAAGGATGGCAGATTTCTTTCTCAGAAAACCCAAACATCAATTGCCAATGGTTTCATGGTCATCATTAGACTCTTATTTTTTTTAATTGAATTCAGATTCCACCGTCAGCAGTAGAGGGATTCAAACTTAGGTCACTGTGGAAACAGTTCTTGGCAGCCTGGGTCGCGTGCCTGGGCCATAAGGACTTCTTGCAAAAGGGAAGGTTATGAAATTTGGTGTATTTTGGACCTTGTGCATACCTGCCATTGGAGGGTTTAGCTTCAATGCAGTTTGGACCACCCCATGATTACGTCATCAGCCTGCGACTATTGAGCATGCAAGAAGCTTGTGGCTGTCTATTGGCAGAGCCTTAGTGAAATGGAAGAGGCATCAGGACAGAGCAGGGCAACTTCAAGCTGATCAAGACTTACGGAATCATAGAACCCCTACAGCTTGGAGGCCATTTGGCCCATCAAGTCCACACCTACCCTCTGAGGAACATCCCACCCAGACCCCCACCCCACACTCTAGCCATATAACTGTGCATCTTCCACAACTAACTCACCCAGCCTGCACATTCCTGGACACTATGGGCAACTTAGCATGGCCAATTCACTTAACCTGCACATCTTTGGACAGTGGGAGGAAACTGGAGCTCCCGGAGGAAACCCAGGGGAGAATGTGCCAACTCCACACAGACCCGGGTCCCGGGCGCTGTGAGGCAGCAGTGCTAACCACTGAGCCACCCATAAAGATTGGCTCATTCTTAACTCCATCTGTACACCATACTCACTGGTCAAGTGGGGGTTAAAAACAAGGCCTAATGTACAAGTACTGTTTGGAAATATAGACAAGCAAGGATTAGATGTGAGAAAAGAAGCATGCAACTGTTACTCAAAAGCTGGCAATTTTCTTTCCAATGCCCAAGGCCAGTTACCAAGTGAAAATTGCTTGCCATGATTTAACTTTTCATTTGAAATAGATGTTGGATGACCTGCATCACTAGCTTCTGAAAATATGTTTTCTTGGGAGTGTTTGATTTACAAACGGCATACAAGTGGGTTGTGTCACTATCTGTCTGTGCTCGCTGACCCATAGCTACAGTTTTACTGCAGCTCAAAAGAACAGAAACACACAATATTAAACATATCTATCTACCAAAATATCCAGCTTGTTTCAACCCTTTCCCTCAGATACTATTGTGTCAAGAATGATCAAGATGCTGCAAAGTTTGTTGTGTTTACAAATATAAAAATGTGTTTATGAGTCTCTGGTCTGCTGTGTTGGCTTCTATTATCCCAGTGATTGTCTGTCTAGCTGAGCTATCTGCTATTCCTTACAGATCCACTATATCCTATATCATGTGTCTATTATTGTTTAGATTTGCAGCAATTTTTTAAGAAATAAAAATCACGTATTAAGGAAATTTATCTCCCAAAATCTCCGTTAAGTTTATAATAATTACGCCTGACCAAATGTGTTGCATTATTGTGACCATTCTAGAAACCTTTTAAATATCTAAGAATGGTTCCTCTTCTCCAGTTGTGTATCCCCCACCACTAAACAGGTGGAAGACTGCCGAAGACCATCGCACCAACCTCCGAACCCAACGCATCGCCCTCCGACATTTCCGCCACCTACAATGAGACCTCACCACCAAGAGGATATTCCCTTTCCCACCCTGTCCACTTTCCACAGAGGCCGTTCATTTCACAACTCCCTCATCAATCTCACCAACCTCTCCACCACACACGGTACCTTTCCCTGCAAACCACAAGAGGTGCAACACCGGCTCCTACACCTCCCCTCTCACCCCCTCCATCCAAACAATCCTTCCAGATCCAACAGAGATTCACCAGCATGTCATCCCACCTCATCTGTTGCATCCGTGGCTCCCGATGTGGTCTCCTCTATATCATGGAGACACAGCACGGACTCAGGGACCGTTTTGTGGAGCATTCATGTTCCACACGCATCAACCAACCCGACTTTCCAGTTGCCATCCAATTTAATCCCCCCTCCCACACCCCCTGGCAACATATCCATCCTCTACTGCCAGAGTGAAGCCAAACAGAAATTGGAGGACCAACATCTGATATTCTGCCTGGGCCTCAGTATTGACTTCACCAGCTTCAAAGTCTGTCCTCCCCCCACCTTATCCCATGTCCAGCCCCTCCCCTCCTGCTCGCCTCCCTGACCTGACCCAACCTGTCCACCTTCCCACTGACCAATCACAATAACCTTCTGCCTGCATTTCCCTGTCACCATCCCTCCCACCCTTCTGCCCAGCCCCACCCCTTCCCCCTCTATTTAATTCTGGGCTCCCCTCCCCCACCCCAGTCCTGACAAAGTGTTTTGGCCCAAAACGTTGACTTTCCCGCTCCTTGGGTGCCGTCTGTGTTCTTCCAGCTTCACACCTCTCGACACTGCCCAAGTATGTCCTCTGTTATTATTTCTGGACAATTCAGAATCCAGACTGAAACCCAGTTTGTTTCAACTTTGGCCCAACAAGTCCACACCGACCCACTGAAGCGCAATCCACCCAGACCCATTCCCCTACATTTACCCCTTCACCTAACACTATAGGCAATTTAGCATGACCAATTCACCTAACCCGCACATTGTTTTTGGACTGTGGACTTGATTCATTATATAACTGCGCTCTACCTTCCTCAGCTTCAATAACCTCACCAAGTTTTATCCAAACACTTCTGATCTGGAGCTTTAAATGTAAGCTCCTTACACTGAGGTAATCTAAATTTAAATGAGCTAAACTAATGTCTCCCTATCTCAGGAGCAACTATTTTACACCCAGTTTCAGCTAAAAATACTTCAGAACTGTCCAGAAGAAAATTAAAAAGTTGCTTTCCGAGCTATAGTGTTTCCCCTCAGTCCCCAAAACAACTAGAATCCTTGTAGTACTGAAAGAGGCCATTTGGCCTATCAGGTCTGCACCAACCCTCTGCAGAGCAAGCCACCCAGCTCCAAAATCCTACATTTCCCTAGGGGGCATATTTTTATAGTGAGCGAAGGAAGATTAATAAAGATATAAAGGCCACCTTTTTTACACAGCAAGTGGTTTGTGTGTGGAATGAACTTCCAGAGAAAGTGGTGGATGCGGTATAGTTGCTACATTTAAAAGACATTTGGATAAGTTCATGAATAAGCAAATTGTGGAGGGATATGGACAATGCGCAGGCAGGTGGGACTGGTTTAGTTTGGGATTATAGTTAGCATGGACTGGTTAGACAAAAGGTCTGTTTCTGTGCTGCATGACTTTATGTGGCTGTTATGGTTAAAGAGATGTATATATGTGTATGCGTGAGTGTGTGTTCTTGTCTGTGTGCATGTTTCTGTATGTCTGTGTATGAGTATGCGAATGTGCATGTGTGTGAGTGTGCATGTGTATGCCCATGTCCATGTGAATATGTATGTGCGTGATACGAGTGTGTGTGTGTGTGTGCGTGCATGTGTACCTGCCGGTAGGATATGGCATTTACTGATGAATTGACTAACTAACCACTCATACAGAGTCATGTAACTACCTGCAGCACCTCACTCAGATCCTGGGGGCTTGACTCCTGACATTGATAAGGCTGTGTGCTCTCACTGTCATTCTGAGGGAGTGCCTGGAGATTGGTGCTAAGTCTGCTATCTCCATGGACTGTGGTGCTCCCATGGGCTTGAGCCTACATTATTCTGTCCTCATGGATTCTGTTTAACGTTGGGGTTGTCTGTTGCACCCATGAGGCTGCTCTACATAACTGGACTGTCCCTCTTCTGAAGCTGCTTCTTCTATGCTACCCATGAATGACTACTGTTTACCCTCTGGAGTCATGATTTGGAGATGTCGGTGTGGGACTGGGGTGGACAAAGTTAAAAATTACACAACACCACGTTATAGTCCAATAGGGTTTATTTGGAAGCACTCGCTTTCGGAGTGCTGCTCCTTCATCAAGTAGTTGTGGAAGTTAAGATCTCCAGGATGGAGGACGGGAAAAATTTCTGGCTGTAAGAGCTGCTCCTTCTTTTGAGTTATTTTAGGTGTTGGAGGTGATTTCCTCGAATTCCAGGAGCAGCAATTACTTTTTTATATGCCGTTGCATTGCTTTGGAACTTTGGAGTAAAAAAGTCAAAACAACAGCAGTTTAAAAGGGAGAAGAGCAGACAAAGGAAGCACATGGTGAGGTCAGTGCAGGAGAGAGAGAGAGAGAGAGAGAGAGAGACAACCTGCACAGTTACTGCATTTGCTGTTTGAATTCGTGTATCGCTGGACATCAAAGTGCATCTGGGAAAATTAACAAACAGCGAAATTCACAACTAATCTTGGGGGAACTGTTGGGTGAAGTTCACAGCACAGAATCAGATAAGTTAATCGTTGTTTTTAAGTCTGTCCAAGAGAAAGGCTGCAGTAGTGGGTACAGTGGATTCTTTCTTGATTATATGTTTTTGGAGATAAGTCTCTTGATTAAACTTAAAATATAAGCCATAGCTATTAATTTAACTTGGGGCAGTGTTTGTAGAGGGTTTGTAGATTGTGAAGGAGCAAAAATGGCCTTTACTTCTTGTCAGATGTGGGAGTTTAAAGAGAGTTTAAGGGTTACTGCAGATTATGTCTGCCATAAATGCTGTTGGATGCAAATCTTATCAGATTGAGTGGATCGGTTGGAGAGACAAATAGAAGCAATGATGAATTTGTAACAGCAACAGTATGTGATGGGTGGCAGTTATAGGAAGGGGGGAATGTCTCAGATACAGTCACATAGATGGGTTAACTCCAGGAAGGGTAAGACAGGTAGGCAATTAGAGCAGGATATACCCATTTCAAATAGGTATGCTGTTTTGGAAAATGTAGGGGGTGATGGATTCTCAGGGGAACGTAGCACAAACAGCCAAGTTTCTGGTATTGAGACTGGCTCTAATGCAACGAGGGGTACGTCAGCTTCCAAGAGATTAGTTGTGTTCGGGGATTCTGTAGTCAAGAGGTACTGACAGACGTTTCTGTGGCCAGCAGAGAAAAATCAGAATGGTGTGTTGTTTCCCTGGTGCCAGGATCAAGGATGTCTCAGAGAGGGTGCAGAATGTTCTCACGGGGGGTGGGGGGAGGGGCCAGAAGGAGGTCATTGTCCATATTGGAACCAACGACATTGGAAGGGAAAAAGTTGAGACTCTGAAGGGAGATTACATCATCAGTAATCTAGCATCAGTGTTCTGTGACTGTCACCAATGGGCAATTCTGGAACCAGTGTGGGTCAAAGGAAGGTTCAGATACAAATCATCTGTGATACACCTCTGTGTATCTTTCACAAATGCCAATGGATACTAGATCCGCTGTTAATTTTAAATCTGAGACTGGTACACTTTTATTCAGCAAAACAATGAAGAGATATGTGCCAACATTAGGGATATGAAGTTAGGGCACAGATCAGCCATGGTCTCATTGATTGGTGGAACATGCTACAGGGCTGAATGGCCTCCTCCTGTTTCTATGATCCTATCGCTTTGTTTTGGAGAACCCACATGATGTGAAAGAATTTTAAATAAATGTATCACACCCAGGAAGGAGACAAAGGTGTGTGTGTTTCAATAATGAGTGCATACCAAAGATATAGGAAGGAAAAAGGTTGAGATTCTGAAAGGAGATTACAGAGAGTTAGGCAGAAATTTAAAAACGAGGTCCTCAAGGGTAGTAATATCTGGATTACTCCCAGTGCTGTGAGCTAGTGAGGGCAGGAATAGGAGGATAGAGCAGATGAATGCATGGCTGAGGAGCTGGTGTATGGGAGAAGGATTCACATTTTTGGATCATTGGAATCTCTTTTGGGGTCAAAGTGACCTGTACAAGAAGGACGGATTGCACCTAAATTGGAAGGGGACTAATATACTGGCAGGGAAATTTGCTAAAACTGCTTGGGAGGATTTAAACTAGTAAGGTGGGGGTGTGGGACCCAGGGAGATAGTGAGGAAAGAGATCAATCTGAGACGGGTACAGTTGAGAACAGAACTGAGTCAAACAGACAGGGCAGGCAGGAACAAGGTAGGACTAATAAATTAAACTGCTTTTAGTTCAATGCAAGGGGCCTAACAGGGAAGGCAGATGAACTCAGGGCATGGTTAGAAACATGGGACTGGGATATCATAGCAATTACGGAAACATGGCTCAGGGATGGGCAGGACTGGCAACTTAATGTTCCAGGATACAAATGCTACAGGAAGGATAGAAAGAGAGGCAAAAGAGGAGGGGGAATGGCATTTTTGATAAGGGATAGCATTACAGCTGTGCTAAGGGAGGATATTCCTGGAAATACATCCAGGGAATTTTGGGTGGAACTGAGAAATAAGAAAGGGATGATAACCTTATTGGGATTGTATTATAGACCCCCAAATAGTCAGAGGGAAATTGAGAAACAAACTTGTAAGGAGATCTCAGCTATCTGTAAGAATAATATGGTGGTTATGGTAGGGGATTTTAACTTTCCAAACATAGACTGGGACTGCTATAGTGTTAAAGGTTTAGATGGAGAGGAATTTCTTAAGTGTGTACAAGACAATTTTCTGATTCAGTATGTGGATGTACCTACTAGAGAAGATGCAAAACTTGACCTACTCTTGGGAAATAAGGCAGGGCAGGTGACTGAGGTGACAGTGGGGGAGCACTTTGGGGCCAGCGAGCATAATTCTATTAGATTTAAAATAATGATGGAAAAGGATAAACCAGATCTAAAAGTTGAAGTTCTAAATTTTGACGGCATTAGGCAAGAACTTTCAAAGGCTGATTGGAGGCAGATATTCGCAGGTAAAGGGACGACTAGAAAATGGAAAGCCTTCAGAAATGAGATAGCAAAAATCCAGAGAAAGTATATTCCTGTCAGGGTGAAAGGCAAGGCTGGTAGGTATAGGGAATGCTGGATGACTAAAGAAATTGAGGATTTGGTTAAGAAAATGAAGGAAACATATGTCAGGTACAGAAAGGATAGAATAGTGAAGCCTTAGAAGAGTATAAAGGAAGTAGGAGTATACTTAAGAGGGAAATCAGGAGGGCAAAATGGGGAGATAACTTTGGCAAAGAGAATTAAGGAGAATCCCAAAGGTTTTTACAAATATATTATGGACAAAAGGGTAACTAGGGAGAGAATAGGGCCCCTCAAAGATCAGCAAGGCAGCCTTTGTGTGGAGCCACAGAAAATGGGGGAGATACTAAATGAATATTTTGCATCAGTATTTACTGTGGAAACGGATATTGAAGATATAGAATGTAGGGAAATAGATGGTGACATCTTGCAAAATGTCTCTATTACAGAGGAGGAAGTGCTGGATGTCTTGAAACAGTTAAACGTGGATAAACCCCCAGGAACTGATCAGGTGTACCCGAGAACTCTGTGGGAAGCTAGAGAAGTGATTGCTGGGCTTCTTGCTGAGATATTTGTATCATTGATAGTCACAGGTGAGGTGCCGGAAGACTGGAGGTTGGCAAACGTGGTGCCACTGTTTAAGAAGGGTGGTAAGGACAAGTCAGGGAACTATAGACCAGTGAGCCCGACGTCGGTGGTGGGCAAGTTGTTGGAGGGAATCCTGAGGAACAGGATGTACATGTATTTGGAAAGGCAAGGACTGATTCGGGATAGTCAACATGGTTTTGTGCGTGGGAAATCATGTCTCACAAACTTGATTGAGTTTTTTGAAGAAGCAACAAAGATGATTGATGAGGGCAGAGTAGTAGATGTGATCTTTATGGACTTCAGTAAGGCATTCAACAAGGTTCCCCATGGGAGACTGGTTAGCAAGGTTAGATCTCATGGAATACAGGGAGAACTAGCCATTTGGATACAGAACTGGCTCAAAGGTAGAAGACAGAGGGTGGTAGTGGAGGGTTGTTTTTCAGACTGAAGGCCTGTGACCAGCGGAGTGCCACAAGGATCGGTGCTGGGCCCTCTACGTTTTGTCATTTACATAAATGGTTTGGATGCGAGCATAAGAGGTACAGTTAGTAAGATTGCAAATGACACCAAAATTGGAGGTGTAGTGGACAGTGAAGAGGGTTACCTCAGATTACAACAGGATCGTGACCAGATGGGCCAATGGGCTGGGAAGTGGCAGATGGAGTTTAATTCAGCTAAATGTGAGGTGCTGCATTTTGGGAAAGCAAATCTTAGCAGGACTTATACACTTAATGGTAAGGTCCTAGGGAGTGTTGCTGAACAAAGGGATCTTGGGAGTGCAGGTTCATAGCTCCTTGAAAGTGGAGTCACAGGTAGATAGGATAGTGAAGAAGGCGTTTGGTATGCTTTCCTTTATTGGTCAGTGTATTGAGTACAGGAGTTGGGAGGTCATGTTGCAGCTGTACAGGACATTGGTTAGGCCACTGTTGGAATATTACGTGCAATTCTGGCCTCCTTCCTATCGGAAAGATGTTGTGAAACTTGAAAGGGTTCAGAAAAGATTTACAAGGATGTTGCCAGGGTTGGAGGATCTGAGCTACAGAGAGAGGCTGAACAGGCTGGGGCTGTTTTCCCTGGAGCGTCGGAGGCTGAGGGGTGACCTTATAGAGGTTTACAAAATTATGACGGGCATGGATAGAATAAATAGGCAAAGTCTTTTCCCTGGGGTCAGGGAGTCTATAACTAGAGCGCATAGGTTTAGGGTGAGATGGGAAAGATATAAAAGAGACCTCAGGGGCAACTTTTTCATGCAGAGGGTGGGGGTACATGTATGGAATGAGCTGTCAGACGATGTGGGACAATTGCATCATTTAAGAGACATTTGAATGGGTATATGAATAGGAAGGGTTTGGAGGGATATGGGCCGGGTGCTGGCAGGTGGGACTAGTTTGGGTTGGGATATCTGGTCGGCATGGACGGGTTTGACCGAAGGGTCTGTTTCCATGCTGTACATCTCTATGACTCTATGACTCTATGACACTCACAGAATTTATAGCCAAAGGAGTCCAGTGTCATGGAGATGTGATACAGTAAACAATCTTAGATTAAAACTTGCATCTTTTGTAATGGAATATGCTGGTTTTGATTCTTTGGTATGTAAATGCCAGAACTTCTTTTAAGTTACATTCTCAAGATAGCTCAGCTTTTTAAATAATAGGTGTGAAGTCTCTCTGTGTCCTAATGCTATGTCAGACTGACAAACTCTCTGTATAGCTTTGCAGTCTTACATGGATTCATGCAGCAAAATAAAATGTAATTCTGCAAAGCCAAATTCACCCCATAAGCTTATATGTGTGTATATGCAGGGGTGACAGATTGAGGGAGTATGTGTGTGTTTGTGTGATGGGGTATGTGTGTGTGTCTGTGAGTGTGATGGGGTGTGTGTTGAGTGTGATGGGGTGTGTGTGTGTGTTAGCTTGGTTAAGTGTGTGTGTGTGTGATGGATTATGTGTGTGTGTGTGTGTGAGTGTGATGATGTGTGTGTGTGTCTGTGAGTGTGATGGTGTGTGTGTCTGTGAGTGTGATGGGGTGTGTGTGTTTGTGTGTGAGTGTGATGGTGTGTGTGTTGAGTGTGATGGGGTGTGTGTGTGTTAGCTTGGTTAAGTGTGTGTGTGTGTGTGTGTGATGGATTATGTGTGTGTGTGTGTGTGTGAGTGTGATGGTGTGTGTGTGTCTGTGAGTGTGATGGGGTGTGTGTGTGTGAGTGTGATGGTGTGTGTGTTGAGTGTGATGGTGTGTTTGTGTGTGTGTGTTAGCTGGGTTAAGTGTGTCTGTGTGTGTGTGTGTGGTGTGTGTGTGTGTGTGTGTTTGTGTGTGTGTGTGTGAGTGTGTGTGTGTGAGTGTGTGTGTGTGTGTGTGTGTGTATGTGTGTGTTTGTGTGTGTGTGTGTGAGTGTGTGTGGTGTGTGTGTGTTTGTGTTTGTGTGTGTGTGTGTGTGAGTGTGTGTGTGTGTGTGTGAGTGTGTGTGTGTGTGTGTCTGTGTGTGTCTGTGTGTGTGTGTGTGGTGTGTGTGTGTGTGTGTTTGTGTTTGTGTGTGTGTGTGTGTGTGAGTGTGTGTGTGTGTGTCTGTGTGTGTCTGTGTGTGAGTGTGTGTGTGTGTGTGTGTGTGTGTGTGTCTGTGTGTGTCTGTGTGTGAGTGTGTGTGTGTGTGTGTGTGTGTGTGTCTGTGTGTGAGTGTGTGTGTGTGTGTGTGTGTGTGTGTGTGTGTGTGTGTGTGTTTGATGGGGTATGTGTGAGAGGGTGAATAAAGGTTACTCTGTAATGGTGTTGGCTATTCTGGCCTCCTGTGGATGTATCTAACTGGCCATCAACATGGATAGGGCAGGTTGGATGTAGAGACAATCGAAATGAGCCTGCATAAAGAAGCTGCTATGCATCCATCCTACATCACAAACTGTGTCTCTGTCTTTCAGTTGTTTCTGACTTTCAGCATCCTGAAGTGATGACGGAGATGACTTTCTAAATTAAACTGAGTGATATGTGTTGTGGTGAGATGAGAGGCAGCATTCGGTGAGGCCAACATCATCAGCTCATCTTCACCTTTGATACTTTTCATGGGTGACGTTGAGATGTTCTCATTGGGCAGTGCCAGGATGTCAATTGATGGTCATTACTGCTTATTGAAGGCAAGTGCGTGAACAGACCTTTCAGCCAACTGTATGCAATGGCTTGATTATTTTAGCCAGATAAAGTAACAATATTCCGTCGAAAACCCTTGGACTCATTGTGTCAGTTAACGATTGTTCTTTCTAATTAATGCTCAAATCCAGATTATGCAGCAGGGTAATTACAGGTTGTTGAACATGAATGTTTGCATCATGTTTGCCTGTAACAAAATCTTTGTGAATAATACAACTAGGCAAGCAGCAATCATTGTTATCAACTGCACAGTCTGGCAAAAGAGCAGGAGGCTTTGCTAAAAGCCATGAGCTTTCTGCCACGACCAATTCACATCCCAAACCCTAAAAGGTGATGACTCAGATTTGGGATGAATCGTATTGTTGCATAAGGGCTTTAGGACTCTGTAGAAGCCTTCTGAACCTCTAACCCCAGATGTGGATCACTAATTCCAATAAAATAAATGCCACAGGTTGAAATTTATTGAAGATCCTCAGACAGCAACTTCCGAACTCACAACCAATTCCTTCTAGAAGGACAAGGGCAGCATATACATGGGAACACCACCCCCTACAAGTTCCACTCCAAGCCACTCACCATTCTGACTTGAAAGTGCATCGCTATTCATTTACTGTCGTTGGGTCGAGATCCTAGTATTCGCTCTCTAAGGGCATGTGGGTCTACGTACAGCACATGGACTACAGCGGTTCAAGAAGGCAGCTCACCCCCACCTTCTCAAGGGGCAACTAGGGACAGGAAATAAACGCTGGGCCCAGTCAGTGACGTCCACGACCCGTGAATGATGGTTTCAGGAGCCTGAGTGATATGTGTTGTGGTGAGATGAGAGGCAGCATTCGGTGAGGCCAACATCATCAGCTCATCTTCACCTTTGATACTTTTCATGGGTGACGTTGAGATGTTCTCATTGGGCAGTGCCAGGATGTCAATTGATGGTCATTACTGCTTATTGAGCTCACCTCATAATTCCATCTTTCCAAAGGTCGGGATGGGATCGGTCACTGTGAACAGGCAGTGTCCTGGGTGAACCTGCCAAGGGGCCAGTGTGTGCAGTTCCTCTTGTGATTGGATGCTTCCTGACTCCTCCCTGTCTCCTTTTGGGGTCAAAGATCGCTGTGCCCAGGTCACCACGCCCTCAGTCTTGGTGACCAATGGAGAGTAGGTGTGGGCACCTCTCCAACCGACCCTGAAGGTGCTAGGCCTGGCTCTCCATGGCAACTGCCAACTGTCCATGGAAGATGAGCAGAAGGCTGGAAGAACACAGCAAGCCAGGCAGCATCAGGAGGTGGAGAGGTCCTGAAGAAGGGCTACATCTGAAATGTCGACTTCTCCACCTCCTGATGTTGCCGGGCTTGCTGTGTTCTTCCAGCCTCCTGCTTGTCGACCTTGGATTCCAGCTTTGGCAATTTATTTGTCTCTAACCTGTTCATGGAGGCAGCCAGACAGTTAGATGATCTGTCACACTGATGCAGCCTCTGGGTAATGAAGGCCGTTGTGTCCCACATCCTAGTCTGCTGCTCCTGTCCCTCCCTGTGGGTTTGGGTGAAAGCCCTGATTGCTGACACCACGGGGTCCACTGCAGCCTGGGGCTGCCCTCTGAGTGCCAGCGGCCATCTTGGTTTCTTCCTCAGCCAGCTGTGGAGCTGTCGCTGTGAGAGACTCAGCAGACTGTGCTGCCACACTCTCCCTGTCTCCGGTTCCCTCCCCGGATGTGCCAGGAGCTGAGCTAGGAGAGCCTGGTGCAGGGACCGGCCTGATGCTTGATGCTCCCTCAGAGACCTCAGTACACACACTCTGATAGGTTAAGGGTGGCATCCCTGGAGCAGCCAATTGTCTCTCCATTGATTGCAAATATATCTCAAACTTCTAGAACCTTCAGAACTGTTAAACAAAACTAACAACCATTTTTAAAATTTAAATCTAATTTTAATTAATTTAATTCAATATTTTTCTTGCCTTTATTATCAACGTGGGCAGTTTCATGAAGAATCAACAAGACAAAAGAGAGAAAAGGTGTCATTGTCACCTCCTTCAATGAATCTTAAACTGATGAGTGTGGAGTCTTTGACAGCTTAATCTGAGCTTTGTTGGTCACCTTCTGGTCCTTAGGCAAGCGGCTTTTCTATGTCTCAATCTAGAATATATTCCGACTGAGGTAAAGAAACCTGAACAAGTTCTCTATCCCTTCTTTAACACAGAAACGTAGAGAAAAGGAGCAGGAGTAGGCCATTCGGCCCTTCAAGCCTGCTCCACCGTTCAATATCATGGCCGGTCATCCAACTCAGATCCCTGTTTCCATTTTTTCCCAATATCCTTTGATCCCTGTGGTCCTTGCAACGATTTCCAACTAAATCTTGAAAGCAGTCATTGACTTTCTGTGACAGAGAATTCCCCAGGCTCCCTGCTCTCTTCGTGAAAACATTTCTCCTCATCTCCATCCGAAATGACTGAACTGGTACCCTTAGATTGTGACACCTGGTTCTAGTCTCCATGGTCGTCGGGAACAACTTTCTTGCAAATACACTGCAAGAAGGTTGTCCAGTTAATATTTCATAGATTTCTATGAGATCACTCCTCGTTACCATCAGTGTAGTACTGAGGCTAATCCATTACTATCACTACCACTGTGGCTGACATGGGTGGTGTGGCGTGAGCATAGCCTCAAGATTGAACTTGGGACTAGTTGAAACTCAGATTCACTCCATGGTTACTAATTGTGTCTTCAGCTCAGAACACTTGAGTGTGAGCCATATCTTTCCCTCTGTGTTTCTTGCCTCCATGGAATTCATAACATTGCAGTATGAAGATGTGATTAATGTTTCAATAGAACATTATGTTGACACTCGATTGAGCCAAGAAGCAAATTGAAAATGTTGTTTTTGTAACCAAAATTATTGCTTTGTTTGATGATTGATCAAACTAAATTAAAACAAAATCAAACTGGATCTTGCTAAATGATTTGCTATTTGTTTACTGAAGAAAGAGGGAGACCAGTCTTAAAATGACTATTCTCAGCATAAAATGAGCCCATAGAGACCAACAAACTTTTAAAACGATGTCTGAATTGCCTGTGACTAATGTAACAGAATTGCAAAGCAAGGTTTCAAATTTTAAGGCTTTTATTGTAACCAGCAAGCCAAAAACAGAGTAAGCATTATTTCATAGGTGACTGCTACTCTAAACAACAAGAAATGTTCACTCTTGTTACTGTTTCAACACAGTGCCTTGACTATATATTACACAACACTCTCCACAGAATTATAGTTCACACAGGAGAAAGTGAGCACTGCAGATGCTGGAGATCAGAGTCGATATGTGTGGTGCTGGAAAAGCACAGCAGGTCAGACAGCATCTGAGGAGCTGGAGAATTGATGTTTCGGGTAATGTGCCCGAATTGTCTATTCTCCTGCTCCTCAGATGCTGCCTGACCTGCTGTACTTTTCCAGCACCACACTGTTTGACTAGTTCACAAAGGTATAGAACAAAGGGTTAACTGCACTTCAACTCTAAAAATATCTACTGAGCATGTGCAAAAGGAGTGCAGTCATAACATTATCAGACCAAGATGAGCAGAGGATCATCAAAGATTGTTGAACTTTTAACTTATTCCTTTACTTTCCTAGTTTAAATTATGAAAGAATTTAACACAAACTATTACTTTATTTTCTACTATTCTATGAAGTAATGCTTAACTTCTTAACTTTGTTTCCCTTGCTATTTTGTCCCTAAGTATTTTTTTGTATCTAGGTACCTTGGCACCTAATGTGGGACAACATGTGGCAACATTATGCACTTTTCACTGTACTCCTATACTTGAGTACAAATGACAATAAAATCTAAAATCTGAAAAAAAAACAGATAGAAACAGGAACCGGGAGTGTAAGGTCACAGCCAGTCTGTCTTCTACTATCCCTTTTAACTAGTTATGTTCAATAAAATCTGTTAACCTTCATTTTCTTAAACGCAAGTCTGATCTTACTACAATATGGCACAGTGGCAAGGGGTGGCATGGTGGCTCAGTGGTTAGCACTGCTGGTTAAAACAATGACTGCAGATGCTGGAAACCAGATTCCGGATTAGTGGTGCTAGAAGAGCACAGCAGTTCAGGCAGCATCCAAGGAGCTTCGGAATCGACGTTTCGGGCAAAAGCCCTTCATCAGGGTGGAGTGGATAGGTGGAAAAGGAGATAGGCAGATAGGACAAGTCCGGACAAGTCATGGGGACAGTGCTGAGCTGGAAGTTTAGAACTAGGGTGAGGTGGGGGAAGGGGAAATGAGGAAACTGGTGAAGTCCACATTGATGCCCTGGAGTTGAAGTGTTCCGAGGCAGAAGATGAGTTATTGGCGCCACCTCGTGCTCCCGCGAGGAGGTCGAGCAATTCATCAACTTCACCAACACATTCCACCCTGACCTTAAATTTACCTGGACCATCTCTGACACCTCCCTCCCCTTCCTGGACCTCTCCATCTCCATTAATGATGACCGACTTGACACTGACATTTTTTACAAACCCACCGACTCCCACAGCTACCTGGATTACTTGCACATCCACTAATATCATTTATTGTATCCGTTGCTCCCGATGCGGTCTCCTCTACACTGGGGAGACTGGACGCCTCCTAGCAGAGCGCTTTAGGGAACATCTCCGGGACACCCGCATCAATCAACCACACCGCCCCGTGGCCCAACATTTCAACTCCCCCTCCCACTCTGCTGAGGACATGGAGGTCTTAGGCCTCCTTCACCGCCACTCCCTCACCACCAGATGCCTGGAGGAAGAACGCCTCATCTTCCGCCTCAGAACACTTCAACCCCAGGGCATCAATGTGGACTTCAACAGTTTCCTCATTTCCCCTTCCCCCACCTCACCCTAGTTCTAAACTTCCAGCTCAGCACTGTCCCCATGACTTGTCCGGACTTGTCCTACCTGCCTATCTCCTTTTCCACCTATCCACTCCACCCTCTCCTCACTGACCTATCACCTTCATCCCCTCCCCTACTCACCCATTGTACTCTATGCTACTTTCTCCCCACCCCCACCCTCCTCTAGCTTATCTCTCCACACTTCAGGCTCACTGCCTTTATTCCTGATGAAGGGCTTTTCCCCGAAATGTCAATTTCGAAGCTCCTTGGATGCTGCCTGAACTGCGGTTAGCACGTCTGCCTCACAGTGCCAGAGACCTGGGTTCAATTGCCGCCTCAGGCGACTGTCCGTGTGGAGTTTGCTCGTTTTCCCCGTGGGAGGTGCTCTGGATTCCTCCCACAGTCCAAAAAAAAATGTGTGGGTTAGGTGAATTGGCCATGCTAAATTGCTTGTAGTGTTCAGGGAATGGGTAAATGTAGGGGAATGGGTCAGTGTGGATTTGTTGGGCTGAGGGACCTGTTTCCACACTATGTGTAATCTAATCTAAAAAGGAACCCGTTCACAGGTGCTGCTAACTTCTAATGAGTTTATGATCTCCCCATTTTGCCAAGTAGTGATTTCAACTGATTGTTCAATTCCTGCTTCAGGCGACTGTCTGTGTGGAGTTTGCACATTCTCCCCGTGTCTGCGTGGGTTTCCTCCGGGTGCTCCGGTTTCCTCCCACAGTCCAAAGATGTGCAGGTCAGGTGAATTGGCCATGGTAAATTGCCCATAGTGTTTGGTAAGGGGTAGATGTAGATGTAGATGTAGGGGTATGGGTGGGTTATGCTTCGGCGGGGCGGTGTGCACTTGTGGGCCGAAGGGCCTGTTTCCACACTGTAAGTAATCTAATCTAATCTAATCTAAAGACACTTACCTCAGTTTACAAAGAGCAGTAAAGACTGTCCTGATAACTCTTCCCATCCATTGCCCAAGCCAGATGTCTTTGGATTGCAGCCTTTTGACCAGAAACGATCTCCTCTCCCATGTCTTGCTTCCATAGCTAGTAGAGGGCTCTTAATTTTATCTCTTTTCTGACAGCACCAACTCAATTCCTCTTATT
This sequence comes from Chiloscyllium punctatum, assembly GCF_047496795.1. NCBI lineage: Eukaryota > Metazoa > Chordata > Chondrichthyes > Orectolobiformes > Hemiscylliidae > Chiloscyllium > Chiloscyllium punctatum. The sequence goes on from NC_092744.1 coordinate 8,738,662, forward strand.
TACTCTGTCTTTTCCATCAAAAGAAGTGGAGAATGAAAGACTATTCGCTGTCTGCATCATTGCCCCAGCCTTTAAATCCAGGTATCAGGTCTTTGTCCTGATTTTGCAAGTCCCTTGACTCGAGTCACCTTGGCCTGAAAGAAACCCAGCCACCTAAGTCAGCTGTCAATCAAAATTCAGAGCAGCTCAAATGTATTTTTGGAAAGCAAATCTTAGCAGGACTTATACATTTAATGGTAAGATCCTAAAGAGTGTTGTTGAACAAAGAGACCTTGGAGTGCAGGTTTATAGCTCCTTGAAAGTGGAATCACAGGTAGATAGGATAGTGAAGAAGGTGTTTGGTATGCTTTCCTTTATTGGTCAGAGTATTGAGTACAGGAGTTGGGAGGTCATGTTGCAGCTGTACAGGACACTGGTGAGGCCACTTTTGGAATATTGTTTGCAATTCTGGTCTCCCTCCCATTGGAAGGATGTTGCGAAACTTGAAAGGGTGCAGGAAAGATATACAAGGATGTTGCCAGGGTTGGAGGGTATTGAGGTATAGGGAGAGGCTGGATAGACTGGGGCTGTTTTCCCAGGAGCGTCGGAGGCTGAGAGGTGACCTTATAAAATCATGAGGGACATGGATAGGATAAATAGACAAAGTATTTTCCCTGGGGTGGGGACGTCCAGAACTAGAGGACATAGGTTTAGGGTGAGAGGGGAAAGATTTAAAAGAGACCTAAGGGGCAATGTTTTCATGCAGAGGGTGGTACGTGTATGGAATGAGCTGCCAGAGGATGTGGTGGAGGCTGGTACAATTGCAACATTTAAAAGGCATTTGGATGGGTATATGAATAGGAAGGGTTTGGAGGGATATGGGCCGGGTGCTGGCAGGTGGGACTAGATTGGGTTGGGATATCTGGTTGGCATGGATGGGTTGGACCGAAGGGTCTGTTTCCAAGCTGTACATCTCTATGACTCTATGACCTTGTCACTACTTTACCTTAAGTTAAACAGACAGTTTAAAATGTAAGAATCCTATAAAGCCTCATGATGAAAAAGAAACAAGAAATAAAAAGATGAACTTTCAACTGCCCAGGATGAAATCTGGAATTCCTGAAGTCCTGACCACATAGAAATGTCCAATTCTCATTTCCCTCGAAATGAATTTGAAGGACAATTGGATGGTTTGTATAATGGAGAGCTGTTTTTAGTGATGGATTTACACAGAGACGGCCTGCTGACAATCCTTCCCAAGAGCATGGAATCGTTACAGCAGAGAAGGAGGCCCTTCAACCTGTTGTGTGTGCACCAGCGTTTTGAATGGGCATGATGTCATGACATGTTGTGGCCTTCCTACTTTCAAGGCTGTTAGTGAAGCAGCTGAATTCTGATCACAACCACACAACTTCCAACCTCATTTCCTCGTGTTGGACCCTACGTTGCTGGAGAAGCTCAGCAAGTCTGGTACCATCTGTGGAGAGAGCAACACAGTTAGGGTGGCATGGTGGCTCAGTGGTTAACACTGCTGCCTCACAGCACTAAGGACCTGGGTTTGATTCCATCCTTGGGCGACTGTCTGTGTGGAGTTTGCATGTTCCCCTCAAGTCATATGGATCTCCTCACATAGTCCAAAGAAGTATGGGTTGGATAGATTGGCCATACTAAGTTGTCTAAAGTATGTGGATTCGCCATGGGGAATGCAGGAATTGGGTGGGATGCTCTTCAGAAGGTTGGTGTGGACTCAATGGGCCAAATGTTTCCACACTGTAGGCATTCTACGATAGCTCATATTTTAATTTCAAAGTGACTAATTTTTTGCAACTTCAAACTTGAAATGGTTCAGAAATGATTCACAAGGATGTTGTCAGAGTTGGCGGGTTTGAATTCTAGGGAGAGGCTCAATAGGCTGGGTCGGTTTTCCCTGGAACGTCGGAGGCTGAGGGGTGACCTTACAGAGGTTTATAAAATCATGGGCGCCAGGGATAGGGTAAATAGACAAGGACTTTTCCCTGGGTTTGGGGAGTCCAGAACTAGAGGGCGTAGGTTTAGTTGAGAGGGGCAAGGTTTAAAAGGGACCTAAGGGGCAACTTTTTCACGCAGAGGGTGGTACGTGTATGGAATAAGCTGCCAGAAGAACACAAAGAACAAAGAAAATTTCCAGCACAGGAACAGGCCCTTCGGCCCTTCAAGCCTGAGCCAATCCAAATGTCCAAACCTGTCGGTCAATTCCTAAGCATTTGTATCCGTCTGCTCCCCACCTCCTCATGCATCTGTCCAGACGCATCTTAAATGAATCTACCACCTCTGCTGGCAACGCGTTCCAAATGCCCACCACCCTCTGTGTGAAGTACTTGCCGCGTGTATCCCCCTTAAACCTTTCACCTCTCACCTTGAATGCATGATCTCTCATTATTGAATCCTTCACCCTGGGAAAAAGCTTGTCTCTATCCACCCTGTCTATACCCTTCATGATTTTGTAAACCTCAATTAGGTCCCCCCTCAGTCTCCTTTTTTCTAATGAAAACAAACCTAACCTACTCAACCTCTCTTCATAGCTAGCACCTTCCATACCAGGCAACATCCTCGTAAACCTTCTCTGTACCCTCTCCAAAGCGTCCACATCCTTTTGGTAATGTGGTGACCAGAACTGTACACAGCATTCTAAATGCAGCCAAATCAATGTCTTGTACAATTTTAACATGACTTGCCAGCTCTTATACTCAATACCCCGTCCGATGAAGGCAAGCACACTATATGCTTTCCACTCTATCCACCTGTCCACCTGTTCACCTGTCCACCACTCTATCCACCTGTGCAGCAACCTTCAGGGTACAATGGACCTGCACTCCCAGATCTCTCTGCCCATCAACTTTTCCCAAGGCTCTTCCATTCATTGTATAATTCGCTCTAGAATTAGTCTTGCCTAAATGCATCACCTCACATTGTCTGGATTGAAAGCCATCTGCCACTTTTCCGTCCAACTCTCCAGCCTATCTATAGACTGTGGTAAGAGGTTGGTACAATTACAACATTTAAAGGGCATCTGGATGGGTATATGATTAGGAAGAATTTAGAGGGATATGTGCCAAGTGCTGGCAAATTGATTTAAGATATCTGGTCAGCGTGGACGACTTGGACCGAAGGGTCTGTTTCCATGCTGTACATCTCTGTAACCACCAGGTTTGTTTAACTCAACTGGATAAATTGCTGTGCTCGCTGTTTTGCTCATTTGGTTTTATTGTCACTGGGCTGCGATGTTAAGTAAAAAGAAGCTGGATCCAAGTTGTATAAACCTGACTTTTCATCTATCCCATGAATAATCTCTGAATGATAGCATTGTCCAAAATCTGGTCATTAAATCTAACATCACTGAAAATGATTTTATAGGCATCTGTCAAAGAAAGAAAAATCAGTCATATTTATATCGTGCCTTTTAAAGCCACAGGATGTCCCAAAGTGCTTTATGGTTAATAAGCTACTTTAGAAGTGGAGTGAGTCTTAAAGGCAACCTAATTTTACACACAAAACCCCACAAGTACTAGTGATAATGATGTGTTTTTGTAGTGTTGGCTAAATATTTACCAGGCCATAAAGGATATCCTTCTTTGCTCTCTACACCCAAGAGGGAAGACAAGACAAGCCTCAATTTAGCACCTCACCCGAAAGTCTGAGAGTGCAGTGCTCAATGCACGAGAATATTTGCCGAGATTTTGTGCTTTAATGTCTGGAGTGGGACAGGAACCTTCAAAAGAATGACCCACTGAGTCACAGCACAGACCTGCTGAAATGGAGCTGGGAATTTCACTAACATGCACCAGTGTCAGAGAAATGTCATAATGGTCAGATTTGTTGCTCAACCGTTTTTTTTTACTGAACTATGTCCAGGTAAAAAAGCTTTGGGGATTTTCCTTGCTGGTCAGTCTGGTGACAGTCCCCATAGATTGACAGGGAATCTCAATTGGAATCTCCAAGTTACTCCCTGATCACGGATTTTTCCAGAGGATCTTAGAACCCCTATATTGTGGAAACAGGCCATTCAGCCCAGTAAGTCCACACCAACTCTCCAAAGAGCAGACCACCCAGACTCACCCCTCCTACACAGTCCCTGTAACCCTGCATTTCCCATCTGTCATTCCATTTTGACACAAGTGGATTTAATTTACTGACATGCTGAATTTAACTGTAATGCTCAGTGAGATTAAAATTTATATCATATTAAGTCATAAAGGTAAAAATTCTGATTGCGGAAGTCTGCACATGAATGGGCTAAGAAAGTATTGCAATATTCCTGCGCGTGTTATTTTGCACAGATTTTATTTTGCATTCATTCATAGGATGAAGTTGATACTGACCAGGTCAGCATTTATTGTCCATCTGTAACTGCCCAGAGGGTAGTTAATGAGAAAATTACATTGCCGTAGATCTAGAGTTGGCCAGACTGAATAAGGATGGCCGTTTCCTTCCCTAAAGGACATTAGTGAACCAGATGGGTTTTTCCAACAATTGATAACAGATTTATAGTCATCATTCAATTTTAAATTCTGGATTTTTTTCATTGAATCCAAATTCGACCATCTGCCCTGGTGGGATTTGAACCCTGGATCTCTGATTTAATAGTCTGGTGTTAACACATTGGAGCATTGTCTCCCCTTAATTTTAATTTATTTAAGCATTTATTTCAAAAGGGTTGATGTAAAGTAATAGACCGAAAGAAATACAATGTCAGCGTGTTTGAACTAAATTGAACAGGATTTCTACTCAACATTGTTCAAGACATTTCCTAATTTTTAAAAATGTCATAAAAGAGCCAAAATGATACATGCAAATGAGAAGAAAATGGACAAGCCTGAAATATAATTTTATTACTTTGCATTCCCTTAAAAACAATTCAGTGTAAGGAACAACATTGTCACTTGGTGCTTATTATCATATTTAAGGTTGGTAAAGTGAAAGTGAAAATTACTGGAGCTTACTCGATCTATAATAGCAATTGAACCCCTGGGGAAAGGCACTGTCACAGTATGTAGTCTCCAACGATGAGATAAAATGAGACAGGAAACCCCACTGGGGACATTGTTCGACTGAACTCAAAACTACTTTCAAGTTTTATTTAAATCATTTGACAAAGCTAGTAATAAACCAAATTTCTGTTCTCCCTTAAACTTGACCAAACTGCACTTCATGTTATACTGGACTGGGGTCTCACTGTAATTGTCAGCTTTGTTTAAACTTATATACTGTTCTAATATATTGTAATTTTAAAAAATTGTACAGTTTTGTTTTGTAGTTATCAAGCCGATGGATAGCAATAACGAGAGAATAGTTACTTGCTCTACTCCCCTTTCGTAATATCATGCTGAGTTAAATAAATTGTTCAGAGCATTGAGCATTGGAGTTGGGAGTCACGTTGCAGCTGTATGGGATATTGGTGAGGCCACTTTTGGAACATTGTGTGCAATTCTGGTCTCCCTCCTATGGGATGGATGTTGTGAAACTTGAAAGGGTGCAGGAAAGATTTACAAGGATGTTGCCAGGGTTGGAGGGTATTGAGCTAGAAGGAGAGGTTGAATAGGTTGGGGCTGCTTTCCCTGGATCATCAGAGGCTGAGGGGGTAACCTTATAGTGGTTTGTAAAATTATGAGGGCATGGATAGGGTAAACAGACAAAGTCTTTTCCCTGAGGCGGGGCAGTCCAGAACTAGAGGGCAAAAGTATAGGGTGAGAGGGGAAAGATATAAAAGAGACCTAAGGGGCAACAGTTTCATGCAAATGGTGGTACATGTATGGAATAAGCTATCAGAGGAAGTGGTGGAGGCTGGTACAATTACAACATTTAAAAGGCATCTGAATGGGTATATGAACAGGAATATTTAAGAGGGATATGAGCCAAATGCTGGCACATAGGACTAGATGTGTTTATGATATCTGGCCGGCGACAAGTTGGACCAAAGGGTCTGTTTCCGTGCTGTACATCTCTATGACTCTATAACAGTCACTTTTCTGGTCTTTGTACAGTAAGGAGTTTGTTCCTTTGGTCTCTGCAGGATTTCCTCTATCTGACCCTTTATGTTATACTGCAGGATATTGCTTGCTGTGACGAGTCTGAATCCGCTGTGAGCAAGTTACACTTGTGACTTTGTTTTCTCTGCACAGATGCTGCTAGACTTGCTGAGTTTCTCCAGCAATGTTTGTTTTCATTTGTTTCAGATCTTCAGCATCTGCAGTTCTTTAATTGATTAAAATATTTTGTTCTATTAGTCTGGAAGTTACTCAAAGTCCTTTGTAACATCCAGTTAAAAAGCTGAGAAATCAGATCTCAAACTTTTCTTGGGTTTTTATATTAGACAGTGACATTACAGAAGATTGTAGATTATTCAATCATTGTCGAATGATTCGGCTTATTACTAAGGGAGTTGCATTTTTAAAAAATCCTTCATGGGATATTTAGGGCACTTTAATAGTTACTGCTATTATGGTTCTGTTAATAATTCAAAGAGAGATGCAAATAACACTCCATCAAAGGTAAATTCACAACAGTCTTACCAGACCATAGTGCAGCTCTCTCATTAGAGAGAGACGACTGGTGGTGGTTTAACGTGAGGGTTACCACATCTCAGGCAAGGGGTGAGCGTGAGAAGGAGAGCTCTTTGTGGTAACATCAGCTGATGCAGGAATTAAACTCACTTAAATAATAACACCTTCAATAAAACTTACCGGCAGAGAGCTTCCTCACTTGCACCCTCAACTGACTACTCTGAAATCATGGAGATCATGGTAGTTAAGAGAAATTGACTCAAATTGAATCAATTGTTGATATTTTGTGTTACCATTCGATTGGACAACTTTATTTCCATTGAGGTAAATACATTTTTAAAACTATAATAACTGAATAGAATAGTACAATACATTTTGCAGTATTTGAGGTATATACTTTTTGCCAGTTTATTGAGAGTGTCATTTCATAAGGAATTGGTTAGAACAAAGTTTGCTGTATATTTAATATCATTTATTTTAAGTTTTTTTTGAATTAGTTACATCTGAACAGCATAGTGATCGACTTGTAGATATATCTGTAGCCAAGGTGATTTCTCTTTACACACACAAGACTTCACATAATCTAGTCTACTGCATTTGCTGCTCTCAACCTAGTCTCCCGTACATTGGGGAAATGAAGTGGAGACTGGATGACTGCTTCACAGAACATCTATGTTCTGCCTGCAGTTCTGACCCTGGCCAGTTGCCTGTCATTTCAACACCCCACCTATTCCCTGGCTTTATCTCTGTCTCAGGCTTGCTGCAGTGCTCCAGTGAAGCTCAGTGCAAGCTGGAAGAGCACTTCATTTTCTACTTGGGGACCCTGCAGTCCTCTGGACTCAATATTGAGGTAGGGCCTGAATTCTCCAATGTCCTAGCCCCCTATCCCACAAACCAGGGCTTGTTATCACATAGTCTCCCCTTACACACTACTTATAGTTAGCCACCAATAGTCTCCATTAATAGCTACTCACCCTGCCAGCAAGATCATCATGCACTCTTTTGTTTGTCCAATTGTTCTTCTCTTTCTTTGGGCTCTTTCTCATCCTATCATTTACTCCTTATCTCCTCCCCCCCCATCCTATCTTCTGCATACAAACCAACATTTTCCTAGCTACCATCAGTTCTGAGGAAGGGTTACCTGAAACGTTAACTTTGATTTCTCTTCACAGATGCCTACCAGATCAGTTGAGCTTTTCCAGCAACTTCTGTTTTTGTTTGTGATTTGTTTTTAAACAGCTTGAGGGGATAACTTGCAGAATTAATATGCTTTTACCTACATTTTTGAATACTGTGTGCAATTGTGGTCTCCATGTTATTGGAAGGATGTTGTGAAACCTGAAAGGGTTCAGAAAAGATTTACAAGGATGTTGCCAGGATTGGAGGATTTGAGCTACAGGGAGAGGTTGAATAAGCTGGGGCTGTTTTCCCTGGAGCATCAGAGACTGAGGGGTGACCTTACAGAGGTTTATAAAATCATGAGGGGCATGGATAGGATAAATAGACAAGGTCTTTTCCCTGGGGTGGGGGGGGGGGGGATCCAGAATTAGAGGGCATAGGTTTAAGGTATGGGGGGAAATATTTAAAAGGGACCGAAGGAGCAACTTTTTCACGCAGAGGGTGGTGCATTTGTGGAACAAACTGTCAGGGGATGTGGTGGAGGCTGGTACAATTGCAACATTTAAAAGGTGCCTGGATTGGTATATAAGTAAGGGTTTAGAGGGATATGGGCCAAATAGGACTAGATTAAGTTAGGATATCTGGTCAGCATGGACAAGTTGGACTGAAGGGTCTGTTTCCGTGCTAAGCATCTCTCTGACTCTCTGACTGTATTAGTAGGATTTATGACTGAGAAAGGTTTCAATTAGAAAGTTATGGAATTTTGTTTAAGATCAGATTACAACAGGATCTTGACCAGATGGGCTGATGGGCCGAGAAGTGGCAGATGGAGTTTGATTCAGATAAATGTGAGGTGCTGCACTTTGGGAAAGCAAATCTTAGCAGGACTTATACACTTAATGGTAAGGTCCCAGGGAGTGTTGCTGAACAAAGAGACCTTGGAGTGCAGGTTCATAGCTTCTTGAAAGTAGAGTTGCAGGTAGATAGGATAGTGAAGAAGGCATTTGGTATACTTTTCTTTGCTGGTCAGAGTACTGAGTACAGGAGTTGGGAGGTCATGTTGCAGCTGTACAGGATATTGGTTAGGCCACTGTTGGAATATTGCGTGCAATTCTAGTCTCCTTCCTTTTGGAGAAAGTTGAAAGGGTTCAGTAAAGATTTACGAGGATGTTGCCAGGGTTGGAGGATTTGAGCTATAGGAAGAGGCTGGAGGTTGTTTTTCCTGGAGCGTCGGAGGCTGAGAGGTGACCTTATAGAGGTTTACAAAATTATGAGGGGCGTGGATAGGGTAAATAGGCAAAGTCTTTTCCCTGGGGTCAGGGAGTCCAGAACTGGGAGGCATAGGTTTAGGGTGAGAGGGGAAAGATATAAAAGAGATCTAAGGGGAAACTTTTTCACGCAGAGGGTGGTATGTGTATGGAATGAGCTGCCAGAGGAAGTGGTGGAGGTGGTACAATTGCAACATTTAAGAGGAATATGGATGGGTATATGAATAGGGAGGGTTTGGAGGGATATGGGGCGGGTGCTGGAAGGTGGAACAAGATTGGGTTAGGATATCTGTTTGGCATGGACGGATTGGACCGAAGGGTCTGTTTCCATGCTGTACATCTCTATGACTCTATGAAAGGTAACAACCAAAGCTTTTGGGGTGGGAGGGAGGACGAAGTATTTTTGTTTTGTTTTCACTTTGGGCAGTTCTGCAGAAGTCCCTAAGATGAAGATGGATGTGCAAAATTGTGCTGTTGAGAAATGGAGAAAGGAGTACAGAATTGATTACTTAGGGATGCTTAGTTCCAGACCAGAAGTGTTTTGATAAAACCCTGACAAGCATGTTTGAAGGTAAGAACATTTAATTGGAGATATATGAAACCTCCAGAAAATGTTATCAGATTTTCTAGACTGGGATTTGAAGTCATTATTAAGCTAAACCTATCAAGATGTATTTTGAACTGAGTACTAGGCAAAGAGTATGGTGTAGTATTGCACAAGGGATACTTTTAGGGTCTGTAAAGCAGTGTTTTAGGATTAATGGGATTATATTTCTGCTGTGTTTTCAAGATCTCAGAAGGCATATTAAATGTAAACATTAATATGTACATTCTATTTTATCCTTATTTCTTTTGCTTAATAAAACTTTAATTCTATTGTCAAAGCCAATGTGGTGAGGCAGATTCAATTAAGACACTCAAGACAGAATTGGATAGTTATTTGCAAAAGAAATAGCATGCAAAAGTCTGAAGAGAAAACAGGCGATTGGCACAAGGTAATGAGACTCACTTGAAGAGACAGAGCAGTCACTGGAGAACTGTATGGTCACCTTTGATGCCATAACAATGCTGTGATTTTGATGGGGCATTTGGAAACAACATAAAGTGCAGTGACAGGAAGTGGAGCCATTCTGATTTTGATTGGCTTCAGGCAAGGTCAACGATTTGTATCCGTCTGGAAGATTCTTTCCTATTGGTACATGCTTTACAAAAAAAGAGAGAGATGAATGAAATGCATGGCCAAATGCCTATTTTAAAATAGATTTTAAATGAGATGTGCAGCCAAGATTCCAAAGCTCATATGGTTTGCAAAGGCATTTTCATAATTTGATGGTATCCAGTTTTACAAGCGTTGACTGTACTTCCTCGTATACTGGGTGATGACAACATTGGAGCTTTTTTTTTCACATGTGACATTGCTTTTATCTTGTACAAAAGAACCTAATTGTTTGATCATGATTTCTTGTAAATCTGACAAGGTTAAAATATGAACTTGTCGAGAGAAAGTTTCCAGCAGGTACAAATGGAGGGTTACCTCATACATGACTAAATAATCTGCTGACATTACCTGACATATTTCATGACAATCAATAGACCAAGCAGTGAAAAAAAAGGGAAAGATTGTAGCAAAACTAATTAAAACATGTTTAGTAATTAACTGCTGATTAATTAAACAACCTTAAAATCCTGGTCATGAATAATGGATTATAATTAAATGAACACTCTTGAGCACTTTAGCCTTTCAGTAGCACCAACCGTACACACACTTATCTCCGAATACAAATGAGATGATAGTAGGTATTAGCAGGAATGTGCAAGCTGTCTGAGAATGACATTCAAGGCCCACGAGAAGTGATTTCATATTTCTTTGTTTGGACCTTGTAATCTCCACCTCACATTTCAGATTGGAGCCAAATTCATCTATTTGTTAACCTACATCACAGTGGTGGTGCAGGAATCGATTTGTTTTGATGTCATGCCAAGCTTAAAATCCTGTAAATCGCTACCTAACACCATCATGGGAGCAGAAGTCACCACAAAGGCTAGCAGCAGTTCAAGAAGAAAGTCAGTGTCACCTTCTTACCCTTGGAACTCATTGCTGCAGAGGGCTGTGGAGGCCAAGTCATTGAGTATATTTAAGACAGGGATAGGGAGGTGCTTGATTGGAAAGGTGTGGGGGGGTAGGGGGCAATGGTTATGGGGAGAAGGCAGGAGAATGAGGTTGAGAAACGTATCAGCCATGATCAAATGGTGGAACAATCTCAATGGAGTGAATGGACTACTTCTGCACCCGAATCTCATAGTCTTATGGCCTTGCTGGAACTGTTCACAACTTGAAAGCAAATAAAAGGCACAGGAGATGAAATGTGACTTGGGGATGCTTAGTTCCAGACCAGAAGTGTTTTGATAAAACCCTGACAAGCATGTTTGAAGGTAAGAACATTTAATTGGAGATATATGAAACCTCCAGAAAATGGCACGCAGTCCTGAATTATCTTGACACCGCTTGGCTTAGATTCAGCCAGGATCACATGGCTCCTGATTACATGACAACCTTGGCCTAAATATGAAAAATAGAGCTGGATCCTGGAGGTGAGCATGAGATTTGATTTGATTTATTATTGTCACATGTAGCTAGATACAGTGAAAAGTACTGTTTTGTGTGCTTTCCAGACAAATCATCTCTGAGATAAATACATCAGTGTAACAGAGTACTCTAATTGCCCTTGACATGAAGGAGCTGAAAAATGTGTTGCTGGAAAAGTGCAGCAGGTCAGGCAGCATCCAAGGAGCAGGAGAATCGACGTTTTGGGCATAAGCCCTTCTTCAGGAATGAGGAAGGTGTGCCAAGCAGGCTAAGATAAAAGGTAGGAAGGAGGGACTTGGGGGAGGGGCGTTGGGAATGCGATAGGTGGAAGATTCCGAGGGTTGGGACTGAGATAAGGTGGGGGGAGGGGAAATGAGAGAACACCTCTGGGACACCCGCACCAAACAACCCAGAGTCTGTGTGGAGTTTCCACCTTGTCCCCGTGTCTGTGCGGGTTGCCTCCGGGTGCTCTGGTTTCCTCCCATAGACCATGTTAAATTGTCTGTGATATGCAGGTTAGGTGGGTCAGCCATGGTTTAAAAAAAATCCATGCAGGGTTACAGGGATGGGGAGCAGTGTTGGATCTGGGCAGGATGTTCTTTGGAGGGTCAGTGCAGACTGAATGGATGTGGGGATTCTGTGAAAGGTGTGTCAGAGGCTAGAAGCTCATGTCTCCCGGAAGCCTGTCCACCATCGAAAATATGTGGGTGAGGGACGCTCCCCAATTCCCCAACAACACACAACAAACTTGACAGCCTCTTGAATGTTACTTCACTCAACACTGTCACATTGACAGCAGATTCGACCCCTCTGTAAGGTACACTGCATCAACACAAGAAATAACCTCTGTCAGCATCAATAGATGTGAAGCTGGAAAGTCACAGCATCCTCGGATGCTACTTGACCTGCTGTACTTTTCTAGTTTCATATCTATTGAGGCTGGCTTCCAGAGTCTGCAGTCCCTGCTGTCTCCACATTGTATTGTAAACCTACCACTTTGAAGGACAAGGGCAGAAGCTGCATGGGTACACCATCACTTGCAAGTTCCCTTTACACACCATTGGAAATATTTGGATGTTTCTTCAGTGTGCCTGGGACAAAATTCTGGAATTCCCTTCCTGTCCACTCTGTGCACGTACCCTCATCTGACGGACTTCAGAAGCTCAAGGAGACAGCTCCAGGGTTATTACAGATGAACAATAAATGCTGGCTCAGCAATGTCTATGATCCATGAGTGAAGTAAGAAGGTAGGCAGGGAATACTGGATATATACATCCAACATTCCAGGCAGATTTAAGTTGCCTCCACCATACCACCCTACCTCCCAGACACAGTCAATGTGGCCAGCAACCGCCACCCCACCCCACCCCACCCCACCCCACCCCACCCCACCACTGTTACTACAGCATGCTCTGTAACTCATCACCCAGAGAGCTCTGGGGCAGCTGCTCATTATTGGCGTGATCTCTGTGTTGTGACCTTGTGTTGGAAACAGTGACTTGACATGAGTTTTGTAAGGTTAGCTGGTAGATGGCCAGAGGTGGGCACTCATCAGCCAATGAATAATGGTGGGTGCCCCTCCAGTTATGAGGTGACCAATAGCAAATCTTTAAGCAGTGAAGAAGACGTGGCATGGTGAGGTAAGTGAGGGAGAGGGAGGGTGCCTCAAGAATAGACTTTCTTTTCAGTAGTGTGAAAAATCGGAAAGATCGGGTTTTTTACTACTCGCATTTCATTAAGCAGGGGCTATCTGTGTAGAGGCTGGGTGACAGCTGCTGTGATAGCTCTTGTTCTCTATGAGAACCGGAGGTGGGGGGGGGAGGGGAGGGGGATGTTATATATATCTAGACTGCCCCTAGCTGCCCTTCCCTCAATCTGTCAACCAATCATAAGTCCCACGTTGTTAAAAAATCAATATTTTCAGAGGATAAGGGCCTTGTCGTTTATTGCCCAGAAGGCATTAAAGAGCCAACCTCATTGCTATGGATCTGCAGTCACGTACAGGCCAGACCAGATAAGATTAGCAGATTTTCTTCCTAAAAGTCTAATAGTGGACCAGTTGTAGTTTTCATGACAATTGACCATGGTGAGATGGTCGCCCTTTGGCTAACTCTTTATTCCAATTTTATTTGCCAAAGTGGGATTTACAGCTCCACAATATCCACTTGGTTTCTCTGAATGGCCAATTCAGTGACATTTCTGCAACACCAGCTCCTAGTGGTGGGATGGCACTTGTAGAGTGGCACACTGGTGTCTGGGTGGCACAGCATTCCTCCTGCATCCACCTCTCGATCTTATTACCATTGTCAAAAATCCGGCAGTACATTTGCTGATGGCATGACAACTGAGATGTAGCAGAGACACCCTGGTTCATGAACAAACTGTTTTGTGAGTGATTCCTGCAATTTTAAAGATCAATTCTGATGTCCATTTATTTTATTATCTTCAGTGCTACATCGTATTCTTCATACTTTTCTGGCTAAATTGGCTGACTCCATTGTTGCCAAACCTTGTAGATTATCTGTCAGACCCAACTCCGGAGAAGTCATTATTTTTTATTTCTAACTAGATTGACGAGCACTGCTCAAAGTTGTCTTATTGGAGCTATCAGAGTGGATTAGTTCACAGCCCCATGGAAAGTGAAAGACAGCTCTGAAGCTGTCCATATCCATCCAAGTCAAGGTTGAGTGACAGCTGACAGGTTTAGAAATGACATAAATATGAGAAGGCATTCTCATCAAACAGCTTCAACTTGTGATTGGAAGCAGAGACATTGCTGTGGTAATAAAGAGCTTACATCTCCTGCTACTGTTGAAGATTCATTGTTCAGTAATTTACCCAGGAAATTAAACTTCAAAGCCTCCGAATCTGTCACAGTTAATTCAGTGAATAATCTTGACCCAGTTCCATTAATGAGTTGGACACAATCTGCTGTCTCTTGGTTTACAGATGCCTTATTCACCTCGGCGTATGATGTTAAGAGGTCATGTAATTCCAGACAACAGCGAATTCAGTACTGATGCTAAGCTGGTGATAGTATCATTAGTCAATGTTATCTTATTCCCAAATTCTCGCGGTACATTCTTACAGGATTAGCCTATCTCTGTCAAGCTGGCCCAGCCTTGATAATCAGTCTTTAAATACCTCTGTGGTCTGATCTCATACCGTTGGAGAGTTTATATAGAAGCATCATTCCGATGTTTCTCTGCTTCAATATCAGCTTACATCAAAGTCACACACCTCTCTCTTTCAGCTTTACCTTTTTATTTTCAAACTATTTAAAATGGTGCTGGATTGTGCTTTTCACTGTATTTCACTGTGCAGTTCATTGCAGTGACAATCAACATTTATCATTTTCAGAACGTGAGTGTTCTTTTTAAAATTTGAAATGGCAGAAAAACGTTTACTCTGCTGAGACAATAAAGGGGCAGAATTTTCATACTAAATCTAGGTTGCTCAGGGGTGAAAAATGGATCCACATTTTTGCAAAAGATGGCAGAAATATTCTCTGATAAATCTGCAGTTGCTGTGATAATTGGAGTTTTTAGGTTTGACCTGGATATAATGTTTGCTCAGTAAAGTTTGGATAGGATATAGATCAAGGGAAGAAAATGAAAGAAAATGCAGTTTGGACATGATCTAAATTTCTTTTCCACCTGTGGGATATGGGTGCCACTGGCTGGGCCAGCTGTGATTACCTGTCCCTGGATGCCTTTGAGAAGTTAATGTGAGTTGCCTTCTTGAACTATCACACTCCATGTGTTGTTCTTAGTGAGGGAATTCCAGCTACACTGAAGGAACGGTGATATATCTCCAAGTCAGGATGGTGAGCGGCTTGGAGGGGATCTTGCAAGGGGTGGTGTTCCCATGGATCTACTTGTCCTTCTAGGTGGAAGTATTCGTGGGTTTTGAAGGTGCTATCTAAGGAGTCTTGGTGAATTTCTGCAGTGCATCTTGAGTGGTAAAGTTGACCAAACAGCTGAAGTGGCTCTTCCGGGTCCCACTATTCCTATGAAGGCAGTTTCAACCACTCTCAAATAATGGGTGGGTCGAATCAAATGACTCATTAAAATGTTAAATGACACAAATCTGCCATGGCCGTGCTGGTGCATGCAGGATAAGGTGGAGGTGAGACTTAGAATTACAATCCATTTTAAATTGAGCCTTGGCTGATCATTTCCCGGCTCTCCGCAGGAAGATAAAACTGAACAGCAGTCTTACAGCCTTCCGGATTCATCATTGATTTCAGTCATTTATGATAATAAGCACCTGCTCCCAGTTTTTCACACTGCAGTTAATGGTTCTACTTCTGTCATTTTCACCTCTGCTTCTGTCATTTTCTTACTGCCTCAATACCACATCTTATTGCCTCTGACCATCATCCATTTGTCACTTGATTGTTCCTACCCTCCATCCTATCGCTGACCTCTGAGCACAGAAGGTGGTGCATAGCTCAGACCATCATGCAAGCCAACCTCCTAGCCATGGACTCCATTTACACATCTCGCTGCTGCAGAAAAGCTGCCAACATCATCAAAGACTCATTGCACCTCAGTAATGCTCTCCTACAATCTCTTCAATCAGGCAGGAGATACAGAAGCCTGAACACAAGTCCCAACAGGTTCAGAAACAGCTTCTTCCTGGCCATTATTAGACTGATGAATGGACTCTCTCGCCTCATATAATGCATGCTTATGCAAATGCTGATCTCACCTCGCACTCACCCTGTACAATGGAACCTGTATGCCTCTATCTAAGTCTCTTTGTTTTGTACATCCTTGCTTACTATGATCTGCCTGTACTGCTTGTAAACAAAGTTTTTCACTGTACTTCGGTGCTCATGACAATAAACCAATGAGTCAATCCTTTTGATCTTTTTTCTGCTCCACACTTTGCCCTGTCTTTCTGTCCATAGCTTCAATCTGTTATTTCTCAAGTTTTTCCTATTCCTGAGGGAAGTTCATTGATCTTGAAAGTTTATACTCGCCAGACAGATACTGTTGGACCTGTTGAGTATTTCCAACATTTTTTGATTTTTCCAGCAACTGCGACATTTTACTTTTGTCAAAACAAGATTTGTTACATAGGGATAACCTTTTCAGGTGTGCTTGACGGATATGCTGTAACGTTACAGTTCGATTGGAAATCATTTTCAGGGACAGGAAGGCAAATGTGATTGGAATAGCATCCTTTGCTCTGTCAGGCCTGGATGCTTTCAATCCCATCTCAAGGACCACGATTATGAACTCCTTACTAATTGGTGAACTCACTCAGAAAGGCTTAAATAATGGGTGAAGTGGAAATGTTGTAACTGTGTAACTTAACAGAAAGCTTTTCTGGGATTAAGATTTGGAGACAAGGAAGATCTTGACTTTATATCTAACCTACATGATCTGTCTTAAAAACCATATAACATTTTCTTGAGCTGAAATCTACAGCACATCAGTGGGGAGTTGATAGTCTAATGGTATTATAGCAAGACTATCAAAGCATAATACCCAGGTAATGTCCTGGGATTAAAAATTCAATAAAATAATTTAATTAAGAGTCTAATGACCATGCAACTATTGTTGATTGTCAGAAAAAAATCTGGGTCACTAATGCCCTTTAGGGACAGAGATCTGCCATCCTTACCTGGCCTACCTGTGACTCCAGACCCACAGCAATGTGGTTGACTCTCATCTGCCCTCTGGGCAATAAATGCTGACCTGGTCAGTGGCGTCCATGACTTCTGAAAGAATAATGAAAAAGTAGTTGAAGTAGCAAATTCTTTTGAAGATATAATTTTTTTTCATGTTACTGAATAACAAAACTGCAACTCGAACAATGCAAAACTTGCTTTTATTACTCATTCTCAAGTCAAGCCAGGATTTATTCCCCATCCCTAGCTGGTCAGCCACTTTCATAAATTATTGCTGGTATTATAGACACACAGTGCTGTTAGGAAGGATTCTGACCTAGTGACAATGAAGAAATGGTGATGTACATCCAAGTCAGGATGGGGTGTGGTTTTGAGGGGAACCTGGTGGTATTCCGGTGCATGGGCTGATCTTAGAGTCATAGAGTCATAGAGATATACAACACAGAAACAGACCCTTCGGTCCAACCCATCCATGCCAACCAGATATCCCAAGCTAGTCTCACCTGCAAGCACCCGGCCCATATCCCTCCAAACCCTTCCTATTCATATACCCATCCAGATGCCTTTTAAATGTTGTAATTGTACCAGCCTCCACCACTTTCTTTCGCAGCTCATTCCATACACGTACCACCCTCTGTGTGAAAAATTGCATGATAGAGATCACGGCTTTGGGAGGTTTTGCCAAAGGGCACAAAGGGAAATTGATGCAGTTTTTATGATACAGACCACATCCACTGTGCTCTGGTAGCGGGGGAACAGGGTATTGCGGGTAATGGATGGTCTGTCAATTGTGCAGGCTGGTTTGTCTGGGATGCTGTTGAGTTTTGTGACTGTCATTGGGGATGTACCTGTTCAGGAGGAGGAAGTGAGGATTGCAGATGCTGGAGATCAGAGTCGAGAGTGTGGTGCTGGAACAGCACAGCAGGTCAGGCAGCATCCAAGGAGCAGGAGAATCGACGTTTCAGGCATAAGCCTTCATCCCTGATGAAGGGCTTATGCCTGAAACATTGATTCTGCTGCTCTTCGGATGCTGCCTGACCTTCTGTGCTTTTCCAGCACCACACTCCCGATGTACGTATTCAGGTAAATAGAGACATTCTATCAAACCTTGTAGATGGTAGTCAGGGCTTTGGGGAGTCAAGAAGTGAGTTACTCACTGCAGAATTCCCTCCCTCAGAGCTGCCCTTGCAGAGTATTTATATGGTTAATCCAGTGAAATTACTGCTTATTAATAAATTCAAGGATGTCAGCGATAGAAAATGCAATGATGGGAATACCATTTAGTGTCAAGTGGAGAGGATTGGAATCTTTCTTGTTGGAAATGGTGTTACAATAGTGGTGAAAGATGGACTCGCAATTTTTGAGTTCCATTATCTGATGGTAAAACCTAAGATTTTTATGGACTGAAATTATTTCAAAGAGGAATATGACTGGAGTTATCACATAATCACACCTTGAAACATGCCTTATGAAACCATTAGCAAGCACAAACCAGAATCACAGAATTGTCACAGTGTAACAGGAGACCATTCTGCCTATTGTGCCTGCACTGGTTGTGTTATCTAGTCCGGCTCTATAACTGAGGACCAATCTCCTGCCTTTTCCTCATATCCCCGTACACCAAAAAATGTATCCAATGCTCCTCTTCAATGCCTCAATTGAACCAGTATCCACCACATTTCCAGGCAGTACATTCTATATCCTAACTACTCGCTGTGTAGAGAAATGCTTCCTCATATCACCCCTGTTTTGTTTGCACATCACTTTAAATCTGTATGCTCTCAATCTGTTTTCTTTTCTGAGCAGGAACAGCTTGTCCCTCTCTACTCTATCCGGCCCAGCTCACGATTTTGAAAACCTCTCTCCAATCACCTCTCAACCCTCTTCTCTCCAGGAAGAACAGTTCCAACATTTTCAATCTATCCTCATCGCTGAAGTTGCTCATGTCAGGAACCATTGTTGTAATCTCTTCTGCTCTCTCTCTCTCTTCAAGACTTTCTCATCTTTCCTATAATGTGGCACCCATGGCTATACATAGTACCCCAGCCGAGGTCTAACAAGTGTCTTGTACAAGTGCAGCATCACCTCCCTGCTCTTGTACTCAATGCTCCCATTATTAATGCTAAAGACACTGTATGCTTTATGAATTGCTTTTTTGACTTCTTCTGTCAACTCCAATGATCTCTGCACATATTCACCCTCTTCTCCTCTACCCACTTTAGAATTGTACTCCACACTTTGCACTGTCTTTCGATGTTATTCCAAACAAAATGCATCACTTCACACTTCTCTGCCCACTCTATCAACATGTCAAAGACCTTTTGGAGATCCACACTGTCCTTCTCACAGATTGCAATTCTTCCAAAGTCAGAAGTCACACGACACCAGGTTATAGTCCAACAGGACGGCTCCGAAAGCTTGCAATGTCAAACAAACCTGTTGGACTATAACCTGGTGTTGTGTGACTTCTGAGTTTGTTCACCCCGTTCCAACACTGGCACCTCCACATCATTATAATTCTTCCAAGTTTAGTGTCATCTACAAGTTTTGAAATTGTCCCCTGCACACTGCAAGGGTTCCAGTACTGACCTCTGGGGAAGTTCACTGTAAATCTTCCTACAGCCCAAGCATGGTTAAATACAATTTTGCCTTTAGAGACTCATACTGATTCTCCCTAACCAACTCACCTATTAACTCTATCCTAAATAATTATTTCTAATCTGAAAGGGAATTGACATGTTATCAAAGAGACTCAAACCACTCAACCAGATTTGCATTTCCTGTTTGATTTACAGCTTTATTGAAAGATCATAGGTTGGAGATAAAGCATAACCTGTGATTAACCAGTTTGAAAATGAGGAACTCAGGCACTGGAATACACAAAGCAGCAATATTTCAGAGAGTTTTTGGTTTGGCAGAGCTGTGAGCTAGATTTGTTATGCTTCTACAAAGCAGGTTGGTTAGAAAATTAGCAATGTTTGAGATTGACAGATCCTTGACATCATGGAGTGGAAGGTGGTAAAAGATAGGAAACAGAGGGTAGGTATAGATGGGCATTTCTCAGATTGGAGATGATTTGAAAGTGGTGTTCCTTTGAGATATGTGTTAGAACCCTTACTTTTCCAGATTTTTATAAATGATTTGGAGATGGATGTCAAGGGCAAAATCTTTAAATTTGCAGATGACACTAAGCTAGGGAGAAAACTGAATTGCAAGGATGATGCTTAGTTTAAGAGGGTCATTGACAAGTTGACCAAATGGGTAGGTGAATTTCAATGCAGAGAAACGTGAGGTAATGCAGTTTGGTAGATGAAATATGGAGAGACAATACAGGCTCAATGCTGCAACTTTGAGGGGAGTACAGGAGTAGAGAGACCTCAGGATTCAAGTGCATAATTCTCTGAAGATGGCCAGGCAATTTGTGACAGCTGTTAAGAAGGTTTATAGGATCCAGGTGTTTATAGGATTCTGAGGTGGCATGGTGGCTCAGGGGTTAGCACTGCTGCCAGGGACCCGGGTTCGATTCCAGCCTCGGGCAACTGTCTGTGTGGAGTTTGCACGTTCCCCCTGTGTCTGCGTGGGTTTCCTCCGGGTGCTCTGGTTTCCTCCCACAATCCAAAGATGTGCAGCGTCAGGTGAATTGACTTTCCACTCCATGATATCAAGGACCAGTCAATCTCACCTAACAGAGTTATGGGCAGTGGGTCTGGGTGGGTTGCTCCTCAGAGGGTCGGTGTGGACTGGTTGGGCCAAAGGGCCTGTTTCCACACTGTAGGGAATCTAATCTAATCTACATGGAGGCAGAAAATTTAAAAGCAAGAAAGTGATGCTACATCTCCACAAATCATTGCAGCAACATATTCAGTATGACACCTTATTTAAGGAAGGATGTTAAAGCCCGAGAGAGAGTTCAAAATGGATTTATTACAATGATGCCAGGAACTAAAGATTTTAGATACAAGAAAAGATTAGAGAAATTGGGCTAACTCATCCTAGTTAGAGACAAAAAAAACCTGCAAATGCTGGAATCCAAAGTAGACAGGCAGGAGACTGGAAGAACACAGCAGGCCAGGTGGAGAAGTCAATATTTTGGGTGTATCCTTCAAGTAGGGTTGTACCCGAAACATTGACTTCTCCATCTCCAGATGCTGCCTGGCTTGCTGTGTTCTTCCAGCCTCCTGCTGGTATACTTATTCACCTTAGAGCAGAGAAGATTATTGAGGTGTTCAAAATTAGGAACAATTTTGACACCATAAAGAAGGATATTCTGTTTGCATTAGTTGGTTTGTCAGTGACTAAGTGTCACAATTTCAAGACTTACAGCAAGAGAACTCAGAGTGAGATGAGGAGAAATTTCTTAACTCAAGAGAGTTGTTCAGATTTGGAATGTGCTGCCTGGGAGAGAGGTGGAGGTGGATTCTATAAAAGCTTTCAGAAGAGAGCTGGATATATATCTCAAAGTGAACATTCAGAGGGCTATGGAAATAGGGCTGGAGAGTGGGACTAGCTGGGTAGCTGTTTCATGAGCCGATTCAGGTACGGTGGGTCAATGGCCTCCTTCTGTTCTGTAACATTCTATGATTGTATGGATTTTTAACTGGAAATGGCGAAGGGTCACTCTCTTTCTTTCTGCTTTCTTAGAACCTCTCGATCGACAAGGCAATGATAATGCAAACTGAAGAGAAATAGCTCTGAGGACTCAATAAGCCTGGACGTCTCTAACCAATCATGGTCTCAGGTTAAAGCCTTAAACTTCAAAGATAGCCTAAGAACTTCAAGATGTGAATCCTTTTATTTTCCTTTTTAATCCTTTTTTAAACTTGGTAATTGTGCTTGAGTTTGAGGTTGTGCCTTTATTATTTTCTCAGTGTTCAAAACTAATAGAAGGGCTCATCCTTGTAGTCCAGATAGCATGTAAATGGCTCCTTTGATGTTCTTAGTGAACTAGCACATACTTACTGAATCGGCATATAGCCACGTGATAAAAAGGTTATTAAATCTTTTGTACGGCCAACCGAACAGTTTAAAAATGTCTGTTTCATATCTCCTCACCTGAACATAACAATGGTCATATCTGACTATTGAGTTATAAGGAGAGACTAGATTGGCTTGGATTGTTTTGTTTAGAGCAGAGGAGATTGAGACGGGACATGATTAAGGTATATAAGATTTTGAGGGGTTCGGACAGCATGAAGAGAGAGCAGCTGTTCCCCTTGGTTGAGGGTTCAATCACGAGGGGGCATAGTTTTAAGGTAAGGGGCAAGAGATTCAGAGGGGATTGGGAAAAAACAAAGTCCTCCCTCAGTGGGTGGTGAGAATGTGGAATGCAGTGTCTGGGAAGGTCGTGGACGCCGGAAGCCTTCAAAAAATATGTGGATGAGCATTTCAAATTTCATAACATTCAAGGACACAGGGCAAATGCAGGAAATTGGGATTAGTGTACTTTTAGTGGAAGCTTTGTCAGTGCAGACTTGATGGGCCGAAGGGCCTTTTCTACACTGGATGGATCTGTTGTGTGATGTGAGTCTTTCTATTTGCTTCTCAGCTGGATTCTGTATATTGTCCAGCTCTTGTGCTGTGCAGGGATGGACTGTTTCAGTATCTGAGGATTTTGCTAACTGCTGATTATACATATGAGTGAGGATGATTTATATCAGACTCAAAATGATAACTCCATTTCCTCCCTCTCTCTCTCTCTGCAGATGCTGCCAGACTTGCTGAGTTTCTCCAGCATTCTCTGTGTCTGTTTCAGCTTTCCAGCACCTGCGGTATTTTGCTTTAGCTTGAGTGTTAACCCCACTGAATTATTTCTGCGTCTCTTCCTCAGCTAGGATCCTTCAAGGGGTTATTAGAAATCTAATCTCCAGCAGGAGAGTGCTTTGCTGATCCACAACTGTTGGAGTATCAGAGGAGCTGTGATACTTACCCAGGCCTTCTGACACTCCCAGCAAATTATTTTTAAAAATCTGCTGCGGACACTGTCCCCCAATTACCACCCCATGTTGCGAATGCTGCTGAATCAATGTAGCTTTGAAACTGTTACACAGCATTTATCTTCCAGCCTGGCTGTGGAAACCATTGCCAAGCACTCAGATCTGGCCCATTCAAGTAGATCCACAGGCTGGTGTTAGTGTCAATGCCGCAGGCATTATGCCACTTCTGAGAAATGATGATCGTTCAATTAGGCACTAAATTTGCAATGCAGCGTGCCAAACGGGGAAGTGACAGTTCAGTCACAAACCTTGTCAGTGCTTTAATAAGGTCAGTCAGTGCTCTCATTTTGTCAGCAATCAACTCACCCGTTCTCCTGATTGCACAGTGTATTGACAGGCTCCGAACAGAATTATTCACAGGACTGCCTTTGCAAATGCCAACTTGCATGGTTTTTCAGTTTCTCATTCAAGAGTCAACTCTGACTCAGCATCGCTATCCTTCACGGGTCATAGGTCGATCTGCCCTAGCTGTCTCTTCATTTTTATTGTTTCGTGGAATGTGAGCACTTGTTGCCTGAAAGACCATGAGAAATAGGCAAAGGAATAAGTCCTTCAGTTCCGTGAGAATGAATCAGCATTCGGTTATATTGTCACAAGTAATTGAGTACAGGGGCACAGGAGCACAGTGAAAAGTTTACAATGTCACCACTTCTGGCACCATCTTCGGTATGAAGGTGCCTAGGTACAAAATCTTAAGTAGAAAGTAGAAAAATAAAGAAATATAGTTAAATGTTTGGCATTATAGTTCTTCTAAAGCAGTGCTACCCCTCACCTCAAAGCCAGGAGTCCGCACTCCCTTTACCTCGAGGCCGAGACACCCCTGTCCCTCACCTCGAGGCCAGGAGTCTGCACTGCCCCTCACCTCCAGGCAAGGAGTACACTCTACCCATCAACTCAAAGCCAGGAGTCCCCCTGTCCCTCACCTCAAAGCAGGAGTCCCCCTGTCCCTCACCTCGAGGCCATGAGTCCCCCTGTCCCTCACCTCAAAGCAGGAGTCCCCCTGTCCCTCACCTTGAGGCCAGGAGTCCCCCTGTCCCTCAACTAAAAGCCAGGAGTCCCCCCTGTCCCTCACCTCAAAGCAGGAGTCCCCCTGTCCCTCACCTCGAGGCCAGGAGTCCCCCTGTCCCTCAACTAAAAGCCGGGAGCCCCCCTGTCCTTCACCTCAAAGCCAGGAGTCGGCGCTGCCCCTCACTTCGACACTGGGAAACCATGCTACCCCTCACCTCGAGTCCAGGAGTCTTCCCTATCAATCTCCTCGAGACCGGGAGTCCACACGCTGCCCTTCCCCTCGAGACCGGGAGTCCACCCACTACTCAATAGGACCATGACTGATCCGATATTCCTCACGTTCACCTTCCTGCCCTATCCCAAGAACCCTTGATTTCCTGACTGATCAAGAATCTATCTCAGCCTTAAATATTCACAAGGACTCCACCCCCATGGCGCTCTGTGACAAGGAGTTCCAAAGACTCACAACCCTCTGAGAAATGAAATTCCTCCTCATCTCAGTCTTAAATCTATATTCTGAGAATGTGCCCTCTGGTCCAAGACCCTCCCATGAGGGGAAACATCCTCTCAGCATTGACCCTGTCAAGCCCCTTTAAGAATTCAATATGTTTCAATGAGATCGCCTTACATTCTTCTAAACCCCAGTGGGTAGAGTCCCAACCTGTTTAGGCTTTGCTCATGGAACAATCCGTCCACACGTCATGAACCTTCCCTGAACTGCCTCCAATTAAATATCTTTGTTTTAATAACTGGACCAAAGCTGTTCACACTATCCCAGATGTGGTCTCACCAGCACTTGTACTGTTACAGTAAGGCCATCCTCGTCTTCGACTTCAATCCCTTTGGAATAAGGGCTAATATTCCATGAGCCTTCCTGATTACCTGCTGTCCCTGTTTTTCATGTACAAGTCTCCCCAAGTGTTGCAGTTTTCTATGGTTTCACTCCATTTAAATAATATTCTATTCTTTTGTTCTCCCTTCCAAAATGAGCAACTTCACATTTTCCCACATTATGGTGTGGCATGGTGGCTCAGTGGTTAGCACTGCTACCTCATAGTGCGAGGAATCCAGGTTCGATTCCTGCCTCAGGTAACTGTCTGCGTGGAGTTTGTACATTCTCCCCACATCTGTGTGGGGTTGCTCCCATTGGCCATGCTAAATTGCCCAATATTAGGTGCATTAGTCACTGGGTGGAGGGTCAGTGTGGACTTGAAAGGCCTGTTTCCATACTGCAGGAAATCTAATCATTATACTCCATTTGCCCACTTAACCTATCAATATGACCTTCCTACTCACTCTTGATAGCTATGCCTGGGAACTGTATGATCATATCGTCACTGTCTCAAAATCCTGGAACTCCGTGTTAAACAGCACTGTGGGTGCATTTACTCTACATGGACAACAGTGGTTCAAGATGGTGTCTCACCATCCGCTCAGGGGCAATTAGGTGAATAAATGTGACTTTGCCAGCAACACTCAGATCCCCTCACTGGGAGGCAGACATCCCAGAGTCTATGCTTTTTAAAATGTGTATACTACTGTATAGAGAATCATTTTCTTTCCTTTATCAGAGCTGAGTCTACTCCTGCTGGTACCGCTGATATTATGTAGCTCGTGCAAATATTAAAGTGACGTGGAGGTGTCGGTGTTGGACTAGGGTGAACAAAGTTACAAACTCACACAACACCAGGTTATAGTCCAACAGGTTTATTTGGAAGCACTTGCTTTCGAAGCGCTGCTTCTTCATCAGGTGGTCGTGAAGTATTATTAAAGTGGTTCTTGAATTAAATCCGATTGGAAAAAGGGCAGATGTAACAAGACCTGGGTGTCCTTGCACACCAGTCACTGAAGGTAAGCATACAGACGGAGCTGATGGTGAAGGAGGCAAATAGTGTGCTGGCCTTCAAAGCAAGATGGTTTGAGCACAGGAGCAGGGATGTATTGCTGCAATTATACAGGGCCTCGGTGAGACCACACCTGGAATACTATGTGCGGTTGTGGTCTCCTTATCGGAGAAAGCATGTTTTGGCAATGGAAAGACTTCAATGGAGGTTTCCCAGACTGATTTCTGGGATGACAGAACTGACATATGAAAGGGGTTGTAGAGTCCTACAGCACGGAGACAGGCCCTTTGGCTCAAACTGGTCCATACCGACCAAAGTGTCCACCCATGCTAACCCCATTCCCCTGCACTTGGCTCATATCCTTCTAATTCCCTCCTATCCATGTATTTGTCCAAATGCCTTTTAAATGTTGTTAATGTACCCGCCTCAACCACTTCCACTGGCAGCTCATTCCATATGCGTACCACCCGCTTTGTAAAAACATTGCTCCTCATGTTCCCTTTTATTCTTTTCCCTCTAGTCCTCGATTCCTCAACCCTGGGAAAAACACTGAGTGCACTCACCCTATCCATGCCTCTCAGGATCTTATACATCTCTATAAGGTCCACCCTCAGTCTCCTACGTGCTAAAGAAAAGAGTCTTAGCTTGTCCAACGTCTCCCTATAACTCACACACTTGAGTCCTGGCAACATCCTTGTAAATTTCTTCTGCACTCTTTCCAGTTTAACAACATCCTTCCTATAGCAAGGTGACCAAAACTGAACACAATGCCCCAAGTGTGGCCTCACCAATGTCCTGTACAACTGCAACATAACTTCCCAACGTCTATATACAATGCCCTGACTGATGAAGGCCAGTGTGCCAAAAGACTTCTTCACTGCCCTTTCTACCTGGATTCCACTTTCAGAGAACCGTACACCTGAACTCCAAGGTCCCTCTGTTCCACTGCACTCCTGAAGGATGTAGGTTTATTTGCTGAGCTGCAAGGTTCATTTTCAGATGTTTCGTCACCATACTAGGTAACATCTTCAGTGAGCCTCTGGACGAAGCACTGCTTATAATTCCTGCTTCCTATTTATATGTTTGGGTTTCTTTGGGTTGGTGATGTCATTCTCCTGTGATTATGTCATTTCCCATTCTTTTTCTCGGGGGGTGGGGTGGACGGTAAATGGGGTCCAAGTCAATCTGTTTGTTGATAGAGTTCCAGTTGGAATGTCATGCTTCTAGGAATTCTCGTGTCTGTGTCTCTGTTTGGCTTGTCCTAGGATGGATGTGTTGTCCCAGTCAAACTGATGTCCTTCCTCATCTGTATCTAAGGATACTAGTGAGAGTGGGTCATGTTTCTCTCATATCTCTCATAGCCACAAAAGGACATGACCCTCTCTCACTAGTATTCTTACATACAGATAAGGAAGGACACCATTTCGACTGGGACAACACATCCATCGTAGGGCAAGCCAAATAAAGACACGCACGAGAATTCCTAGAAGCATGGCATTCCAACCAGAACTTTATCAACAAACACATTGAGTTGGACCCCATTTATCGCCCCCCTGAGAAAAAGAACAGGAAATGACATCACCAACCCAAACGTATAATTAGAATGTAGGAATCATCAGCAGTGCTTCATCGGGAGGCTCACTGATGATGTTACCTAGTATGGTGACGAAATGTCTGAAAATGAATCTTCCAGCTCAGTGGGCAAACCTACATCCAGAACCTCAACCTGAGCTACAAATCTTCTCAAACCTTGCTAACACTCCTTAAGGCCCTATAATTCACCATGAGACTCCTACCTTGATTTGACTTATCAAAATGCAAGACCTCACACTTATCTGTATCAAACTCCATTTGCCATTTCCCAGCCCATTTCCCCATCTGATCAAGGTTCCACTGCAATTTCTGATAACCTTCCTCATTGTCCACGATATCTCCTATTTTAATGTCATCTGTAAACTTACTAATCATGCCTCATACATTCTCATCCAAATCACTGATGTTGATAACAAACAGTAATGGGCCCAGCATCAACTCTTGAGGCACTCCACTAGTCACAGGTCTCCAGTCCAACAAGCATCCTTCCACTATTACCCTCTGCTTCCTACAATTAAACCAATCTTATATCCAAGTTGCCAGCTCTCCCTTGATTCTATGCGATCTAACCTTCCAGAGCAGCCTACCATGTGGAACCTTATCAAAAGCCTTAATGAAATCCATATAGACTACATCTACTGCCCTGCCCTCGTCAACTTTCCTGGTCACTTCATCAAAGAACTCTAACAGATTTGTGAGGCATGATCTTCCATGCACAAAACCATGCTGACTATTCCTAATCAAACCCTGTCTTTCCAAATGCATTTATATCTTATCTCTCAGAGCTTTCTCAAGTAACGTACCCACCACAGATATTAAGCTCACTGGGCTACAGTTCCCAGGATTTTCTTTGCAACCCTTTTTGAATAAGGGCACAACATTCGTTACCCTCCAGTCTTCCGGGACCTCACCCATGACTAATGATTATACATAAATATCAGCCAGGGCTCCTGCAATTTTTCTTCAGCCTCTTGCAGTGTTCTTGGATATATCTGGTCAGGACCAGGAGATTTATCCACCTTCATACGTTCTAATACATCCAACACCTCCTCTACTGCAATATGGACTGTCCCAAGACATCACCACTCACTTCCCTGAGTTCCCAAATCTTCATGTCTTTCTCCACAGTAAACACAGAGGGGAAATATTCATTGAGGAACTCTCCCATCTACACATACATGTCCACTTTGGTCCTTGAGGGGTCCTATTCACTCACTAGTTTTTTTTTCCTTTAATCTACTTTAGAAACGCTTTAGGATTCACCCTAATCTTCTCAGCTATGACGATCTCATGCCCCCTTTTCGGCCTGGATCGGTTTGGACTATATTCATTGGAGTTCAGAAGAATGAGGTGGGGTTGCAAAGCCGTCTCTAAATTTCTAACAGGATAAAAGCAGAAAGTTACTGAAGACCAGCGAGACCAGAGCCAGGAGTCAAAGTCTGAAGATATTTGGTAAGGTAATTTAGGAGTGAGATCAGGAGAGAATGTCTTCACCCAGAGAGTGGTGAGCTTGTGAACTGTCTGCCACGAAAATGGTTCGGGCCAAAACGTTGAATGTTTTCAAGAAAGAATTAGATATAGATCTTAGGGCAAAAGGCATCAAAGGGTATGGGGGAGAAAGCAGAAACAGGGGACTGAGTTGGATGATGAGCTAAGATCATAATGACTGATGGAGCAGGCTTGAAGGGCTGAATGGCCTCCTCCTGCTCCTAATGCCTATGTTTTCTACAACGTTTTCTTATGATTCGACAGACGCACATAAGTTCAATATTAAGGCAGACAACCCAAAGGTTGTTCAAAGAAGTAGGCTTTAAGGGACATTGATAATAAAGACAGAGAGGTAGGGAAGTGGAGGGAAGGATGGCGTGTAGGTAGGATGTATCCCACAGATATTTGAATGGTCTGAAGTTGATGAACTTGCAAAGTTGGAGATTTAGTGGCTGCTTTATAACCCTCTGCCATTTTAGCACATAAACACTCAGTTGAAAAAGTGGATGCTGTTTTACAGTTTATACGCGGCTTCTGTGTACAAGATAAGTTAGTTGCTTCAGGAATTATTCTTTTCCGATTTTTTTATCTGTTCCAGAGTAGAGGTATTCCTTAATTGTGTCATTCTGAAGCCAGCTTATCTTTCTATCAGAACTGCGTGATGATGGACTACAAACAATCAGAGAGTAATTTAACAAAACCATCATTATCGAACTTCAAACAAAATTACATTTAAGTGGTGCCACTGATAGCTGATAGGAGAAGTGACTAGTAGAATTACAGGGAGCATGACAATGTGAAAATTACTTGTCACTTGTCAGCCCAGGTCTGGACATTCTCTAGGTCTTGTTGTGTTTAGTCATGGACTGCTTCATTATCTGAAGAGTTCTTAGTGGAGCTGAACATTGTGCAACCATCAGCAAACATCTCCACTTTGGACCTTCTGGTGGAGGAAAGGTTACTGATGAAGCAGCTGAAGATAATTGGGCCTAGGACACTACCCTGAGGAACTCTGCAGAGTGAGTTGGAGCTGAGATGGTTGACTTCCTGAGATGATGGACAAGGAGTTCCAAAGCCTTACAACCCTCTGACAGAAAAAAAATCCTCCGCTTCTCAGTCTTAAATTGGTGCCTTTTTATTCTGAGAGTGCACTCCTAAGGTCATGAGGAACATTGGTAGGATAAATAGACAAGGTCGACAAGTCTTCCATGAGGGGAAGCATTCTCTCAGTATTTACCCTGTCAAGCTCCTTGAGAATCAGAGTCAAAAAGTGTGGTGCTGGAAAACCACAGCCAGTCAGGCAGCATCTGGCGAGCAGGAGAGTCGACGTTTCAGGTATAAGCTCTTCATCAGGAATGATGAAGACCTTATGCTCAAAATGTCGATTCTCCTGCTCCTCGGATGCTGCCTGACCTGCTGTGCTTTACCAGCACCACACTCTCAACTCTAATCTCCAGCATCTACAGTCCCCACTCCATTGAGAACCCTGTATGTTTCAAAGAGCAGGCATCCTTCCAACCTCATATCCTGATTTTGGCTGGTTATTTTATGATTGTGTCTTCTGATTCCACGGTGAAAGTGCAACTCAAGTAATTTGCTTAAACATGTGTCCCTTAGCATTTTAAGAGACTTTTGGAATATTGTGTCCAATTCTAGTCTTTCTCCTATAAGGAAGATATTGTGAAAGTTGAAAAGGTACAGAAAAGATTTACTAAGATGTTGCCAGGGTTGGAGGATTTGACCTACAGGGAGAGGCTGAACAGGCTGGGGCTGTTTTCCCTGGAGTGTCAGAGGCTGAAGGGTGACCTTTTAGAGGTTTATAAAATCATGAGGGGCATGGATAGGGTAAATAGACAAGGTCTTTTCCCCAGAGTAAGGAAGTTCAAAACTAGAGGGCATAGATTTAAGATAAGAGGGGAAAAATTTAAAAGGGACCTAAGGGGCAACTTTTTCACACAGAGGGTGGTGTGTGTATGGAATGAGCTGCCAAAGGAAATGGTGGAGGCTGGTACAATTACAGCATTTAAAAGGAATCTGGATGGATATGTGAATAGGAAGGATTTAGAAGAGTATGAGCAGGTAAATGGGACTAGATTTATCAAACATATCTGATCAGCATGAATGAGTGGACCAAAGGGTCTGTTTTCATGCTGTATATCTCTATGACTCAATGATTCTATCTTGTGTCTTTCCTCTAATAAATAGCTCAAATGTTATGTTCTATGATTTTATAGTTGCACCATGAAGACTTGGAATTATCAGTAATATATCCTCAAGGTCAAAATGAACTTATTCTTTTTTAACTGCCCAGTAAATCTGGTAAGTAGAGCATCACTTGATTATTAACGAGAGGGCTTTTGACTCAAAGCAACCCTTATTGAACAGAAGAAATACTATCAAGCGGCTTCAAAATTTTCTCCTTATTAAATTAGGCACCTGACAAAATTTATGTCAGACACAAAGGCAATATTGATTTTGCAGATGAAGTAAACAAAACAGAACTGTCAAAAAGTTGTTTCTTAATAGGGTACAAAATGGCGAGGTGAACCTCAAAGTGTGACAACTTTAATAAGCATGACAGCACTTCGCTGTTCCAATGTGAGTAATGAAGTTACGGAAATTGTTCCCTCGCACTCTGCACATTTAATTGGATGTCAGGAAATGTCATTTTATTGTCACAGTGGTGACACTAATTAGTCTTTCTAAAAGAGAAATGCTATGTGTCTTGTCTGACCTTTAAATAATACTGTTTAATTAATAATTTCGCTGTTGGAAAGCTCTCCTAGAGGAATGACAGAATGATAATCAAGAGCAAAAATAGAGTATTCACACTTGAGAGTGATCAGATAAAATCAACTATGATACATCTTCATTATACTTGAAAGAAATAATTATGTTAAGGCTATGCAGTGTGAATTTTAAGATTGGTTAAATCTCTTATTGCTCCTTTATCTTAAACACAATCTTCTCCAAATAGGTGGAACATAGGGAAAGAAATCATTGTTAAAGGAATAAATTATGCAGTACAGTGATGACATTAATTGTATCACACCACTTAAGATTCAGTTATATTTAGCAGATGGTGGCATTAATATTAAAAGCACTAGAGGAACGACAGAAATTTCTCAAGAATTTTAAAATATGTCTGAATTAAATTTCTCCAATGCTATTTGAGTTGTTATTTCAATAACACTCGTTTCAGTAAGTATGTGTGGATGTTGAGTTGACATGCAAATTGGCTGATCCATTTGATTCAGAAACCGAAAGAACTGCAGGCGCTCAAAATCAGGAACAAAAGCAGAAATTGCTGGAAAAACTCTGCAGGTCTATGGAGAGAAATCAAGGTTAATGTTTTGGGTCTGGTGACCCTTCCTCAGAACTAATGGTAGCTATTGGGTGCAGGTAAAAGGCCAGAGGGAAGGGTCCAGGTGGAAGGGCATTGTTGGAACTGCTAGAGCCATTTGATTTAGATTCGGGCCAACGTATCACCCTTAAACAACGTGACTAAAATAGGTTAACTGGCAACTTATCTAATTGCTGTAAGGTCATGGAGTCACAGAGATGCGCAACACAGAAACAGACCCTTCGGTCCAACTCATCCATGCTGGCTGACAATGCAAAGTCTAACCACTTACAAAATGCCCACCATGTTTTCGCTCAGAACAATAGTCATCACTCTTTGAAACAATAATTAATACACATTCAAATATATGTCAGCTTCCTTTTTTATTCTTCAGTTTATCAATGTATTGGCAAACCCATTATTGAGGAAAGCTAATATGATAATCCATCTATATTACACAATCATAAGGACATTGCTTGCTCAATAAACCATTGATTGGAATAAATGAATGTGTCGTTAGCTAATCTGTCCACTACTTGCCTCATGCTGAACCCATTATTGAGTTAGATAAAACTGACGTTCTAATCAAAAGCTATTTAACATCTCAATGATCTCTCTGTTTGCCCTGATGGGAAGACACAGACAGATAATGCAAAACAGAAGGTATATGGACCAGGCCAAGACATGGTCCATCCTAGCTTGCACATTCTCAGACTTCACATTTGATGGAGGAAGTACTTCCCAGGTATTTAAGAGGAAAGAAAGCCAAGAGCTTTACTTATGTGTGTAGGATAAAAGGTCGGCACAACAGTGTGGGCCGAAGGGCCTGTGCTGTGTTGTATTGTTCTACATCCAATGTTCAAAATGATCCCATGTGGGTTACCAAAATAACATATGAAATGTGAAAAGAGCTGAATATTATTGAAACGGAGTAATACTGCAGGAAGGCACAGGGCCAAGGGTTTGGCAGTGCATGAAATGTAGAAATACTCACATCCAAGTTCAGCAGGTGATAGAGAAGACAAATGGCATGTTGACCTTTATTTCAAAAGGAATGGAGTATAAGAGTAGAGAGGATTTCCTAAAACTGTGCAAGACAATAGTATTGTGGACTCGGCCAGACCCCCTCAAAACATTTCCAGAAGGTAGCCCTGGCCTTAACTTTGATCTAAGAAGGGAGACTATGGATATTCCAGGAGAGAATTAGCTGGTCAAACCACTTAGTTTTAAACAAAATAGAATATATTGACAAGATTACTGAATGAAACCCAAAGAACAGAAATGCTGAATAACTCACCCTATCTGAAGACCTGACAGACTTTCTTGACTTGTTCCAAAATGACACTGTTCCAAATTACTTGAAACAGTCCCAATTAGCACCCCTTGGCACCAAAGGTAAAATCAAACAAGGGCTTACAGGCTTGAAGTCAGACAGAAGAGACAATGGCAGTTTCTTACACAGACTGCATTTGAACACCAACCTGATAAATCTCAGTGAAGGCAGCTAGCTGACCACTCCCCTTTGATTATACTGGGTTTCTTTTAAATTGAAAGCCTTCTGCCTGAGGCAGTATCTGTTAGCTATTAACAAATGGGCCCTAAAATCTATCCAAACTCTCAGACTTTTCGAAATCTGGGCCATTTGCAACCTCTCTGAAAAATATCAAGGACAACATCACCTTCCCAGAATGAGCAGCCTCATCACAGTGGTCAGACTGTAGCTGGAGCACAGTGAACAGTTTTTGCCCCCTTATGTAAGGCAAGATGGACTGGCGTTGAAGACAGTGCAGAGAAGGTTCATTAGACTGATACTTGGGGGGGTGGGTAGGGTATGGAAGGCCTTTCTGATGATGAGAGTTTGGGTAGGTTGGGCTTGGACACATTGGGGTTTAGAGGAAAAAGAAGTGACCTAATTGAAACAGGCAAGATTCTTAGAGAACTTGACAGGGTAGGTACAGGATGGTAGTTTCTCCTTGACAGGGTAGGTACAGGATGGCAGTTTCTCCTTGATAGGTTAGGTGCAGGATGGCAGTTTCTCCTTGATAGGGTAGGTACAGGATGGCAGTTTCTCCTTGATAGGGTGGGTGCAGGATGGCAGTTTCTCCTTGATAAGGTAGGTGCAGGATGGTAGTTTCTCCTTGATAGGGTAGGTACAGGATGGCAGTTTCTCCTTGATAGGGTAGGTACAGGATGGCAGTTTCTCCTTGATAAGGTAGGTGCAGGATGGCAGTTTCTCCTTGATAAGGTAGGTGCAGGATGGTAGTTTCTCCTTGATAGGGTAGGTACAGGATGGCAGTTTCTCCTTGACACGGTAGGTGCAGGATGGCAGTTTCTCCTTGATAGGGTAGGTGCAAGATGGCAGTTTCTCCTTGATAAGGTAGGTGCAGGATGGCAGTTTCTCCTTGACAGGGTAGGTGCAGGATGGCAGTTTCTTCTTGACAGGGTAGGTACAGGATGGCAGTTTCTCCTTGACAGGGTAGGTGCAGGATGGCAGTTTCCCCTTGACAGGGTAGGTGCTGGATGGCAGTTTCTCCTTGTAGGAGAGTCTAAGGCCACAGGGCATCATCTCAGAGTAAAGAGTTGCCCATTTAAGACAGAAATGAGCAGGACTTTTATTAGTCTCAGAGGCTAGTGAACTGTGGAATTCTTTAACACAACGCAGAAGAGGTTGTCTCATTAAGATAGACCAAACAACCATCAGACTATAAGATACAGGGGCAAAATTAGGCCATTCAGCCCATCGAGTCTGCTTTATCATTCAATCATGGCTGATAACTTTCTCAAACCCATTCTCCTGCCTTCTCCCCACAACCCTTGATCCCCTTAACCAATCAAAATCCTATCTATGTCTGCCTTAAATGAACACAATAACTTGGCCTCTACAGCCCTCTACAGCAATGTCTTCCACAGATTCACCACCCTCTGGCTGTTGAATGGTAACATTGCAATTGCCTTCCTAACTGCCAACTGAACCTGCATTTTAACCTGAAGAGAATCCTGAGCAAAGATCCCAAATCCCTTTGTCATTCAGATTTCTGAAGCCTTTCCCCTGTTTAGAAAATAGTCTACTCCTCTATTCTTCCGACCAAAATGCATAACCTCACACTTTCCCACATTGCAGTCCAGCTGCCATTTCTTTGCCCACTCTCCCAGCCTGTCCAAGTCGCCTCCGCCTCCGAGCTTACTTTCACAATCAGGACTCCCGCCCACCTTCCGAGGACCCCTTCGCCCACCTCCAACACACTGCATCCACCTGGACACCCCGCGCTGGCCTATTACCTGCCCTCGACCTCTTCATTTCCAACTGCCACCGGGACATTAACCGCCTCAACCTGTCGTCCCCCCTCCCCCACTCCAACCTCTCACCCTCACAACGCGCAGCCCTCCAATCCCTCTGCTCCAATCCCAACCTCACCATCAAGCCAGCGGATAAAGGGGGCGCAGTGGTAGTCTGGCGCACTGACCTCTACACCGCTGAAGCCAAACGCCAACTCGAGGACACCTCTTCCTACTGCCCCCTCGACCATGACCCCACCCCCCATCACCAAACCATCATCTCCCAGACCACACAGAACCTCATCACCTCAGGAGATCTCCCACCCACAGCTTCCAACCTCATAGTCCGGGAACCCCGCACTGCCCGGTTCTACCTCCTTCCCAAGATCCACAAGCCTGACCACCCTGGCCGACCCATTGTCTCAGCATGCTCCTGCCCCACTGAACTCATCTCTACCTACCTTGACACTGTCCTATCCCCCCTAGTCCAGGAACTCCCCACATACATTCGAGACACCACCCACGCTCTCCACCTCCTCCAAGACTTCAGTTTCCCCGGCTCCCAATGCCTTATCTTCACCATGGATATCCAATCCCTCTACACCTCCATTCACCATGACCAGGGCCTCCAAGCCCTCCATTGTTTCCTCTCCAGACGTCCCCAACAGTACCCTTCCACTGACACTCTCATTCATTTGGCCGAACTGGTCCTCACCCTTAACAATTTCTCCTTTGAATCCTCCCACTTCCTCCAGACCAAAGGCGTAGCCATGGGCACCCGTATGGGCCCCAGCTATGCCTGTCTCTTTGTTGGCTATGTAGAACAGTTGATCTTCCGTAATTACACCGGCACCACTCCCCACCTCTTCCTCCGCAACATTGATGACTGCATTGGCGCCACCTCGTGCTCCCGCGAGGAGGTTGAGCAATTCATCAACTTCACCAACACATTCCACCCTGACCTTAAATTTACCTGGACTATCTCTGACACCTCGCTCCCCTTCCTGGACCTCTCCATCTCCATTAGTGACGACCGACTTGACACTGACATTTTTTACAAACCCACCGACTCCCATAGCTTCCTGGATTACACCTCTTCCCACCCTATCTCTTGCAAAAATGCCATCCCGTATTCCCAATTTCTCTGCCTCCGCCGTATCTGCTCCCAGGAGGACCAGTTCCACCATAGAACACACCAGATGGCCTCCTTCTTTAGAGACCGCAATTTCCCTTCCTACGTGGTTAAAGATGCCCTCCAACGCATCTCGTCCACATCCCGCACCTCCGCCCTCAGACCCCACCCCTCCAACCGTAACAAGGACAGAACCCCCCTGGTGCTCACGTTCTACCCTACAAACCTTCGCATCAACCAAATCATCCACCGACATTTCCGCCACCTCCAAAAAGACCCCACCACCAGGGATATATTTCCCTCTCCACCCCTTTCCGCCTTCCGCAAAGACCGTTCCCTCCGTGACTACCTGGTCAGGTCCACACCCCCCTACGACCCACCCTCCCATTCTGGCACTTTCCCCTGCCACCGCAGGAACTGTAAAACCTGTGCCCACACCTCCTTCCTCACCTCTATCCAAGGCCCTAAAGGAGCCTTCCACATCCATCAAAGTTTCACCTGCACATCCACCAATATCATTTATTGTATCCGTTGCTCCCGATGTGGTCTCCTCTACATTGGGGAGACTGGGCGCCTCCTAGCAGAGCGATTTAGGGAACATCTCCGAGACACCCGCACCAATCAACCAAACCGCCCCGTGGCCCAACATTTCAACTCCCCCTCCCACTCTGCCGAGGACATGGAGGTCCTGGGCCTCCTTCACTGCCGCTCCCTCACCACCAGACGCCTGGAGGAAGAACGCCTCATCTTTCGCCTCGGAACACTTCAACCCCAGGGCATTAATGTGGACTTCAACAGCTTCCTCATTTCCCCTTCCCCCACCTCATCCTAGTTTCAAACTTCCAGCTCACTTACTGTCTCCTTGACTTGTCCGACCTGCCTATCTTCTTTTCCACCTATCCACTCCACCCTCTCCTCCTTGACCTATTACCTTCATCTCCTCCCCCACTCACCCATTGTACTCTATGCTACTCTCTCACCACCCCTACCCTCTTCTAGCTTATCTCTCCATGCTTCAGGCTCACTGCCTTTATTCCTGATGAAGGGCTTTTGCCCGAAACGTCGATTTCGCTGCTCGTTGGATGCTGCCTGAACTGCTGTGCTCTTCTAGCACCACTAATCCAGTACAAGTCCTTCTGTAGCCTACCCTCTTCTTCACTACTACCTTCCCCTCCACCCCATCCTTGATATTTTTCAGAGAGGTTGTAAACGGCCCAGACTCTGAAAAATCTGAGAGTTTGGATAGAGTTTGGGGCCCATTTGTTTATAGCTACCAGATACTTCCTCAGGCAGAATGCTTTATCCAGATTGTTCACTTAAAAACGTGAATAGTTGTGGTTTCAACACTGACCCCTGCGGAACTCCACTTGTCACTGGCTACCATCCTGAAAAAGACTCCTATATCCTACTTTCTGCCTTCTGCCAGTCAGCCAATCCTCTCTCCATGCCTGTATCTTGTCCCTAACACCATTACTTAACAGCCTCTTGTGCAGCTCCTTGTCAAAGGCTTTCTGGCAATCCAAATAGATTATGTCCACTGACTCTGCTTTGTCTAACTTGCTCATTGTCTCTTCAAAGAATTCTAAGCCATCCTCATCATTAGTAAATCTCAGCCCATTCTCTCATCCCCCAGGCAGAAACTACAGTTAGCGACAATTCCTGACATGAAACTCTGAGCAGTTATTGGTGACTCTAGCTCACCGCTTGACCTGCTGGGTGTCCATCTCAGATACTAGTCACCAAAATCTCAAAGCACCCATCATGGGCAGTGACGACACACACATCCCCTGTCCATGGAGATTGGCATCAGATGGGGTACCATCCTCCCTGCACTACCAGGGCACACATCTGATGCCTCTACTGTGTTCATAGAATCTTAGAATCTCTACAGTGCAGAAAGGGGATATTCGACCCATCAGTGCCCGTGGATCGCATGGATTAGACCAAGCTGTATCTCACGAATCCTTGCTCACAGTTTTCATGTTCACTCAGCTTGTGCCTACATCAATGCCACAGTGTCTCTGCCTTGCTGTGCCTTTTCTTCCTTTTTTTTAATCTCTCAGCCAGAGCTGAAAGGCTCTCAGTACTTCTGTCCTGCCTTGTCTTTTATCACTGACACAAAGCCAGGCAGCTTGTTTTGGTTGTCGTGAGCTATCAGTCAAAAGGGTGGACATGTAGTTGCATGTCATTGTGGCACATCAGTCTCAACCTGCCCAGTGTGCCAGCCACTGACACTGAGTGAGCGTCAACTGAGTGGCCATGGACCCAAATCCAAGGGGGAATAGTCCTTACTCAAGTCAAAAGAGGTTATCATTAGTCAGGGTATCCTAGCACAGTATGTTAAGGGTAGCCTCCAAGATCAGTCTATAGTCATTTCAGTCATAGAGTGATACAGCATGGGCACAGGCCCTTCGGCCCAAACTGGTCCATGCTGACAATGGTGCCCACTCAGCTAGTTCTAATTGCCCATATTTGATCCATATCCATCTAAAACCTTCTCATTCATGTACCAATCCAAATGTTTTTTAAATGTTACTAATGGACCTGCCACTTTCTCTGACATCCCATTCCATATACGTGTCACTTTCTGTGTGAAGTTGCCTTTCA
Organism: Chiloscyllium punctatum; assembly: GCF_047496795.1. Lineage (NCBI taxonomy): Eukaryota > Metazoa > Chordata > Chondrichthyes > Orectolobiformes > Hemiscylliidae > Chiloscyllium > Chiloscyllium punctatum. Next base: position 8,778,079 of record NC_092744.1, read on the forward strand.
GATCCTTCTCAAAGCTTTCCATCTCACCTTAAATGTATGCCCTCTAGTTTTCAATTCCCCATCCCTGGGGAAAAGACTAGTATTCAGCCTATCTGTGTCCCTTCATGACTTTACACACCTCAATAAGGTCACCTCTCACTCTCCTACATTCCAATGAATAACGTCCGATCCTGGCCAACCTCTCCCTATAACTCAGGCCTATTAGTCAAACAACATCCTTGTAAATTTTCTTTGCACTCTTTCCAGTTTAATATGCCCAGGGCCTTGGGCATGCTCAGTCTGCTGCTTGGGGTCATGAGGGTCAGGGAGCTGAACTTCTACAACTGAGGGAGTGGGCCACATTCACTCTGTGGGTCCGTTCTGAGGAGTCATGGGAAATCAGTCAGGAATCTGCACGGAGGTCAGTCGGGGTAGCTGAGGAACTCAGGACTGTCAGCTAACTGGGTGAAGGGCGAAAAGGCCAAGATCATCCCTGGGGGGGCCTGGTCGTGAAATGCCAAATGGCGGTTTTCGAAGACCACTGCTGTGAGAGGGAAGCTGGGAACGTCACCTGGGGGCATGAGAAGCAGGATGCTGGGGTAGAGGGCGGATTGCAATTGTGAAGGGGCAACTTATTAAATTAAGTGAAAGAGGACAGAGCATGGAACGGAAAGGATTAACTTGGAGATGCTGGATTCAATGATAGTCAGCATCATCCTGGTTTCTTTATGGGGACGGTGCACTACCAGATCTGTCATGTTGAATCAATATGGGTCATGATAATTATGCTCATTTATTCTCAATGAAATCAACCCGTGCCACCCATGCATCCTTCAAATGTCTTCTTCCTGCTTTCACTTCAACTGCACCTTGGTCTGGTCGAGGAGGAGGGGAGAGAGAAGGTAAGGAGCCTGCCCTATCAGGCAGCTTGTTGCCCATTATGTCTAGTTGGCCAATCCCAGGAGCATTTGTATCCGGAGGGCCCAAGTGTGCTGAGTGGGTCCTGCCCAGAGCAACGTTCACCTTCTTCAGCCTGTCTCCCACAGGATTGGGACAAGGTGGGGGAAGGGAGGGAGGGTGGAGGTAGAAGACTCATCCTCCACCAGAGAGCCCTGATAGGAGACGTCCTGATGGAGGCATACCAGACATGACCTTTTTCCAGCTGGGCACTGGCTGGCATCACCCCATTTCCTTGTGAGGAAGTGTCAAGTTTCCTTGCCGGCTCCCCTGCCATCTCACTGTGGTATTAAGCACCAATGTCTAGAGCCATGGAGTGCAGCTCCGTGCGCATACCCATCAGGCTCTGAGGGTGCTGGGGGCTGGCTCTCCATGGCAACTGCTATCCTTCTCCCGGCAGGAGGTCAGACACTCACATGCCAGAGGCAGGATGGTGCCAACAGTGTTGATTCAGTCTTGTAACGTTTGTGCCAGCCTGCCCTGTGCCCCCAGACACAACTGCTTGCTTGTGCATTTGGATCATATTATTATCAGCTGATACCACGGTGTCCTGTCCTGCCTGGTCTCTTTGTCCATCGCCCAAGTGCCAGCAGCTTGGTGCCTCTAGAAATTGTGGACGCGTTGGTGATTATTTTCCAGAGTTCGATAGATTCAGGATCAGTTCCTGCGGATTGGAGGGTGGCTAATGTTGTACCACATTACAAGAAAGGTGGGAGAGAGGAGCTCTTCCTCCAGGTATCGTGTTGCTATGGTCTGGCGATGGAGGAGGCCAAGGACCTGCATCTCCTTGGTGGAGTGGGAAGGGGAGTTAAAGTGTTCAGCCACGGTTGGTTGGGTTGGGTTGGTTGGTCGGGTGTCCCAGAGGTGTTCTCTGAAACGTTCCGCAAGTAGGCAGCCTGTCTCCCCAATGTAGAGGAGGCCACATCGGGTGCAGTCTATGCAGTAAATGATGTGTGTGGAGGTGCAGGTGAATTTGTGACGGATATGGAAGGATCCCTTGGGGCCTTGGAGGGAAGTGAGGGGGGAGGTGTGGGTGCAAGTTTTGCATTTCTTGCAGTTGCAGGGGAAGGTGCCGGGAGTGGAGGTTGGGTTGGTGAGGGGTGTGGATCTGACAAGGGAGTCGCGGAGGGAGTGGTCTTTCCGGAACGCTGATAGGGGAGGGGAGGGAAATATATCCTTGGTGGTGGAGTCCGTTTGGAGGTGGCGGAAATGACGAAGGATGATACGATGTATTTGGAGGTTGGTGGGGTGGTAGGTGAGGACCAGTGGGGTTCTGTCCTGGTGGCAGTTGGAGGGGCGGGGTTCAAGGGCGGAGGAGCGGGAAGTGGAGGAGATGCGGTGGAGAGCATCGTCAATCACGTCTGAGGGGAAATTGTGGTCTTTGAAGAAGGAGGCCATCTGTGTTGTTCGCCTGCATTGGAATTGGTCCTCCTGGGAGCAGATGCGGTGAAGGTGAAGGAATTGGGAATATGGGATGGCGTTTTTACAGGGGGCAGGGTGGGAGGAAGTGTAATCTAGGTAGCTGTGGGAGTCAGTCGGTTTATAGCAAACGTCCGTGTTGAGTCGGTCGTCCGAGATAGAAATGGAGAGGTCTAGGAAGGGGAGGGAGGAGTCTGAGACGGTCCCTGTAAATTTGAGGTCGGGGTGGAAGATGTTAGTAAAGTGAATGAACTGTTCAACCTCCTCGTGGGAGCACGAGGCAGTGCCAATACAGTCATCAATGTAGCGGAGGAAAAGGTGGGGGGTGGTGCCAGTGTAGCTGCGGAAGATGGACTGTTCTACAGATCCGACGAAGAGGCAGCATAGCTGGGGCCCATGCGGATGCCCATGGCTACTCCTTTGGTTCGGAGGAAATGGGAGGATTGGAAAGAGTGAGAACCAGTTCAGTCAGTCGAAGGAGGGTGTCAGTGGAAGGGTACTGGTTGGTTCAGTGGGAAAGGAAGAAGCAGAGGACTATGAGGCCTTTGTGATGGGGATGGAGGTGTATAGGGACTGGATGTTCAAGATGAAGATAAGGCGTTGGGGGCCAGGGAAGCGAAAATCATGGAGGAGGTGGAGGGCGTGGGTGGTGTCCCGAATGTAGGTGGGCAGTTCTTGGACTAAGGGGGACAGGACCGTGTCGAGGTATGCAGAGATGAGTTCGGTGGGGCAGGAGCAGGCTGAGACAATGGGTCGGCCGGGGCAGTCAGGTTTGTGGATTTTGGGCAGGAAATAGAAACGGGTGGTGCGGGGTTGTGGGACTATGAGGTTGGAGGCGGTGGATGGGAGATCCCCCTGAGGTGATGAAGTTATGGATGGTCTGGGAGATGATGGTTTGGTGGTGGGAGGTGGGGTCATGGTCAAGGGGGCAGTAGGAGGAGGTGTCCCTGAGCCGGTGTTTAGCCTCAGCGGTGTAAATATCGGTGCTCCAAACTACCACCGTGCCTCCCTTGTCTGCCGGTTTGCTGGTGATGTTGGGGTTGGAACGGAGGGAGTGGAGGGCTGCACGTTGCGAGGACGAGAGGTTGGAGTGGGTGAGAGGGGTGGATAGGTTGAGGCGGTCAATGTCGTGGTGGCAGTTGGCTACGAAGAGATCGAGGGCGGATAAGAGGCCAGCACAGGGTGGTCCAGGTGGATGGGGTGTGTTGGAGGTGGGAGAAGGGGTCGTCAAGAGGGTGGGCGAGAATCCTGGTTGAAGTAGTAGGCGCGGAGGTGAAGGCGGCAGAAGAATTGTTTGATGTCTCGCCGCGTGTTGAACTCGTTAATCCGGGAGAGTAGGGGAATGAAGGTGAGGCCTCTGCTTAGGACTGATCTTTCATCCTCAGAGAGGGGGAGGTCTGGAGGGATGGTGAAAACACGGCAGGGCTGGGAGCTAGGACCTGGTGTGGGGCTGGAGCTGGGGGTGGGGGGGGGGGGTGTTAGGTGTGGGGGCGGGGTTAGGCATGGGGGCGGAGATCGACATGGGGGCGGGGTTAGGCATGGGGGCGGAGATCGACATGGGGGCGGGGTTAGGCATGGGGGCAGGGATCAGCGTGGGGGCAAGGATCGGCGTGGGGGCGGCGATCGGTGTGGGGCCAGGGATCGGCATGGTGGCAGGGATCAGCATGGGGGCGGGGATCGGCGTGGGGCGGGGATGCATGTGGCATGGTCGTTGTGCAGGCGAGTGACGTCACTGGGGGGCGGAAGTAGATGTGACGACGGCAACTCTGGGGGCGGAAGTGGCTGTGGCAAATGCAGAAACGGTGTTGTTCCCAGTGGCTGTGGACCCCGCGGAGGCCACGAATCTGTGGGCGATGGTCTTCCTGGCGATCATGGAGGTGGTTGTCGGGGCGGCGATCGCGGAGGCTGCATGGTCGGTGGGGGTGGAAGTGACGTCATGGTTCGCGGCGGCGGTTGCTGCAATGGCTGCGTGGTTAATGGCGCCCGAGCACTTCCGGAGGCCGATGGAAGATTCTGGAATGGTTCAGGAATCCGGAGTGTGTGGGTAAGTACATGAAAGTTTTTGGTACTTACTGTCTTTAATTTCCAACATGGTTAGGAAGGACTGTTTATTTAGTGTATGGATTCTTCTGTGGATGAAGAAGAGTAGAGGTCCTTTGCAGGTCTGGGAGAGTGTTGTCCTGAGCTGGGGTAGGGCTGACTGTAGGGAATGTAAGTAGCGGCGCATGGCTGCAAGCGTGGATCGGAGGATCCGGAGGGAATTCTGTTGTTGGAGGCTTCGGATTTGTTGTAGGTACTGGTTGTCCTGGTTGGGTCCAAATTTTGTTGGTCTGAACGTAGTCCGGAATCCGTGCGGGGTCAGTCGGTTCCGTAGACAGGTGCTGAGGAAGGAGATGTGGCTATGGTAGCGAGTCTGTTTGAGGACGTGGCTGAAGAGCTTCTGGGCAGAGGAGATGACCTGGGGGGGGCAGTGAGAGAGGGACTCACTGAGATCCTTGTAGAGGGAGGAGGAGAGCTTCTTCAAGGAGGGTATCTTTGCAAGAGGATTCACAGTAGGTTAAGATCAACTAGGGGAAAGTGAGGACTGCAGATGCTGGAGATCAGAGTCAAGAGAGTGTGTTGCTGGAAAAGCAGCAGGTCAGGCAGCATCAAAGGAACAGGAGAATCGACGTTTCGGGCGTAAGCCCTTCTTCAGGAATGAGGAGGGTGTGCCAAGCAGGCTAAGATAAAAGGTAGGGAGGAGGGACTTGGGGGAGGGGAGCTGGGAATATAAGTGGAAGGAGGTTAAGGTGAGGGTGATAGGCCGGAGAGGGGGTGGGGGCGGAGAGGTCGGGAAGAAGATTCCAGGTCAAGAAGGTGGTGCTGAGTCTGAGGGTTGGGACTGAGAAAAAGAGGGGGGAGGGGAAATGAGAAAGCTGGAGAAATCTGCATTCATCCCTTATGGTTGGAGGGTTCCTAGGCGGAAGATGAGGCGCTCTTCCTCCAAGTGTCGTCAGATCCACACCCCCCACCAACCCAACCTCCACTCCCGGCACCTTCCCATGCAACCACAAGAAATGCAAAACCTGCACCCTCACCTCCCCCCTCACTTCCCTCCAAGGCCCCAAGGATGCAGAGCAAGGGCTTCCTCTGAGGCATCATCCATGCTCTTCTCCTCAGAGGAGGGCGAGGGGGATGTCTGTGGGACCAATTCTTGTCCATTGACCCTGTGTTATTCTAGTTGGACCTGCAGGAAACAGAACAGCTGGAGGGTGTGAGGAGCACAGCAAGGGCCAATGGCTCTTAATGGGTGACGGGGACAGGGAGATCTCAACAATTGAGGGGGATGATTCCGGAGTTGAGGGGATTGGCTTATGAGGAGAGATTGAGTAGACTGGTACTATATTCATTGGAATACAGGAGAATGGCGGAGATCTTGCAGAAACATATAAAACTATGAAGGGAATAGATAAGGTAGATGTAGAGAGGATGTTTCCACTGGCAGGTGAAACTAGGACAAGAGGGCACAGCCTCAAAATTAGGGGGAGCAGATTTAGGACTGAATTGAGGAGGGACTTCTTCACCCAGAGGGTTGTGAATCTGTGGAATTCCTTGCCCAGGGAAGTAGTTGACGCTACATCAGTAAGCGTTTTTAGAGCTAAGATGGATTTTTTTTGAACTGTAAATGGATTAAGGGTTACGGTGAGGGGGCGGGTAAGTGGAGCTGAGGCCATGAAAAGATCAGCTATGAGCTTATTGAATGGCTGAGCAGGATTGAAGGGCCAGACGACCTACTCCTGTCCCTGTTTTTTATGTATATTCATCTCCACAGGAGTAATACTAGTCTTCACCTGCCAGGTCCAGGATCCTAACCTTGCAGGAGCTTAGGAGCTGAATTTTGGGTAGCCCAACGCCGGCCTTAGTTCTCCCTGGCCTATAACAGCCTGCTTTCTCCTGGGAAGAGGCACAGGTTGGGATGAGAGTGGGAGTCACAGCGACCACAGCTGGTCTCCCTGGGAGAGAGGCGGTGAGGGAAGCGGGGTGCATTAATGGACAACCCCCAGGCCTTGCGGGTATGGGAAGATTTGGGCAGGGTCGTAGCAAGTAGGGAAAGGTGTTGCGTACCACAGTGAGAGTGTTCGAACATGAGACTTAGTGGGAAGTGCATGCATGTGGACTTGTTGGGTCGAAGGGCCTATTTCCACTCTGTAGGGAATCTAATCTTAAAAAAAATTGATCTTCTGCATTAACTGCTGGAAATTTCTCCCTGATCCAGGCAGCAACCTTGGGCCAGTTTGCCAGGAGAAAGTGAGGACAGCAAATGCTGGGGAGTCAGCACCAAAAAGTATGACACACGAAAATCACAGCAAGTCGAGGAGCAGGAGGGCCGACATTTTGGGCATAAGCCCTTCATCAGGAATGCCAACTTGCCAGGGTCTGGTGCTGTAACCTCTGCCTCCAGTTCTGGGTAAGAGGGTGGTCATCCACTGGACCCTTTTGCCAGGTCCACATATCCCTGCCCATGAAGCGGGCACCAATTTCCCCTCATCAGCCATATCCAGGGAAAGTGACTTGGGGCCCAGAGGTCAGGAAGAGAATGCCAGTGTTTGACCATCTGTAGCATTGCCTTCTGGGACCAGCCTCAGGAATCCCAGAAAGTTCAGGCGGTGGCAGCTACTTTGATCACAGCAAGAGGAAGAATAGGGTGAATGGATCACCACAGGGTGTGGCACATAATTAGTGAGAAGACAGCAAGAGAAGGCTCATGGGCCTTGTGAGAGAAACCCTCTGTGTTACGTGCCAACATCAATATATGTCATTTCATTAAGATTCAGCCCTGGCTCCCCCCTTCCATGTGCTACATTAACACGTCTAGTTAGTCATAGAGTCATACAGCATGAAACAGACCCTTCAGCCCAACCCGTCCATGCTGGCCAGGTTTTTCTGAACTGAACTGGTTCCATTTGCCTGTGTTTATATCCCTCTAAACCTTTCCTCATCATGTACTTGCCCAAATGTCTTTTAAATGTTGTAATTGTACCAGCAACTACCACCTCTTCAGGCAATCTGTTCCATACTTGCACCACCCTCTGTGTGAAAAAGTTACCCCTCAGGTCCCCTCTCACCTTAAACCCATGCTCTCTGTTTTGAATCCCACTATCCTGGGAAAAAGACCTTTGCTAGCACCTTATTTATGCTCCCCATGTTTTTTTAGACCTCTATAAGGTCAACCCTCAACCTCTTCCACACTAGGGAAAAGGATTCCAACCTCACCTCATAACTCACACCATCCAATCACAGTAACATCCATGTAAATCATTTTTGTACCCTTTCCAGTTTCATAATATCCTTCTTCTAGCAGGGTGACCAGAACTGTACACTGTACTCCAAATGAGGCCTTAACAATGTCTTGTACAGCTATAACATGACCTCCCAACTTCTGTACTGCACTCTTGCCAATGATACTGTTTGTGAAGAGCTAAATCTTAACCAAACTGTTAAATCATGAACTTGTGTGTTCTGTGACAACAGCTTTGCGATACAGGCAGGAACATATGGACTGATCTTGATTTTAATTTGAAGACAGTGTTTGCATTTGTTTGTTCTTTTTAACACCCTGCTTCATGGCAGCATGGTGACTCAGTGGTTAGCACTGCTACCTCACAGCGCCAGGGACCCAGGTTCAAAAAAGAACCAAGAACAAAGAAAATTCACAGCCTAGGAACAGGCCATTCGGCCCTCCAAACCTGAGCCGATCCAAATCCACTGTCTAAACCTGTCACCCAATTCCTAAGTTTCTGTATCCCTCTGCTCCCCACTTACTCATGCATCTGTCCAGATGCATCTGAAATGAATCTACCATGCCTGCCTCTACTACCTCTGCTGGCAATGTATTCCAGGCACCAACCACCCTGTGTGACGTACTAGCTATGTATATCCCCCTTAAACCTTTCACCTCTCACCTTGAAAGCATGACCTCTCATTATTGAATCCTTCATCCTGGGAAAAAAATTATCTCTATCTACCCTGCCTATACCTTCATGATTTTGGAGACCTCAGTCAGGTTCCCCTCCCCCCCCACCGTATCTCTTTTTTTCTGATGAAAACAAACCCAACCTACTCAACCTCTCTTCATAAGATGGGTGGCTCTCTGTATGGAGTTTGCACGTTCTCTCTTAATCTACGTGGATTTCTTCTGGGTGCTCTGGTTTCCTCCCACAATCCAAAGAGGTGTCAGTCAGGTGAATTGGCCATGCTAAATTGTCCATAGTGTTAGGTGGATTAGTCAAGGGTAAATGTAGGGTGTGGACAATGGGTCTGGGTGGGTTACTCTTTGGAGGGTCAGTGTGGGCTTGTTGGGCTGAGGGTTCTGATTCCACACTGTAGGGATTCTAGATGACTATGTATCAAGCTACATTTACTCAGTTCTTCAGAAGATTTTCTCATGTCCTGTGCATGTGACCCGACTACTCTGGTTAAACAGGTGATGTTTCATTTTTTAACTTGGTAAATCGCAGGCATTGTGGCATGGTTTTGAAAAGTAAACGGAAATGTTTGAAAAAAAGTAATTTCGAGCCCCTACAGTGTGGAAACAGGCCATTTGACCCAACAAGTCCATACTGACTATCTGAAGAGTAACTTACCCAAACCCACTCCCCTATTACTCTACATTTCCCCCTGACTAATCCACCTAGCATGTACATCCCTGAAACTTATTCACCTTAAGTGATATTATGCATGTCCTGTCATTTTGGTAACCCTGTAATGTATCAATCTAATGGATAGCTCTGCTACCTCACAGCGCCAGGGACCCGGGTTTGATTCCAGCCTCAGGCGACTGTCTACTTTCCTTCATTTCCCTCTCACTCGTTTGTGTGGAGTTTGCGTATTCTCACCGTGTCTGTGTGGGTTTCCTTCAAGTGCTCCGGTTTCCTCTCACAATCCAAAGATGGGCAGGTCAGGTGGATTACCATGCGGAATGCAGGATCACAGGGATAGAGTAGGGGGCTGGGTCTGGTTAGGATGCTGTTTGGAGGGTCTGTGTGGACCTGAAGGGCTGAATGGTCTGCTTCCACACTATAGGGATTCTATGATTCTAATGAAGCCAGTCAACACAATTCCATTCCTTAATCAAAATCAATTGCTGTTTCTATGCATTTTCCAGCTCAAAATGAGTCACTGGAGATTGTAAAATCTGAAGAAAGAGATTGTCAGATTGAGTTGAAGATGCCTATGTTGCTTGCCTATTGCTCATACATTCAGGATGATTGCAGAGAATGATTACAGATATTAATTTGCATTTGCAGAATTGTAATTGCAGGTACATTCTATTTTTGTTCAAACAGCACACAATCTGCAGGCAGTCAATCCTTATAATATTTTATAAATTCCTATTTTGGAAATAGAACCAGTCTGACTCAAGATTGGGATACAGACAGACTCTAACCTCCCACCTTTAAGGCATTGTCTGAGCTGAGACGTCATCTTTTTGTTTATAAATCCTTAAGTTATCTCGAAAGTGTGGTTTGAAAGAAGTTCTGGGATTTACATATCAATGATCTGAAATCTGCAACCTATTCTGAAAGATGAAAGGCTTAACAGCAATCTAGGTTTGTTCAATCTATCATTTTAATTGCATAACACTGCGATCTTTTGCAATTAATTCTGTGTCTTACAATCTGATTCTCCACAGCCACCTGATGAAGGAGGGGCGCTCTGAAAGCTCGTGCTTCCAATTAAACCGGTTGGACTATAAAGTGGTGTTGTGTGATTTTTAACTTTGCCCACTCCACTCTAACACTGGCTCCTTCACATCATCGCAGACATTCAGACAGACGTTATCAAACTCTCACTGTACTACAGTGTTATACAACGTCATTCCAATGGTGGAGCCGAGAATGGATACAGTTCCAAAAGCTGCTTTCCTCCATTTCCCTCTCTCTCCTTTGTTGCTGTTCTTGATTTTGAATAAACAGTGGGATGCAGCGGAGTGCTACAGAGAACGCGACGCACTGAGGAAGCAAGAAACAAGCAGATGTGGGAAGGATCTGCATCTTGCCCTGAGTTTTAATCAACAAAACACAAGCAACCTGCAGAGAGCTAGAATTATTGGCACAGGCCCAATCATTCTCTGTTATCAAACAACGAACTGCGGATGGTGTAAATCTGAAACAAACAAGATCATACATTCAGCAGGTCTAGCAGCATCTGTGGGGAGAGAGAAAGCAAAGTGAATGCTTTGAGTCATGTGAGCCTTCTTCAGAACTGATAGCAGCTGGACAACGTGGTATCTCTGCTGGTGACATGGCAATGGGAAAAAGGTGGTATCTTTGCTGGTGATGGGGGCAGTGGCATTAAGGGGGTATCTCTGTTGGTGGCAGGGCAGTGAGGAAAAGATGATATCTCTGCTGGTGACAGGGCAGTGAGGAAAAGGTGGTATCTCTGCTGGTGATGGGGGCTGTGGGGAAAGGTGGCATTTCTGCTGGTGACAGGGGGCAGTGGGGTAAAGGTGGTATCTCAGCTGGTGATGGGGGACAGTGGGGAAAAGGTTGTATCTCTGCTGGTGACAGGGGGCTGTGGGAAAAAAGGTGGTATCTCTGCTGGTGATGGAGGCAGTGGCGTTAAGGGGGTATCTCTGTTGGTGGCAGGGCAGTGAGGAAAAGATGATATCTCTGCTGGTGACAGGGCAATGGGGAAAAGGCAGTATCTCTGCTGGTGACAGGGCAGTGAGGAAAAGGTGCTATCTCTGCTGGTGGCAGGGCAGTGAGGAAAAGGTGGTATTTGTGCTGGTGATGGGGGCAGTGGGGAAAGGTGGCATTTCTGCTGGTGACGGGGGCAGTGGGGTAAAGGTGGTATCTCAGCTGGTGATGGGGGACAGTGGGGAAAAGGTTGTATCTCTGTTGGTGACAGGGGGCTGTGGGAAAAAAGGTGGTATCTCTGCTGGTGATGGGGGCAGTGGGGAAAAGATGGTATCTTTGCTGGTGACAGGGCAGTGGGGTAAAGGTGGTATATCTGCAGGTGAGAGGGGGGCAGTAGGGAAATGATGGTATCTCTGCTGGTGACAGGGGAATGTGGGGAAAGTGATGAGTAGAGAGGTGGAGATGGAACCCAGAGAGAGAGATAAAAAGGGTAGGCAGATGAAGAGACTGCTGATGGTAACCCAGATAAGCAGAGAAGCTGGATAGCTGATAATGGGGGCTATGAATAAATGAAAATTATACTGAAAGCAGCCCGTGTCAATAAAGGACAGAACACCGAAAGAGCTGCTGATGCTGGAAATCTGAAGCACAGATAGAAATCACTGGAAAATCTCAGCAGGTCTAGCAGGCTCAGTGGAGCAAAGGCAGAATTAACGTTTCTGATGAATGGTCATGGGGCCTGAAACGTTAACTCTGATTTCTCTGCACAGATGCTATCGGACCTGCTGAGATTTTCCAGGAATTTCTGCTTTTGTTTCAAGACGGGACAATCTCTGTCACCAGCAAAAATTTCCTGAGTTGCTGTCAGCTCCAGAAGGGTCACTGGACCTGAAACATCGACTCTGTTCTCAGGTGCTGCTGCACCTTCTAACTTTCTCCATCTCATTCTGTACTTGTCTAATTTACAAATAAAATATCTTTATAGAATAAGCTTGCCTTTATTGGTCAGTGCATTGAGTATAAGAGTTGGGAGGTCATGTTGCGGCTGTACAGGAATGAGGCGTCTGTCCTGATGAAGGGCTTTTACCCGAAACGTCCTGATCCTCAGATGCTGCCTGTCCTGCTGTGCTTTTCCAGCACCACTCTAATCTCGACTCTAATCTCCAGCATCTGCAGTCCTCACTTTTGCCCGGACATTGGTTAGGCCACTTGTGGAACACTGTGTTCAGCTCTGGTCTCCTGGCTATGCAAAGGATGTTGTGAAACTTGAAAGGGTTCAGTAAAGATTTACAAGGACGTTGCCAGGGTTGGAGGGTTTGAGCTATAGGGAGAGGCTGAATAGGCTGGGGCTGCTTTCCCTGGAGCATCGGAGGCTGAGGGGGTGACCTTATAGAGGTTTATAAACTCATGAGGGGCATGGATAGAGTGAATAGACAAGGTCATTTCTCTGAGTGAAGGAACACCAAAACTAAAAGGCATAGGTTTAAGGTGAGAGGGTAAAGATTTAAAGGCATCTGAGAGCAAATATTTTCATGCAGAGGGTGGTGCATGTATGGAATGAGCTGCCACAGGAAGTGGTGGTGGCTGGGACAATGACAGCATTTAAAAGGCATCTGGATGGGTATATGAATAGAAAGGGTTTAGAGGGATATGGGGCAAATGCTGACAAATGGGACGAGGTTAATTTAGAATATCTGGTCAGCATGGACGAGTTGGACCGAAGGGTCTGTTTCTGTCTATGACTCTATGAATAAGAAGGGTTTATAGTGATATGGGTCACATACTGGCAAATGGGATGAGATTAGTTTAGAATATTTGGTAGGCAAGGATGAGTTGGACCGAAGGGTCTGTTTCTGTGCAGTACAGCTCTATGACTCGAAAAGGGGAAAAAAATAAACATCAACTCTTTGGACTGCAGCCGAGGTATTGTGAAAGATCACACTGTGTTTCAAATATTTCTGGGAATGATTTTTCCCAAGTAAATTATTTACAGTCTTCCTCAATCTGAAGAGAGAAGTTGATTCACTCTCTGAGTAAATGCTCACACTAACTGTCCAAAGACATCAGTAAAAGGAACCGAAATGTTACATTGGGTTTGGCAGATACAATTTTGAAGTGGCTTTCATTATACAAACTAAATTATACCCCCAAATCGACAGCACACCCTATCTTTGTGGGATTAAAGTTCTTTCCTTCGACTGATATAACTTGCGTCAAATTTCAATCATGGCATCACAGAACAGTTATTTATTTCTGAATAAAAACGCAGCGCCAATAATCAAAGGCACCAGGCGTGTGTGTGATATTCTATTCCTTTCCTGTAATGTGACATTGAACAATTTATCTTTTGCTTCGGCCTGCTCAGTAACAGCAGCGAACAGCAAGGGCATCATCTGAGCTGTCAAATCTTCTACCTGTAACATATTACACTGCCGTTTTCACACCAATTGGAACACTGAAATGCAAAAAGATTTCCAACGCTTCCCAATCTCTGTGGAAACGACAGGTGCAGTGAATGGGATTGTTTCGATAACCTCTGTAGTGTTCCTGAGAATGTTGGAGCCCATTTTCCTGCAGAGTTAGCGGGCATGAGGAAATTTGAAGAATTCCCCCGAAAAGCCAGGGAAATGGTGAAGAGATGGTAAGTCAGAAAAGATCAAGTGAACAACTGAAAGTGGTAAAGGGAATGGGAAGCAAGCTGGAGAAAGGAAGAACATATAAACAGAGCAAATTGAACAAAACAGCATTATATCATAGAATCCCTACAGTGTGGAATTCAGCCCATCGAGTTAACACTGACACTTCAAAGAATAGCCCATTCAGGCCTCCCTACCATACCCCTGTACCACTGCATTTCCCATGGCTAATTCACCCAGCCTGCACATCCCTGCACACTATGTACAATTTAGCATGGCCAATTCACCCAACCTGCACATCTTTGGACTGTGAGAGGAAACTGGAGCACCCAAAGGAAACCCACACAGACACGGGGAGAACGTACAAACTCCACACAGACAGGCGGGAATCGAACCCAGGTCCCTCGTGCTGTGAGGCTGCAGTGCTAATCACTGAGCCACCGTGCCACCCCAAACTTATGATCCAACTTTTTCAGGATTTACGATTAATTTTCCAAATGTATTCAGGTGGAATCAGGGAAAATATACTCTGACGTGGAGGAGCAGATGTGTTTAAAGAGAGGATTTATACACACTTTGCACAGAGTGGCACAGTGGCTCAGTGGTTTGTACTGCTGCCTCACAGCGCCAGGGTCCCAGGTCCAATTCCAGCCTCGGGCGACTGTCTGTGTGGAGTTTGCTCATTCTCCCTGTGTGTGTGTGTGGATTTCCTCCAGGTGCTCTGTCTTCTTCCCTCAGTCCAAAGATGTGCAGTTTAGGTGGATTGGCCGTACTAAATTACCCACAATGTCTAGGGGTGTGCAAGTTTAGTGGGTTAGCCATTGGAAATGCAGGGATAGGGTAGGGTGTAATGCTCTGTAGGGACTCCATGATCCTTAAGGGATAAAGTAATAATCATGGTTAGATGAAGAGGATTGTGGATTTGTTATGAAAATAAACAATAGCGCAGTTTATAGGTTGAGTAGCCTAATTTTGTTCTGTATAATCTCTGGTAGTGATCATTTCCATATAACAGTGTTAACATAGCGCAATTCATCCTCTCTTTCCCCAGAAACAGATCGGATCATTCCTTCCAATATCTCAAGCCTTACTTTCCCAACTTATTCTTTGAGTTTAAAGCCTATATACAAATTGGAACTTAGAAGAATGAGGGGCATTCTTATAGAAACACATAAGATTATGCAGGAAGAGATAAAATAGAAATAGAGAGGCTGTTCCACTGGTGGGTGAAACTAGGACAGGAGGGCACAGCCTCAATGTTAAGGGGAGCAGATTTAGGACTGAATTGAGAAGGAACTTCTTCACCCAGAGGGTTGTGAATCTATGGAATTCTCTGCCCAGTGAAGTGGTTGAGGCTTCCTCAGTAAATGTTTTTAAAGCTAAGATAGAGAATTTTTTGAACAGTAAAGGAATTAAGGATTATGATGACAGGGTGTGTAAGTGGAGCTGAGGCCACTAAGAGATCAGCCATGATCTTATTGAATGGCAGAGCAGGCTCGATGGGCCAAATGGCCTCCGCCTGATCTTGGTTCTTATTTTCATATGCTTGGCAGTCATTGATTGTTTAACAGAGAATGTAAAGCGACTACAAAAGACATAGACAGGCAAAGTTTGGTGAATTATCACAAAGAAAAGTAGAAAAATATTAATTGTACTTAACCCAGTTTGAGAAATATAATAAAATTTCTCCAACTTTAACACATACACAATGGATTATAAGATGGGAGGAGAGATTAAGGAATTAAAGCCCTGTAAAGTTAGACGATTTTTGGCTTTAGGAGGTTTTAGACTTGTCTGATTTTCAGCCAAAAATTGGTGGTGCCGCTGATTAATGATGTAGGTAGCTGACCAACTGAGGGCAGCTGTGGTTGTTTGAGCTCAATGGTTCAAGAAGGTAACACACTACCACCTTCTCAAGGGCAACAAGAGATGAGCAATAAACTAAAAAGCCAAAGAGCTCCAGATGCTGGAAATCCAAAATCAGAAATTGCTGGAGAAACTCAGCAGGTCTGTCAGCATCTGTGGAGAGACAGAAAGCAGAGTTAATGTTTTGGGCTCAGAACAGATTGTGGCTGGAAAAAGGTTGGTGCAGAGTCAGAAGGTGTCGAAATTGTATGGGTGGAAATGAGGAACCACAAAGGAACTTTGACCCTGGTGGGAGTTAGAAGAATGAGGGGCTACTAGCAGTAATCAGAATGTGGGGAAAAAAAACGAGGGAAGAAAGGCGGGATTACAATCATCACGGTGGACTCCAATATTCAGGTGAATTGGGAAAATCAGATTTTTATAAAGAAACTTTGGAATGTCTATGAGATAGTTTTTTTGGAGCAGCTTGTGGTGAATCCATGATGGAACAGGATTTGGTATTGTGTAATACTTGTCAAATTTGTTGGAATACTTTGAGGTGGTTATGGGAAAGTTAGACAAAGGAGAGCCAGCGGATGTGACATATTGGGATTAACAGAGGCCTTTGACAAGGTGCTGCACAGGAGGCTGCTAAATAAGATCCCACGGTCTCAGGGCAAGGTAGATTAGATTAGATTAGATTACTTACAGTGTGGAAACAGGCCCTTCGGCCCAACAAGTCCACACCGCCCCGCTGAAGCGCAACCCACCCATACCCCTACATCTACCCCTTACCTAACACTATGGGCAATTTAGCATGGCCAATTCACCTGACCTGCACATCTTTGGACTGTGGGAGGAAACCGGAGCACCCGGAGGAAACCCACGCAGACACGGGGAGAATGTGCAAACTCCACACAGTCAGTCGCCTGAGGCGGGAATTGAACCCAGGTCTCTGGCGCTGTGAGGCAGCAGTGCTAACCACTGTGCCACCATGCCGCTATGCCAGGTACTGACATGGATAGAGAACTGACTGACTGGCAGAAGGCAGAGAGTCAGGATAAAGGGGTCTTTTCAGGATGGCAGCCAATGCAGTTTCACAAGGGTCAGTGTTGGGACCACAGCTATTCATGTTGTAAATTAACAATCGGGATGTAGGAACTGAGGGCATTGTAGCTATGTTTGCAGATAATACAAAGCTAGGTGGAGGGTCAGGTAGTGTTGAGGAAGTGGACAGAAGGTCTTGGACAGGCTGGGAGAGTAGGCTAAGAAGTGGCAGGTAGAATGCAATGTGGGAAAGGGGTGAGGTTATGCCCTTTGACAGGAAGAAGAGAGGTGTAGACTGGTTCTAAATGGGGAAAGTCTTCAGAAATCTGAAGCACAAAGGGACTTGGGAGTCCGAGTTCAGAATTCACTTAAGGTTTACATGCAGGCTCAGTTGGAAGTTTTATAAGGCAAACACAATGTTAGCATTCATTTCAAGAGGGCTACAATACAAGAGCAGGGATATACTGTGGGGCTGTATAAGGCTCTGGCCAGACTGCATTTGGAATATTGCGAATGGATTTCGGCCCGTATCTAAGGAAGGATGTGCTGGCACTGGAATGGGTCCAAAGGTTTACAGGAATGATCACAGGGATGAAAATCTTGTCATATAAGGAGAGGTTGAGGAATCTGGGTCTGTACACGATGGAGTTTAAGAAGGATGAGGGGGATCTGATTGAAACTTGCATAATACTGAGAGACCTGGATAGAGTGGAAAAGATATTTTCACTAGTGGAAGAGTTAGAACCTGAGGGCTAGTGAAGGTGCAACCATTCAGATCTGAGATGAGGATGGACTGTTTTCATCCAGAGGGTGGCAAATCTGTGGAACTCATTGCCTCAGAGGGCTGTGGAGGCCAAGTCATTGACTGTACTTAAGACAGAGGTAAGAGGATCAAAGGTTTTGGGGATAAGGTAGAAGAACGGGGTTGAGAAACATATCAGCCACGATCAATGGACTGAACGAAAGGGTGGGTGGTCACACGCTAAGGATACAGGGTAGGTCATCTAGGACTAAGATGAGGAGAAATGTCTTCATCCAGAGAATGGGGACCCTGTGGAACTCTCTGGCAGAGAAAGCCATTGAGGCCAAAACCTTGAATGTTTTCAAGAAGGAGATAGATATACAGAACAACCTTGGTTATCCAAACATCAATTATCCAAATTTCGGATTATCCAGATAAGGTTTCAAGGTCGAGATGCTTGGGTATACTATGTTATCCAAACATTTGATTATCTGAACATTCGATTATCCGAACATTTGATTATCCGGACATTCGATTATCTGGACATTCGATTATCCGAACATTCGATTATCCGTACATTCGATTATCTGAACTAAATACTCCCCTCCATGTTGTTTGGATAATCAAGGTTGCCCTGTAGTTCTTTAAGCTAAAGGGATAAAAGGGTACTGGGAAGAAAGCAGCAACTGGGGACTGAGTTGGATGATCATCCATGATCCTATTGAATGATGGGGCAGGCCCGAAGTGCTGAATGGCCTACTCCTGCTTCTATTTTCTATGTTTCTATGGAGCTGTCGCACAGTGAGCTTCCCTTCCAAATTGCACAGAGATGGGAAATTTTCTTTGCATGGAATTACACAACTTCTCTGCATATGGGTGGAGAAGGGATGAGAAGAGTAATTCTCCTCCCTTTCCTCTGCAAGTTCAGGAATCTGGTCCACTTTCTGTCTGCTGTTTGATGTTTCAGGGACAGAAGACCATTTAGATTTTAAAGTGTATTGAATTGCTGAAAGAAATAGTTAATGCTCAGTGAAAGTCTGGGGTTGAAACTGAATCTCAATGTTCCACTGGCTTTTATTTCCAGTTAGAAACACGAAAGGCCACGCAGACTCCATGTAGCAAGGATTTCTGTGATTGAACAATAATTGAAATACCAATCTGCTCAGCACAGCTGGTTAAATGCAGTAGTAACAAAAGTGTCAATAAGATTTAAGCATTGATGCACTTGTTGATGCATAAATTCAATTCTTTGTTGGAAAAAAAACCTAATCTATTAATTCACAAAGATCAAGGCCCATGGTAACATCAATTATTAACACAATCTATTACTCACCTAAAGTAATCATTGCTTTAGTCACTGTCATTCTAAGAAGTTCCCAA
Source organism: Chiloscyllium punctatum (assembly GCF_047496795.1). Lineage (NCBI taxonomy): Eukaryota > Metazoa > Chordata > Chondrichthyes > Orectolobiformes > Hemiscylliidae > Chiloscyllium > Chiloscyllium punctatum. Next base: position 8,796,702 of record NC_092744.1, read on the forward strand.
ACACTGCCCCCTCTTTCGGTTAGTTTGCTCTCAATGTTCTGCTCTGCCACCAAGGATTGAAAGTTACAGAAAGATTTGGACTGAGCTTTATTCTCAGGAGTCGGTTGTTTCTAACCTCATAAGTCAGCTTTCATTTCGTCCTAGAAATTAGTTGTCATTCACTTTCTCAAACAAATCACACACGCAAAAATAAAAAGGGTCGATGTTAGCTTGGAGTACACTGAAGAGACAAAAAAATCTGCAGATGCTAGAATCCAAAGTAGACGGGCAGGAGGCTGGGAGAACACAGCAAGCCAGGCAGCATCACTAGATGGAGAAGTCAATGCTTCGGTGTGACCCTTCTTCAGGGGTAAACTGAAGTTTATTGTCATTTCTGGTGAAACACATCATTGCGAAAACACTGTATATTTGACTGAAAATATCTTATTGGAAGCTGTATCCCTTCTTCCCTGCTGTTATCACTCTGCTGAATGATGCTCTAACTTCAACTAATGTTGATCTTGCTTTGTGCACCTCCTGTGCAGTGTAACCGTGTACGCCTCACTCTGTCTGAGCACCCTATGATCTGTAGGTCCCTGTTTTCTATGATCTGCCCGTACTGCTCGCAAAACAAAACATCTCACACTCTACTTAGCCTAATGTGACTACAATAAATCAAATCAGATCTAAAATAATGATCTTAGAAGACCTTACCTATTTTAATACCTTGTTCAGTTCAGCTGCAATTTATTTATTTCAGTCTTCTTTTAAAGGTGCGTTATTGAAACATCAAAACAGAGAAAATATGAGTCTGAGACTGCTCCAGCATTCAGTACAACTGTGGCTGATTATCCAACCAAACTCCCTGATCCCAGTTTCTCCCTATACCCTTTGATCCCAACGTAAAAGACAAATATGAGTAATATTTTCTCCATAGGTTGCAGATGGACCTTTACTTGATTGTCTATGGTAGCGTTTCTACTTCTCAAGTTCCCCCCCCCCCCCAAGCAATTAAACCTAGTATTTGCTTCTGAAGAAGAGTCACTGAACCTGAAACGTTAACTCTGCTTTCTCTCCACAGATGCTGACAGACCTGCTGAGTTTTTCCAGCAATTTCTGATTTTGTTTGTTTTCCAGCAACTGCAGTTCATTTTTTGTGTCTGATTTGGCTTGATTCTTCTTGTGGTGTTATTGGTCTGTATTGCTGTTTTTAGTCATCACTGTACTTACAGTCATGGAGTCATACATCACAGAAACAGGCCCTTCGGCCCAAGCCAACCAGGTAACCCCTACTAAACTAGCCCTGTTTGGTCCATATCCCTCTAAACCTTTCCTGACAATATACCTGTCCAAATGTCTTTTAAATGTTGTAATTGTACCTGCATCTACCACTTGGGCAGTGCATTCCATACACACACCACCCTCTGTGTAAAAGAGTTGCTCCTCAAGTTCCTTTTCAATCCTTCCCCCTCATTATTTTCCCCTGCCCATTATTTTTGGAGTCCCTTACCCTGGGGAAATGACCTTAGCCATTCACTTTCTCTTGTTCTCCCTGGTTTCTATGTTTTACCTCCTTCACAGATTCGAATTTTCTGATTGGTATACATCTCCAAATCAAAATGGCATGTCCTGTTGCTGACCTGTGTTCAGGTTCATTTCCCTATTATTATGTCTATTCTGAAAGTTTATTAATGCTGATCATTTGTGGTGACCCTCCCCACTGTTGACTATCTTCTCCCAACTTGGTGCTGTCCATCAATTTTGAAAGTGTGGTTTTGAAAGAGAAATTGTGAATCACAGTTATATACCATTTATCCTTGTGGCACTCCACCGTCCATTGTCTTCCAATGTGAACAGCAATCATTTGACTCCACTCTCGACTTTCTATCTTGCATCAAGATTAGAGTGGTGCTGGAATAGCATTTGAGGAGCAGGAAAATCGATGTTTTGGGCAGGAGCCCTTCATCAGGAAACTTGCTACAGCTCTCATGGCTAAAGGGATCAAGGAATGTGGAGAGAGGGTTGGAATATAAAAGCACCGTTGTGCTACTGAGACTTTATAAAGCTCTGGTTAGGCCCCATTTGGAGTACTGTGTCCAGTTTTGGTCCCCACACCTCAGGAAGGACATACTGGCACTGGAACGTGTCCAGCGGAGATTCACACGGATGATCCCTGGAATGGTAGGTCTAATATATGAGGAACGGCTGGGGATCCTGGGATTGTATTCATTGGAGTTTAGAAGATTAAGGGGAGACTTAATAGAGACGTAGAAGATAATACATGGCTTGGAGAGGGTGGATGCTAGGAAATTGTTTCCGTTAGGTGAGGAGACTAGAACCCGTGGACACAGCCTTAGAATTAGAGGGGGTAAATTCAGTACAGAAATGCGGAGACATTTCTTCAGCCAGAGAGTGGTGGGCCTGTGGAATTCATAGCCACAGAGTGCAGTGGAGGCTGGGACTCTAAATATCTTCAAGGCAGAAATTGATAAATTCTTGATGTCACAAGGAATTAAGAGCTACGGGGAGAATGCGGGTAAGTGGAGTTGAAATGCCCATCAGCCATGATTGAATGGCGGAGTGTACTTGATGGGCCGAATGGCCTTACTTCCACTCCTATGTCTTATGGTCTTATGGTTTTTGGATTAAAACATTGAGCTCGTTAATCAGCCATTGAATGGTATAGCAGGTTCGAGGGGTTGAAGGGCTTTTGCCCGAAACGTTGATTTCGCTGCTCCTTGGATGCTGCCTGAACTGCTGTCTCTTCCAGCACCACTAATCCAGAATTGAGGGGTTGAATGGCCAACCCCTGCTACTATCTTGTAAATATCTGTTATGTGGCACACTCTCAACAGCCTTTAAGAAACTCATTCGGGGAAGCAATGGCCTAGTGGTATTATCGCTGGACTGTTAATCCAGAGACCCAGGTAATGTTCCGGGGACCCGGGTATGAATTTGATCACAGCAGATGGTAGAATTTGAATTCAGTTTAAAAAGAAATCTGGAATTAAGTGTCTAACGGTAACCATGAATCCATTGTCGATTGTCAGGAAAAACCATCCGGTTCATTAAAGTCTTTCAGGATAGGAAACTGCCATCTTTACCCAATCTTGTCCACATGTGACTCCAGACCCACAGCAATGTAGTTCACTTTCAATTGCCCTCTGGGCATCTAGAGATTGACAATAAGTACTGTTTAGCCAGTGACACCTACATCCCATGAATGAACAATGACAAAAGATTAACCAAATTACCTCAACCGTATAAACCTTGTCTATTCTCTGTATTATAGTCATAGAGACGTACAGCATGGAAACAGACCCTTCAGTCCAACCTGTCCGTACCAACTAGATATCCCAACCCAATCTAGTCCCACCTGCCAGCACCTGGCCCATATCCCTCCAAACCCGTCCTATTCATATACCCATCCAAATGCCTCTTAAATGTTGCAATTGTACCAGCCTCCACCACATCCTCTGGCAGCTCATTCCATACATGTACCACTCTCTGTGTGAAAAAGTTGCCCCTAAGGTCTCTTTTATATCTTCACCCTCTTACCCTAAACCTATGCCCTCTAGTTCTGGACTCCCTGATCCCAGGGAAAAGACTTTGCCTATTTACCCTATCTATGCCCCTCATAATTTTGTAAACCTCTATAAGGTCACCCCTCAGCCTCCGACGCTTCAGGGAAAACAGCCCCAGCCTGTTCATCCTCTCCCCATAGCTCAAATCCTCCAACCCTGGCAACATCCTTGTAAATCTTCATGAATTCAATGAAATTGGTTGAGCTAAATGTTTCCTTTGAAATCTGTTACTATAGTTGTGATCTTGCCCTTTTTTTTATTTTCAGCTTTAGAATGAATTTGATTATTTTTCTTACTGTCGATGTGGTGTCTATGGGCCCTAAGTTCCCTGGACATGTTTTCTTTCCCTGCTCAATTATAAATGTAAACTATTTACCAGTCCACCAGCATAAAACTGTTTTCTACTGAATTATTAACTTAAATGTGCTATTTCTTAGAAATTCACCAGGAGAGGAGATTCATAAAAAATAAGACCATAAGATAGAGGAGCAGAATTGGGTCATTTGATCCATCCACAGAATGCTTTGTCTGGGGTGGAGCACGTCAGCGATGAAGAGAGTCTGGATAAGCTCGGGTTGTTTTCTTGGGAGCAGACTAGGTTGACGGGACAACCTAATAGAGGGATATAAGATGATGAGGGACACAGACAGGGTGGATAGGATGCAGCTGTTCCCCTTAGTCAAAGGGTCAATAATAAGGGGGCATGCTTTTCAGGTGAAAGGCAAGATGTCTAGAGGGGAGTTGAGGAAAGTTTCTTTCAGGAGAAAGTGAGGACTGCAGATGCTGGAGATCAGAGCTGAAAATGTGTTGCTGGAAAAGCGCAGCAGGCCAGGCAACATCCAAGGAGCAGGACAATTGACGTTTCGGGCTTGAGCCCTTCTTCAGGAAACTTCTTCAGAGTGAAAGTTTCTTTCACCCAGGGGTGGTGAGGGTCTGGAATGCACTGTCTGGGAAAGTAGTTGGAGCAGAAAACCTCACAAACTTCAAAAAGTACTTGGTGAACATTTGAAGTGTAGTAATATTCAAGGCTAGGGGCCTAGTATGGGAGAGTGGGATTAGAAGAGATTTAGCATCGTTTTGGCTTTATACACTTGATCGGCCACAGGGCAAAGTGATTAGAACAAGCTCAGTCTGGTGGACTTAATAGAATATGAGTTCCTGATTGGGGCAGTTTATCTGGTCTAATCAGGGAGTCCTGGCTGACAGGAGTGTCAAGGTTCTGTCACCTCAAGGAGCCAGCCCTGAGCTAGCTGGGTCAGTGTCGTGTACCCTGCACGTGTAAATAAAGAGTCACTTGGTGACAGGATGCTGGCCTTTGTGGAATTATTTCAAAGGCCTCTTCTATCCTGTATGGTTCTATGATTCTCTGACTCAATCTATCTGTACCAGAAGGTTTGGGCAGAGCTTAACAAGTGAGAGGTGATGGATTTGGGTGTATCGTGGGGAGTCAAATCTGCAAAAACCAACATCCTGCTCACCTCTGAGTTTTTTTAACAGGCTTGAAGATGAGCAGAAGCCCCCTTTTGGACTGTTGGGCTGGTCATTGTCCTGTGCAAAAATGGCTAACAATCGACCACATTGCTGTGGGTCTGGAGTCACCTGTAGACCAGACCATGGAAGGATGGCAGATTTCCTTTGCTGACAACTCATGAACCAGATGGGTTTTTACAATAACTGTGTCACAACCATTACTAACAATACTAGCATTTTGTTTCTGATTATTTAATTGAATTTCAATTCACATGGTCCGAATTAAACACAGAGTGAATTAAACAAGGCACTTGATTCCTAGCCAAGTATTCAGAAAGGTTACCCTACAGTGTTCTCACAGCCATCCATTAATGGACTGTGGAAGAATCTCTAGGGGAGGGAGACCAGTCTCTGAGGAAAAAGTGAGGACTGCAGATGCTGGAGAGTCAGAGTCAAAAAGTGTGTTGCTGGAAAAGCACAGCAGGTCGTGCAGCATCCGAGGAGCAGGAGAGTCAACGTTTCGAACATAACATTCCTGATGATAGGGCTTATGCCCGAAATGTCGACTCTCCTGCTCCTCGGATGCTGCCTGGCCTGCTGTACTTTTCCAGCGCCACACTTTTCAACCCAGCCCAACGTCTGAGATCTGTCTGTTAACCAGCAACCAGGGATTTTCCAGCATTTTGGCGCAGAGGTGTGTGGCATTGGATTGGGACTGGGGTTGGTATTTGGTGGTGAGGTGTGTTGCTAGGCTTTGGGGGGGGGGGGGGGAGGGGGGAGGGGGGGGGGGAGCATGGTGCGGTGGGTGCTGGAATGTTTTTGGACAATAATGTTACAAATGTCCAAATGGATAGTAGCATCTATTGAAAAGCAATTAGTTGAATGTTTCTGGAACAAATACTTGGCATCTCAGTCTTCGTAACGGCAGTAGTGTTTCTGTCATGCCAGTCTCATCATCGAAGCCTGGGCTCCCCTCTGACTTTGTCCGTTGGTTGGCGCCATCCATTTCTGTCATGTGACCTCTTTGTATTGAAAAGTTGTGGAGGTAAATGAGCTTCAGTGTAAACCAGTTCTTCAGCTACCCAGCACAGGCTGTGGTCACAATGAAGGACTCCCCTTCTCAACCTTTCCCCTCACCTGAGGTGTGTTGACTCTCAGATTACATCACCACCCGTCATCTCTCGCTCTCTCTCCCTCTGAGAGCAATTCTATGCTGTGTTGAAACTATGGTGACTTTACTTGTTAGGGTCTGGAATGCACTGACTGGAAGTGTGGTGGTGGTATTGGATGGCAGCTTATCTTGGGGAGATCTTGTAGAAGGGTTATGATTATAAGGGGCATGGATAAATTGAAAGCGTTCAATGTTTTACCCAGCATTTGGGAATCGAGGACGAGAAGGCATCAGTTTAAGGTTAGGGGGGACAAATAAAAAGGGAACCTGGGGGTCAACTTGTTTACACAGAGGGTGGTACGCATATGGAATGAGCTGCCAGCAGAAGTGGTTGAGGCGGGTACATTAACAACATTTCAAAGGCATTTGGACAAATACATAGATAGGAAAGGTTTAGAAGGATATGGGCCGAGTGCAGGGAAATGGGGTTAGTGTGGGTGGACGTTTTGGTCGGCATGGACCAGTATGGGCCAAAATGCCTGTGTCTGTGCTGTAGGACTCTAAGAGGAAACAGTGTATGGTGCTACATAGGTGGAGAAACATTCATGGCAGTGCTGTTTGCAGTTTCCTAACACAATTGAAACCCTGTGAGATACTGTTTGGAGATGTGGTTCTTGATGATTCCTCACAGCTGCCCAAACTAATGGCTGTAGTGTCTCATTATTGTTACGCACCAGGCCAGACCCCCTCAGAATATTTTAAGAATGTAGCCCGGACCCTAACGTTTTCTTATTTTAAAGGCAAATGTGAAGAACCATGTTCCAGATGCAATTTGACTGGTCAAACTACTCAGTGTTAATCAAAACACAATTTCTTCAAACACTAGTTAAAATGTAATAAAAGAAAGAAGAATAAATTAATTCTATAACTTAACAGAACATTAGATACAGTAGCTGTTATTAATTATCTGTTCTAATATTGTAACATCCCATAAATACACCCCTTGGCAAAAAAGCAATTCAGAAATAAAATTTTCTCTCATGCAATGCCCTCGGAAGGAAGAGAAATCCTAGCCTTTATCTGTAACTGAGAGAGAGGAATAAATAGCTGCTAGTTCTTCAAAACTCCAACAGTTTTTGCTAAATTTGCAAGCTAATAAAACTAGAAATCCTGGTTTGGGAAAGCTGGCCACACCCAGCCAGGCTGCTTCTATTGTTCCAACTTTAAAAGAAACCTCAAGACCTCACAAGCTGTGTATGTAATCATAGACAGCTTGGTGCCTCTTGTTCAATCTCTTTCTTAAAAGAAACCAGAACAATGTACACCTCTTAGAGCCACAGCGCTTCCCATTATCTACAACGGAAGAGGGTACTCTTGGACTAAGACACAAAAAAGGCCAAAGCAAATTCCAGGTCATGTCAATTATTTCAAAGAACAAATATTAGGAATATGTGAGGGTCAAGAGCTACCAATAACTAAATGATACTTCTGTTTCTAACATTTATGCATTTGTGTTTCCTTTTTATTTTATTATGATGTGGCAATGAAGCACTGAATGTGGCAATGTGGCAATGAAGCAATGAAGCACTGAACGTAATTATTGTGCTGAGTATTTATCAGGAAAATATGCACACTGGGCTTTTGGAAGCAATGTAGAAGGGTTATCAGGAACAATACAAACAAAAGACAATTTGTAGTGTTTGCTGAGCAGATACCTTGCAGATAAAGGGCAAGAGGCCAAAATGGAGATAAGTAATGTAACTAGACTGATTATTGATGTCTACTTAAGTTGGTCCTCTTTTTTTCTCATTACTGTATGGTTCTGTCTGATTAATGGTACAAGCCTGTGTCACAACAGAACATTCAACTATCCTTGAATTTCCATTATAATCCTGACAGTTCCTTTATTGTTGCACTTTTGCAATTGATTCCAGGCTGAATTGATCCTGATATCAAATTAATTGCAAGTGCACAAAGCCAATAGTCCACCATTCTGCGGGATAGATGGGGAGCATTACAAACACAGCCATCAACATTATACTGCAGGAGAGGCTCCGCAATATAAATTGAATATCAAAATCACTGCACCACTGCCTCAGTTCACTGCTTTCGTGGTGGAATTTGAATGATCGTCTCAAATAGATTGAAGTGCTGTAATACTTGGAGATACTCTAGACTCTAGCTCAAATCAATAATCAGTCATGGCCTGTTTCAAGAATGTTTGTCTCCTATGGCTCATGAGATTTCTTTCTGATTGATCTTTAGTCAGACCAGACTTTTGAAGTGTGAGGAAAATTCTTAAGTGCGTTCACACTATTGTGGAGAAACAGTGGCTGTGTAATCTCTGGATCATCCTCACTGGGGAGAGAAAACCCTCTCAGTAATGAATACAAAGCTGTTCACATTCTTGGCACAAAGAACTGCTTTAAATGCCGCCATAGATCTAATGTTGAAGCTTGTTATAAAGACAGCTCATTCATATCTGAGCCATCCAGCAGAAAGTGTCCATTCATTCATCTTATCTTATTCGTCCTGGATATGGGAACTTAGGAACAGGACGAGACTGTTCAACCCCTGGAACCTGTTCCACCATTCATGATCTGATCTGTTGCCTAACTCCACACACTCCACACACCTGACTTTGACCATATCTCCCAATACAAACAAATCATCTATTTCAGAATTAAGATTGACAACTGATCCAGCATCCACTGCCATTGGTGGAGAAGAGTTCCAAATCTCACCCACCCTTTGTGTGCAGAAGTGCCTCCTCATATCTCTCCTAAATGCTCTGGCACTAATTCCTAGATAATGCCCCTCTAGTGTGCGGGAAATCATTGTCTCACAAACTTGATTGAGTTTTTTGAAGAAGTAACAAAGATGATGGATAAGGGCAGAGCAGTAGATGTGATCTATATTGTCTTCAGTAAGGCGTTTGACAAGGTTCCTCATGGGAGACTGGTTAGCTAGGTTAGATCTCATGGAATACAAGGAGAACTAGCCATTTGGATACAGAACTGGCTCAAAGCTAGAAGACAGAGGGTGGTGATGGAGGGTTGTTTTTCAGACTGGAGGCCTGCGACCAGTGGACTGCCACAAGGATCAGTGCTGGGTCCACTGTTTTTCATCATTTATACAAATGATTTGGATGTGAGAATAAGAGGTATAGTTAGTAAGTTTGCAGATGACACCAAAATTGGAGGTGTAGTGGACAGCGAAGAAGGTTACCTCAGATTAAAATGGGATCTTGATCAGATGGGCCAGTAGGCTGAGAAGTGGAAAAGGAAATGGAAGATATAGACTGTAGGGAAATAGATGGTGACACCTTGCAAAATGTCCAGATTACAAAAGAGGAAGTGCTGGATGTCTTGAAACACACAAAGGTGGATAAATCCCCAGGACCTGATCATGTGTACTCTAGAACTCTGTGGGAAGCTAGAGAAATGATTGCTGGGCCACTTGCTGAGATATTTATATCATCGATAGTCACAGGTGAGGTGCTGGAAGACTGGAGGTTGTCTAACGTGGTGTCACTGTTTAAGAAGGCCGGTAAAGACAAGTCAGGGAACTATAGACCAGTGAGCCTGATGTTAGTGGTGGGCAAGTTGTTGGAGGGAATCCTGAGGGACAGGATGTACATGTATTTGGAAAGGCAAGGACTGATTAGGGATAGTCAACCTGGCTTTGTGCGTGGGAAATCATGTCACACAAACTTGATTGAGTTTTTTGAAGAAGTAACAAAGAAGATTGATGAGGGCAGAGCTGTAGATGTGATCTATATGGACTTCAGTAAGGCGTTTGACAAGGTTCCCCATGGGAGACTGGTTAGCAAGGTTAGATCTTATGGAATACAGGGGGAACTAGCCATTTGGATACAGAACTGGCTCAAAGGTAGAAGACAGAGGGTGATGGTGGAGGGTTGTTTTTCAGATTGGAGGCCTGTGACCAGTGGACTGCCACAAGGATCGGTGCTGGGTCTCTACATTTTGTTATTTACATAAATGATTTGGATGTGAACATAAGAGGTACCATTAGTAAGTTTGCAGATGATATCAAAATTGAAGATGTAGTGGACAGTGAAGAAGGTTACCTCAGATTACAACAGGATCTTGACCAGATGGGCAAATGGGCTGAGAAGCGGCAGATGGAGTTTAATTCAGATAAATGCGAGGTGCTGCATTTTGGAAAAGCAAATCTGAGCAGGACGTATACACTTAATGGTAAGGTCCTAGGGAGTGTTGCTGAACAAAGAGACCTTGGAGTGCAGGTTCATAGCTCCTTGAAAGTGGAGTCGCAGGTAGATAGGATAGTGAAGAAGGCGTTTGGTATGCTTTCCTTTATTGGTCAGAGTATTGAGTACAAGAGTTGGGAGGTCATGTTGCAGCTGTACAGGACATTGATTAGGCCGCTGTTGGAATATTGCATGCAATTCTGGTCTCCTTCCTATCGGAAAGATGTTGTGAAACTTGAAAGGGTTCAGAAAAGATTTACAAGGATGTTGCCAGGTTTGGAGCATCTGAGCTACAGGGAGAGGCTGAACAGGCTGGGGCTGTTTTCCCTGGAGTGTCGGAGGTTGAGGGGTGACCTTATAGAGGTTTACAAAATTATGAGGGCTATGGATAGGATAAATAGACAAAGTCTCTTCCCTGCTGTCGGGGAGTCCAGAACTAGAGGGCATAGGTTTTGGGTGAGAGGGGGAAAGATATAAAAGAGACCGAAGGGGCAACGTTTTCACACAGAGGGTGGTACGATTATGGAATGAGCTGCCAGAGGAAGTGGTGGAGGCTGGTACAATTGCAACATTTAAGAGGCATTTGGATGAGTTTATGAATAGGAAGGGGTTGGAGGGATATGGGCCGGGTGCTGGCAGGTGGGGCTAGATTGGTTTGGGATATCTGGTCTGCATGGATAAGTTGGACCGAAGGGTCTGTTTCCATGCTATACGTCGCTATTACTCTACTCCCCAACCCGTGGAAATAGTTTATCTTTATCTACCCTGTCTTTTCCTATTAATATCTTGAAACTTTGATCAGATCACCTCTTAACCTTCTAAATTCCAGAGACAATGGACCTCATTCATGTAATTTCCCCTCATTTGGGGTGGCATGGCGGCTCAGTGGTTAGCACTGCTGCCTCACAGCACCAGGGACCTGGGTTCGATTCCCGCCTCAGGCGACTGTCTGTGTAGAGTTGGCACATTCTCCCCGTGTCTGTGTATGTTTCCTCCGGGTGCTCTGGTTTCCTTCCACAATCCAAAAATGTGCAGGTTAGGTGGATTAGTCACGGGAAACTGCCCATAGTGATAGGTGCATTAGTCAGGGGTAAATGTAGGGGAATGAGTGGGTCACTCTTTGGAGGGTTGATGTGGACATGTTGGGCTGAAGGGCCTGTTTCCATACTGTAGGTAATCTAATCTTAAATAAAAACTAACACATGAAGTTCAGGTGTCATTCTTGTAACCCCATGTTATGCTGTCTCAATGGCCAACCTGTAGTTCTAACAGGGTGGTACCTGGATTTGCTCACAGCTCTCCAAGTAGGGTCTAACCAAAGTTTTGTACTGAGGTCAGGACCTGAGTGACTGAACCCAAACCGAGAATCAGCCATCATGGTGGCATTCCTGCCAACTCTGGGCTGTTCTTCCACTCATCCATATCGCACTGCCCACATGCACCTGCTCATCTCTCAGTGGTCTCGAGAAGGGGATGGTGAACTGCCATTTAAAAGGACTTCTACATCCTTTGTATGGTTGTGATGTTTTCAATGGTGGCACGGTGGCTCAGTGATTAGCACTGCTGCCTCACAGTGACAAGGACCCCGGTTTGATTCCACTCTTGGACGACTGTCTGTGTGGAGTTTGCACATTCTCCCCATGTCTGCGTGGGTTTCCTCCGGGTGCTCCGGTTTCCTCCCCCAATCCAAAAATGTGCAGGTTAGAGTGGATTGGCCGTGCTAAATTGCCCACAGTATCCAGGGATGTGCAGACTAGGTCGATTAACGATGGGTTATAGGGAAAAAGTGGATCTGGTGGGATGACCGTTTGGAAGGTAGATGTGGGCTCCAATGGGCTGAATGACCTTCTTCCACACGGTGGTGATTCAGTGATTTGTGAACCTAAACCCAGCTTTACACCATTTAAACTCTACTTTCCAAGAATTAGGTATCTCATGGCTAGTTAAATTGAAATTAATTTACCATTTTCCACGATCACACTTCAACTTTGTTAATGTCTTGTCTTTTGTCGTAGTCTTTTCAGTTTGACATTGTCTGTGCATTCTGATGCTGTGCCTGCAATTCCTTTTATTCATTCATTCACAGGATGGGGACGAGGTCAGCATTTATTGCTTTAATTAAAACTCAAACACATTGTCCCAGGTCAAGAGGCACATGTAGACCAGACCATGTAAGGATGGCAGGTTTCCTTCCCCATGGACAATCATGAAACAGATGGGTTTTTCTAACAATTGTTTCATGGATTAGACTCTTAATTCCAGATTTTTTTAAAAAACAGAAACTGCTGGATAAACTCAGCATGTCTGGCAGTATCTGTGGAGAAAAAATATTAGTAACAAAAACAGACGTTGCTGGAAAAGCTCAGCAGGTCTGGCAGTATCTGTAATGAGAAATCAGAAATTAGAAACCATTGGAGAGAACCTGTTCTGAGGAAGGGTCACTCAAGTTGAAACATTAACTCAGATTTCTCTCCACAGCTGCTTCCAGACCTATGGAGCTTTTCCAGCCACTTCTGCTTTTGTTTCTGATGTACGGCATCCACAGTTATATCGGTTGCCCCAGAACGTTAGATGGGTCTATAGCCCATCAATAATACCACGAGGCAATTGGGTGCCCTGGCATACAAATTCCTAAATGCAAATCAGTTACTGTAATTAATTGACAGTATAATTTGGATAAATAAAATTATAGAGTCACAGAGATATACAGCACGGAAACAAACCCTTCAGTCCAACCCGTCCGTGCTAACCCAGATATCCTAAATTAATCCAGTCCTATTTGTCAGCAATTGGTCCATATCCCTCCAAACCCTTCCTATTCATATACCCATCCAGATGCCTTTTAAATGTTATAGTTGTACCAGTCTCAACCACTTCCTCTGGCACCTCATTCCATACACGTACCACCCTCTGTGTGAAAATGCTGCACATTGGGTCCCTTTTTATTCTTTCCACTCTCACCCTAAACCTACGCTCTTTAGTTTTGGATTTCCCCCACCCTGGGGAAAAGACTTTGTCTATTTACCCTATCCATGTCCCTCATTTTATAAACTTCTATAAGGTCACCCATTAGCTTCTGACGCTCCAGGGAAAACAGCCCCAGCCTACTCAGCTCTCCCTGAACCTCAAACCCTGACAACATCCTTGTCAACCTTTTCTGAACCCTTTCAAGTTTCACAACATCCTTCCCAAAGTTATTCACTTAGGAAGCAAAAACATGAAGGCAGATTCCTACCTGAATGGGTGTAAGTTGGGAGAGGGGAGTGTGCAGTGGGACCTGGGTGTCCCTGTGCACCAGTCGCTGAAGGTAAGCAGGCAGGTGCAGCAGGTGGTAAAGAAGGCAAATGGGATGTTGGCCTCCATTGCAAGATGTTTCAAGTACAGGAACAAGGATGTGTTGTTGCAGCTATACAGGGCCTGGGTGAGGCCACACCTAGAATATTGTGCACAGTTTTGGTCTCCTTTTCTGAGATGAAAAATGTGTTGTTGGAAAAGCACAGCAGGTCAGGCAGCATCCGAGGAGCAGGAGAATCAACGTTTCGGGCAAAAAGCCCTTCATCAGGCTTTTGCCTGAAACATCGACTCTCCTCGTGCTCGGGTGCTGCCTGACCTGCTGTGCTTTTCCAGCACCACACTCTCGACTCTAATCTCCAGTATCTGCAGTGCTCACTTTCGCAGAGTAAATTTGATGTTTAGATGTTCAAGAAAATCTCTGTCGATACGGAAAGATCCTTTGGGGCCTTTGACGGTCCTGTGAGAGGGGAGGTGTGGGCACAGGTTTTACACCTCTTGTGGTAGCAGGGGATGGTGCCAGGTGTGGAAGATGGGGTTGGTGTGGAACGTGGACCTAATGAGGGAGTCACAGAGGGAATGGTCCCTACAGAATGCAGATAGGGGTGGGGCAGGAAATACTATAGCTAGCTACCTGACAAAGGAGCAGTGCTCTGAAAGCTTGTACTTCCAAATAAACCTGGTGGACTATAACCTGGCGTTGTGTGATTTTTAATTTTGTCTACCCCAGTCCAACACTGGGTCCTCCACATCACACCTTCACCCAGTCCAAGGAGTAACCTTTCCCATCTTTTCCCTGTTTTGTTTCAGACTACAGTCTGTTTTGTGTCTATTTGCTTATTATCCCATGACTCCATATGCTCTGGTCTTGGTTGTGAATTTACCATACAGTCCTTTACCCCATCCTACTGTTCAATCGTCATTTCTCTCAGCCTTCAGGATAGCTGTTCTTACTGGTTCGTCTTAACATTAATTGTACAGTAAGAATAATTTGTTAGTTGATCTAAGTTACATGCTCTAGCAAATACATTTCACTGACACCAGTAGAATATTCTCTGTGGATCTGGTGAGGGTTGAGTGAGGTGGACTATACTTGTTTTCTTGACTGTTTTATGGGATCATTGGAACTCTGATGAAATGCTCCCTTTTGAGAAGAATTGCATATGTTGATTGCTTCCCTCAGAAATTAAGTAGTTTGGAGAGAGCTTGCAACAGGAAATTTTGTCCAGGTCTTGTGGAATAAGCAGCTTCCACCATATTTTTCAGTTCTGATAAGACCATAAAAGGAGTGGAATCAGGCCATTCAGCCCAGTGAGTCTGCACCATCACTCGATCATGGCCGATATATTCCTCAAATCCATTCCCCTGCTTTCTCCCTGTGACTCTTGATCCCCTCCCTGTGACCCTTGATTTCCTTCACCCCTTACATGCAAATTCCTGGGTCAAATGTTAGTTTTAACACCAATTGAGAAGTCAGCAAATGATCGCTATGGGTCACCTTGGGAGAAAATTCGCGTTCAACACAATGTGAAATGTAATCTCTTCCATCCTAATCAGACTGTGCTGTCTATTTCTCAATGGAACTGTAATCACTTTCAACCCAGTGGAAAGTCAATCCTATTATCACACTGAAATTTGGCACAATACCAGATTGTGAAAATAGAGTCCATATTCTTGGGGCTATGCTGCATTTTAATCACCTGGGGATAGGTGTCTTAAGGAACATTGTGTGCTCCTGATGTTTCAGGATTCTGAAACTGATCGAAAGTTATCTTTCTGAAGCCCAGCTCCAAACCAACAAGGTAAAAACAGTTTTACCCTGATGAGGAAATGGAAAACGATTGACGTGATGGTTTGTAAAACTGATAGTCTTTGCCCTCACAATCAGCTCGCAATGCAGTAGAAATCTTACATCATGTATTCCACAATTAATTGGAATCTTTGGATTTGTCAAAAATGAAAATACTAATTCAAACTGGCGCATCCCGATGAGCTTCATTTTAAATAGCTAATGAATTCTAGAATTAAAAATAAAATTAGATAGAGCTGGATTTTCAATTTCCTCTTTGTAAGTGATGATTGTGACCTTTATAGTTATTGGTGCTGTGAAGTGAACTGAATCATTGAAAAGGGCCTCCAAATGGAGGATTTGGAATTTAATGGCTCATTGGAGATTCTCTGAGGGGTCCCTGAATGGTGACTACATTTTACTTTACCGAAAAGAATGAGACATATTCCTGAAAATATCTCATTTATGGTTAGTCATATTTCTATCTAATGTATTGCTAATTGCAGTTGATGTTAATATTTGCTGAATTATTTCTGCTCACCCATAGCCCAGCGGTATAAGAGAAAATGGCACTATTTTGTAAAGACTGATACTCTTTCTCTGTGTAGTTAGCATTACCCAATCTACCTTCACTCTGATTCCTTGCGAATGAAATTATTGCCTTATCTCCACACAGGTTTCAGCATGAATGCAAACTGGGGAGTCTGTGATAAAATATAAGAAACGGGAAAATGAATAAACTTTTTCAAACATTTGTTTCTGGGATGTGGGAATCGCTAACCTCGCACAGTGGCTCAGTGGTTAGCACTGCTGCCTCACAGCACCAGGGACCCAAGTTTGATTCCAGCCTCGGGTGACTGCCTGTATGGAGTTTGCACATTCTCCCTGTGTCTGCGTGGGTTTCCTCCGGGCGCTCTTGTTTCCTCCCACAGGTTAAGGTGAATCGGCCATGCTAAATTGCCCATAGTATTAGGTGCATTAGTCAGAGGGAAATGGGTCAGGGTGGGTTACTCTTCAGAGGGCTGGCATGAAGTGCCTGATTTCACACTGTAGGGAATCTATTCTAACGAGGTCGGAATTTATTGCCCATTCCTAATTGCCCAGAGGTTGGTATAAGAACCAACTCCATTACTGTGGGTCTGGACTCACACGTAAAGTAGACAGGCAGGAAGCTGGAAGAACATAGCAAGCCAGGCAGCATTAGACAGTGAAGTCCACATTTTTGGTGTAATGCTACTTCAGGATGCAGTCACATGCAAGCCAGACCAGGTAAGGGAGACAGTTTCAAAAACAGAAATTGTTGGAAACATTCAGTATCGGTGGAGAGAAAACAGAGTCAATGTTCCAAGTCCAGTGACCCTTCTTCAGAACTGACTTTAGCTAGGAAACAGTTGATATATATGCTGAAGATGGAGTGGGGGGAGGGGAGAGAAAGAAAAATATAGGTGGAGATAGAACTTAGGGAGAGAGGACAACAGTTGGACAGACCATGGAATGGGTGAAGGGTCAGCCTGGGAGAATGAGTAGCTGCTAATGGGGCATAATTAGAAGCTGACAATGGGTTGTGTGTGGTAGCATCCCATGTGATGACAAGACATGGTGTGGGGGTGATAGGTAAAGGACATGGGAGAAGGTGTTCAGGCCATAAAATTATTGAACTTTGTATTTAGTGCTGAAGGTTGTAGATTTCCCAAGTGGAAAATGAGGTGCTGTTCTTCCAGCTTGCACTGACCTTCACTGGAGCACTGCAGCAAGCCTGAGACAGAGAGGTTGGATGGTATATTGGGTGATGTGTTAAAGTGGCGGGCAACTGGAAGCTTGGGGTCTTGGGTGTTCTGAAAATGTGTTGCTGGAAAAGCGCAGTGGGTCAGGCAGCATCCAAGGAGCAGGAAAGTCGATGTTTCGGGCATGAGCCCTTCTTCAGGAGCCCTTTGTCTTGGGTATTCTGCAAAGCAGCCGCCCAGACTGCATTTTGTCTTCCCAAAGTAGACAACCTCTTTCCTTAAAGGGCATTAGTGAACCAGATGGGCTTTCCCTAACAATTATGGTCATCACTAGATGCTTAATTCAAGATGTTTATTGAATTCAAATCCCACCATGTGCCATGGCAGGATTTGTAGCCAGGTTCCCACAACGTTACCTTAAGTATCTGGGTTAATATTCTGGTGATAACACCACTAGACTATTGTATATATTTACAGATATAAAAGGGCATTAATTAGATAGCAATTAATGGAATACAGGTATTCATATACTGTGGATGTTGCCACTCAAGACATTGTTGTTCAGAAAGAACAAGGCCTGCAGATGCTGGAAACCAGAGTCTAGATTAGAGTGGTGCTGGAAAAGCACAGCAGGTCAGGCAGCATCCAAGGAGCAGGAAAATCATCGTTTCGGGCAAAAGCCCTTCATCGGGAACATTGTAGAACAGAAAGCAAAGCTGACCATTAAAATGGACCCAACTGAGCCAATAACTGAACTATGATGTGCCTTCTTATTTATTACATTTTTAGATGAGTTATGTTACCCATTTTTACTGTCAAGATTCTTACAATATCAACGCTTCAAGGTCAAAATATTCATTTATTTTACCTAATCCATACTTCACTTTATCCTTTTCTTGTGTGTATATAAGACATCCTGAAAGCTAAGTGAGAGTCATCCTTATTAATAAACCTACAGAAAAAGAACCAAATTATTAATACATACTTACAGGAAGATGACATGGAAATTGCAACATGAGTAAATAGGGCTAAATAGCAATGCTAACAAGTCTGCTAAATAAGTCAAATATTTTATTCCATCTCTCAATTTCCAATATTATTCTGCAGGGACATTAATGCTCCAAACGTTCAACTGTGAGCAAAACATACAACAGCATCATCAGCTGTTCAGAGATGGAAAACCAATTTTGATTAAATGTTAGCTTTCATCAGCCATTTGAAAGAAAAATCACTACATCAATATGTAAGAAGTAACGGTGCTTTAATGTCTTTGTGCTTTTTACTGAATTCCTTTGCAAAAAAATGCAGAGCGTTGCAAAAAATTCTGAAGACTCTTCTGTAGCAGTGAAGCAACAAATTGGTTTGCTCTTTGGTTGTAAACAGATTGGACTTGTAGATCACGTCAGCACTCATTACCGGTATTAGCTTCACTGCCTTGTTGAATTATGCTTCTGGAAATAGCCATCCATGGAGGCAGCGATGCTACATTCTTCCAAGAGGCCTGAAAGTGATTGCATGAATAGGAAAGGTTTGGAGGGATATGGGCCAGGAGCAGCAGGTGGGACTAGTTTAGTTTGGGATTAAGTTTGGCATGGACTGGTTGGACCAAAGAGTTCGTTTCCGCGCTGTATGACTGTATGAAGTTGAATTTAATGCGTGAGAACACAAGAGTGTATCTAAACAAGGAAAGATAATTTACTCAAAAATGGGATGGAATACTCCCCAGTTGCCTGGATGGGTGCAGCTCCAACAGCACTCAAGAAACTTGATATCATTCAGGACAAAGCAGCCTCTGCTTGATTGGCATCGCATCCACAGGCATCCATCGTATCCACAAGCATCCATTCCATCCACCACCGACTCTCTGTGGTAGCAGTGTGTATTGACAGGATGCACTGCAGAAATTCACCAAGGCTCCTAAGACAGCACCAAACCTTTAACCATCTAGAAGGACAAGGGCAGGAGATACCTGAGAACACCACCACCTTAAGGATCCCCTCCAAGCAACTCACCATCCAGACATGGGAACACATCGCTGTTCCTTCACTGTTGTTGAGTTAAAATCCTGGAATTCCCTCCTTAAGGACAGCATCACTTTCTCAAGGGAAACTAGAGATGGGCAATAAATGTTGGCCAGCCAGCGATGCTCACATCTTATGAGTAAATTGAAAGAAAGTCTCTTGAGGAGATGTGCTTCATGTACTTACCTTTGAGAACGGCAGGAGAAACTGATGCCCCTATTTTTAAAAAAAAATCTCTGCAGTTGGCCACTCTCATAAAGATACAAGCAAAAGGAAACTAGGGAGCAAGACAATTGCACTTATGCTGTGACTCTCATCACCTCAGGGAATCTTAAAGTGCTTCACAAATAATGAAGCTCTGTTGTAATGTAGGAATGGTGAAGAAGCATAGTTCCATAGTTACAAAGAGAATTCTGCTACCAAATCAATCAAACTGAAACAGCTCTTCAAAGTACCTAACTATAATAAAGTATCAGTGTCACACACGACCCACAGGACCAAGTGAAAGTGCTTGTCCCTCATTCCTGTCACTGCTTTTAGTAGCTGACTCCAAGTCACTCTCTGCGGCTGGAGATACTGATATGATGGCAATGCCACTAGCATTCAACAACCTTGAAGCTTCAGCTTAAAGCGTTGGGGATATGGGTTCAGATCCCACTATGGCCAATGCTGGAGTTTAATCTCAATTAAATAAATTGAAAGCCAATTTTTCAGGGTCAATCATGGGGATGGGAGTAGGACACTCCAGCCACAGCTCTACCAATCTGTCCATTCCTTTGCTTTTTCAATCGTTCAGGTTTTTTTCCTTTTCTGTCTTTTTTCTTCTGTCAATGGCCCAGGGTGGAGACAAAGGTTAGTGGGCCAGGAGCAAAGATGGCTACGAGTTGGGAAAGGCTGTAATGTCTATCTTTATAGTTTTATTTCTTAATTTCCTAATTTATATTGGATATGTCTGTAATATGGCGTAACTTTGTTTCTTTATTCTCTCTACCTTTTTGTACCTCAGATTTGTATCGAGGTCTATTCATACCGAAGATGTGTTGGTGACATTGTACAATTTTCACTGTACTCCTGTTCCTTTGTCGAGAGTGTGATGCAGCAAAAGCACAGCAGGTCAGGCAGCACCTGAGGAGCAGGAGAGACAACGTGTCAGGCATAATCCCTTCATCGGGAATGCTAGAATAAACCCACTCCCTCAACCCCAAAACCCACTCCCTCAGACTCAAAATCAACTCCCTCAGACTCAAAACCCACTCCCTCAGACTCAAAACCCACTCCCTCAGCCCCAAAACCCACTCCCTCAGCCCCAAAACCCACTCCCTCAGACTCAAAACCCACACCCCCAGACTCAAAACCCACTCCCTCAGCCCCAAAACCCACTCCCTCAGCCTCAAAACCCACTCCCTCACCTCCCAAACTCACTCCCTCAGCATCAAAACCCACTCCCTCAGCCTCAAAACCCACTCCCTCAGCCCCAAAATCCACTCCCTCAGACTCAAAACCCACTCCCTCAGACTCAAAGTCCACTTCCTCAGCCCCAAAACCCACTTCCTCAGACTTAGAACCCACTCCCTCAGCCCCAAAACCCACTCCCTCAGCCTCAAAACCCACTCCCTCAGCCCCAAAATTCACTCCCTCACCTACCAAACCCACTCCGTCAGCCTCAAAACCCACTCCCACAGCCCCAAAACCCACTTCCTCACCCTCAAAGCCCACTCCCTCAGTATCAAAACCCACTCCCTCAACCCCAAAACCCACTCCCTCAGCCCCAACACCCACTCACTCAGTCTCAAGGTCCACTCCCTCAGCCTCAAATTCTACTCCCTCAGTGTCAAAACCCACTCCCTCAGCCCCACACCCACTCCCTCAGTATCAAATCCCACACCATAAACCCAAAACCCACTCTCTCAGCCTCAAAACCCACTCCCTCAGCCCCAAATCTCACTTACTCAGCCTCAAAACTCACTCCCTCAGCCCCAAAACTCACTCACTCAGCCTCAAAACCCACTCCCTCAGCCCCACACCCACTCCCTCAGTATCAAAACCCACACCATCAACCCAAAAGCCACTCTCTCAGCCTCAAAACCAATGCCCACAGCCCCAAAACTCACTCTCTCAGCCTCAAAACCCACTCCCTCAGACACAAACCCACTCCCTCAGCCCCAAAACCCAGTCCCTCAGCCCCAATACCCACTCCCTCAGCCTCAAAACCCACTGCCTCAGCCCCAAAAACCACTCCCTCAGCCCCAAAACCCACTCCCTCAGCCCCAAAACCCACTCCGTCAGCCTCAAAACCCACTCCTTCAGCCTCAAAACCCACTCCCTCAGCCCCAAAACCCACTCCCTCAGCCTCAAAACCCACTCCCTCAGCCTCAAAACCCACTCCCTCAGCCTCAAGATCCACTCCCTCAGCCCCAAAACCCACTCCCTCAGCCCCAAAACCCACTCCCTCAGCCTCAAAACCCACTCCCTCAGCCCCAACACCCACTCACTCAGCCTCAAAACCCACTCCCTCAGCCTCAAATTCTACTCCCTCAGTGTCAAAACCCACTCCCTCAGCCCCACACCCACTCCCTCAGTATCAAAACCCACACCATCAACCCAAAAGTCACTCTCTCAGCCTCAAAACCAATGCCCACAGCCCCAAAACTCACTCTCTCAGCCTCAAAACCCACTCCGTCAGACACAAACCCACTCCTTCAGCCCCAAAGCCCACTCCCTCAGCCCCAAAACCCACTCCCTCAGCCTCAAAACCCACTCCCTCAGCCCTAAATCTCACTTACTCAGCCTCAAAACCCACTCCCTCAGCCCCAAAACTCACTCACTCAGCCTCAAAACCCACTCCCTCAGCCCCACACCCACTCCCTCAGTATCGAAACCCACACCATCAACCCAAAAGCCACTCTCTCAGCCTCAAAACCAACGCCCACAGCCCCAAAACTCACTCTCTCAGCCTCAAAACCCACTCCCTCAGACACAAACCCACTCCCTCAGCCCCAAAACCCAGTCCCTCAGCCCCAATACCCACTCCCTCAGCCTCAAAACCCACTGCCTCAGCCCCAAAAACCACTCCCTCAGCCCCAAAACCCACTCCCTCAGCCCCAAAACCCACTCCGTCAGCCTCAAAACCCACTCCTTCAGCCTCAAAACCCACTCCCTCAGCCCCAAAACCCACTCCCTCAGCCTCAAAACCCACTCCCTCAGCCTCAAGATCCACTCCCTCAGCCCCAAAACCCACTCCCTCAGCCTCAAAACCCACTCCCTCAGCCCCAAAACCCACTCCCTCAGCCTCAAAACCCACTCCCTCAGCCCCAACACCCACTCACTCAGCCTCAAAACCCACTCCCTCAGCCTCAAATTCTACTCCCTCAGTGTCAAAACCCACTCCCTCAGCCCCACACCCACTCCCTCAGTATCAAAACCCACACCATCAACCCAACAGTCACTCTCTCAGCCTCAAAACCAATGCCCACAGCCCCAAAACTCACTCTCTCAGCCTCAAAACCCACTCCGTCAGACACAAACCCACTCCTTCAGCCCCAAAGCCCACTCCCTCAGCCCCAAAACCCACTCCCTCGGCCTCAAAACCCACTCCCTCAGCCTCAAAACCCACTCCCTCAGCCTCAAAACCACTCCCTCAGCCCCAAAACCCACTCACTCAGCCTCAAAATCCACTCCCTCAGCCTCAAAATCCACTCCCTCAGACTCAAAACTCATTCCTTCAGCCCCAAAACCCACTCCTTCAGAATCAAAACCCACTCCCTCAGTCCTCAAAACCTACACCCTCAGTCTCAAAACTCATTCCCTTCTTCCTACTGAGGTGACGCAATGATATTCAAGATTCGAAATGAAGTCATGCTGGAGTACATTTGGGAAGCTCTGCACTTCGAGCTGAACACAAATGTATTCTGTTGAATTGTAAAGAGAACCTTTTAAATTCATGAATCTTTGCACTCTTTCCCCTCACCTCATTGTCATTTAATAACCATGTCTCTCGGTGCACTATCAAAGTGATGCAGAACAGCCAATCATCATTGCCCAACAAAATTGTTACTGATGAGTTTTGAGACGATTTGTAGCTCAGGTTGAGGTTCTGGATGTAGGTTTGCTCGATGAGCTGGAAGGTTCATTTTCAGACGTTTCGACACCATACTAGGTAACATCATCAGTGAGCCTCCGGATGAAGCCCTGGTGGTGTAGCCCACTTTCTATTTATATGTTTGAGTTTCCTAGGGTTGGTGATGTCATTTCCTGTGGTAACATCATTTCTAATCATTTCCCTCTTTCTCAGGGGGTGGTAAATGGGATCCAAGTCAATGTGTTTGTTCATAGAGTTCCAGTTGAAATGCCATGCTTTTAGGAATTCTCATGCGTGTCTCTGTTTGGCTTGTCCTAGGATGGATGTGTTATCCCTAGTATGGTGGTGAAACGTCTGAAAATGAACCTTCCAGGTTAGCGAGCAAACCTACACCCCAAATTGTTCCTTGTAGAGAGATACCTATGTTGTGATTGTGAAAATAAATGTTTCACACAGAGGACAAATCAGTGTCTAGAGAGAACTTGTGTCGCTGTTGTCGAAGCTTCCCCTTTCCGTCCTTATTTATTTTCAGGCTAAAGTTTTAAGCAGTTCTATTGTAATGCCAGTTATATATGATTTCTCTTAGAAAGACAGAAAGTGATTTTTGTAGACGCAGCACATGCCAGTGTCAGCAACAAGCACTCACTTTTACAAAAGTACATTTTCTCATTAACTGCAAAATATAGGCATTTCCAATAAAATTTAATGAAAAATGTTGCTTGAAGATATGAAAGTTTTCTGAATAATTTAAAAAGAATTTCTGCCAGATTTGCTAAGTTGAACCATAAATGGAAAGAACTGTAAGGCTGTGAGGGTATTTTTCTAATAATGCTTAATTCCTTCGAGCCCTTCAGCTTTTAGATTTAGTGATCCAAGGTTACAAAATGCCAGGGAGTATTTACAGCAAAGGAGCACATGTAGCTCGACAACATGTCAGTGCTAGAGATTATTTGAGTCTCCCCCTACCCCACTTCCTTTCGCCCTATCATTTTACCCTATTCCTTTCTCCCTCATCTGTTTAAGACATAAGACCCTAAGATGTAGGAGCAGAAATTAGGCCATTCAGCCCATCGAATCTGCTCCACCATTCAATCACGGCTGATAGGTTTCTCAACCCCATTCTCCCGCTTTCTCTCTGTAACCCTTTATTCCCTTTGACAATCAACAACCTATCTATCGCCATCTTAAACATACGCAATGACCTGGCCTCCCAGCCATCTGTTAAAGATGAAAGAAAAACTGCAGATGCTGGAATCCAAGGTAGACAAGGAGGAGGCTGGAAGAACACAGTGAGCCAGGCAGCAGCAGGAGGTGGAGAAGTCGATGTTACAAGTCCTGAAGAACATCGACTTCCCCCCCTCCTGATGCTGCCTGGCTCGCTTGGTTCTTCTAGTCCCCTGCGTGTCCACAGCCTTCTGTGACAGTGAATTCCATTAATTCATTACTCTCTGGCTGAACAGGTCTCTCCTTATCTCCATTCTAAAATGTCTTCTCTTTACTCTAAGTCTGTGCCCTTGGGTCCTTGTCTCTCCTACCAATGAAAACATTGGTACTCACTTCAATGAGATTCCACTTGTACATTCTACTTAATCAATCCTTGAGTTCCCCATTCAAAACCATCTCTGGGCTCAGTGAAATTAATTAAAATTTATCTCTCCCGAGCTCACCATTTAGTTTTTTAGTGACTGTCCCATGTTGAGGAGGCTTAGTACTGATATCAGCTGCAAGCAGAAATGTCACCGTGGGTCAGAGCAAGCTAACATTTCGAGTCTCGATGACTCTTAGAGTCATAGAGTCATAGAGATGTACAGCACGGAAACAGACCCTTCGGTCCGACCTGTCCATGCCAACAGGATATCCTAACCCAATCTAATCCCACCTGTCAGCACCAGGCCCATATCCCTCCAAACCCTTATACCCATCCAAATGCCTTTTAAATGTTGCAATTGTACCAGCCTCTACCATGTCCTCTGGCAGCTCATTCCACACACACACCACCTTCTGTGTGAAGCTGTTGCCCCTTCGGTCTCTTTTATATCTTTCCTCTCTCCCCCTAAATCCATGCACTCCAGTCTTGACTCCCCCACACTAGGGAAAAAACCTTGTCTATTTACCCTGTCCATGCTCCCCATGATTTTATAAACCTCTGTGAGGCCAACCCTAGCAAATCTTTTCTGAACCCTTTCAAGTTTCAAAACATCCTTTCAAAGGGAAGGAGACCAGAATTGCACACAATATTCCAACAGTGGCCATACCAATATCCTGTACAGCCGCATCATGACCTCCCAACT
Source organism: Chiloscyllium punctatum (assembly GCF_047496795.1). Taxonomy (NCBI): domain Eukaryota; kingdom Metazoa; phylum Chordata; class Chondrichthyes; order Orectolobiformes; family Hemiscylliidae; genus Chiloscyllium; species Chiloscyllium punctatum. The sequence continues at coordinate 8,822,271 of NC_092744.1, forward strand.
CCTGGACTCAATACTCTGACCAGTAAAGGAAAGCATACCAAACACCTTCTTCACTATCCGATCTACCTGCAACTCCTCTTTCAAGGAGCTATGAACCTGCACTCCAAGGTCTCTTTGTTCAGCAACACTCCCCAGGACCTTACCATTAAGTGTATAAGTCCTGTTAAGACAAGCTTTCCCAAAATGCAGCACCTCGCATTTATCAAAATTAAACTCCATCTGCCACTTCTCAGCCCATTGGCCCATCTGATCAAGATCCTGTTGTAATCTGAGGTAACCCTCTTTGCTGTCCATGACACCTCCCATTTTGGTGCCATCTGCAAACTTACTAACTGTACCTCTTATGCTCGCATCCAAATCATTTATGTAAATGACTCTTCATCAGAGCTGTCGCGTAGTGTGGAGGGGACAGCAATAGTGGGGGAGGGAGCAAGGAAGAGGAATGGTTTCACAACTTGAAGGTGTAGAACTCCATAAGTATTGAGTCCAGAATACTGAGTTTTAATATTGAGTTCAACACCTTCACATTGTGAACTCATTCTCATTCCTTCCCTTTCGCTTAGCTTTACCTGTGACATTCTCTGTCACCATTTCCTCTCTTCCCTCCCCACATCCCCCCCCCCCCCCCCACCCCACCCCACCCCCCACCCCATCCTCTCTACTCCAGTGGAACTGTCTGTTCTTTCCAGTCAGGCGGCTAGACACACTAGTGTTCTGTCATTCTTTACAATCCAATTATTTAATCTGAACTATCAACATCTTTTCTCCCGCAGCACTCTACCACCTCCCACTGTTGCATAAATGCTGCCCTCTCCACACCAGACATCAGCTCTGACGAAGAGTTGTCTGCACTCAAACGTTTGCTTGCTCTCTCTCCGTGGATGCAGCCTGACCTACTCTGATCTCCGGTATTTTTGTTTTCAGTTCAGATTCCAGCTTCTGCAATAATTCACTCCAACATCTTCAAAACATATGTCCTCCTGCATTATTCCACATTTAGGCCCTTGTGCCTGAACTGTCTCTATTTTCTGGTCCAGCTGTACTACCTAGTGCCAATCTCCTGCCTTTTCCCTTTCTATCCAAATAATGATCTGATGATCTCTTGAATGCCCCGATTGGACCTGCCTCCACCACATTTCCAGGCAGTGCGTTCCACACCCGAGCTATTTGCTGAGTGAAAAAGCCTTTCCTCACATCATCCTTGTTCTGATTGTGGATCGCTTTAAATCTATGCCCCATTTGTTCTTGTTCCTTTAAAGCTTGCCTGTCTGAGCAATCTGCTCAGCAAAGACAGATTGTTAATTCCAAATATCCATCTGCTCAAGATGTAGGAACTGATAGAAGCACAGGAAAGCAGCTACCACCTTCGACTAACTGACGAACTATGCATGCAATAATATTAAGCCAATGTTTAGGAAAAAACTGATGGTTTATGAGGCCTGCATACTCTCAACTTGTATGACCATGATAGGCAAAAACTTCGCAGCTATTGAGAGAAGAATCTCAACAATTTAAAAGGCATCTGGATGGGTATATGAATAGGAAGGGTTTGGAGGAATATGGGCCGGGTGCTGGCAAGTGGGACTAGATTAGATTAGGATATCTGGTCAGCATGCACGAGTTGGAGTGAAGTGTCTGTTTCCGTGCTGTACATCTCTCTGACTCTATTACCTCCAGCTGGGACTATTAGACCCCACCAACGCTGCCAAGCTCCCCACGATGCCATCGCTGCCGCCCATGTAGTTTCATTTGTGGAAATTGTTGCAGAATCTGCTGGGGAATTGGTCCCTTCAATGTGGGGTCATGGCATTCAAAGCCGCCTCATCTGTCAAAGGATTTGGTTTGCTGCATTCCCAATAGACGACAGGAAGCTGGGATAACCAATAGTGAGTTGGGGGTAGCATGGGCTCTGTGATGTAACTGTGGGTGAACAGTCTTCTCCGGGTTCCTGACACTCACCCAGAGAAAGCAATGTGAGTACAGCAGACAGTGAGGGGGCTGTGCAATTGATCGGTAAATACTCCCAAACCGATGGAACCCCCTGTGATTTCACAGGCAGTTGATGGCAGCTGCTCAGATTCTTCATCTGACTGGTGACGGGCTTTTGAGCGTTGGTTTCTGAGTTCAGCAATCCTGTGGGCCCCACTAAAGATTGATTCAGTTTTGTTAGAGTCCATTCATCTCTTCCAATAAATATGCTTTGTTCTAATAACATTTAATGTCTGCTGCTAACTACTTTGATAGGTCCTGATGGTTTATATTCTTAATTTAATATGACCTGATGGAGTGAGCTTGTTGGAGAGCTGAAGGTAATTTTGGACTGTTCTTGTGCTTCTATGTGTTTATCAGAAAATTGGTGCCCAGTGAAGGGGATTGTAAAATATGCCTTAAGTGATAGAACATAGAACATAGAAGAATACAGCACAGTACAGGCCCTTCGGCCCTCGATGTTGCGCCGATCAAAGCCCACCTAACCTACACTAACCCACTATCCTCCATATACCTATCCAATGCCCGCTTAAATACCCATAAAGAGGGAGAGTCCTATACTGCTACTGGCAGGGCATTCCATGAGCTTATGACTCGCTGAGTGAAGAACCTACCCCTAACATCAGTCCTATATCTACCCCCCCTTAATTTAAAGCTATGCCCCCTTGTAATAGCTGACTCCATACGTGGAAAAAGGTTCTCACTGTCAACCCTATCTAACCCCCAATCATCTTGATTGGGTCAAAATCCTGTAATTCCCTCCCTGTTGGTCAACCCAAAGCACATGGACTGCAGTATTTTCAAGAAGGCAGCTCACCCTCTAAAGACCAACTAGGGAAAGGCAATAAATGGGGTAGGTTGGTGGCTCAGTGGTTAGTACTGCTGCCTCATAGTATGAATAGAATGGAATCCCTACAGTGTGGAAGCAGGCCCTTCGGCCCAACAAATCCACAATGACTCTCTAAAGAGTAACTCACTCAGACCCGTACCCACATTTACCCCTTGACTAATGCACCTAACCTACGCATCTTTGAACACAATGGTCAATTTAACACGGGCAATCCACCCTAACCTGCACATCTTTGGATTATGGGAGGAAACTGGAGCACCTGGAGGAAACCCACGCAGACAAGGGAAGAATGTGCAAACTCCACACAGACAGTCACCCGAGGCTGAATTGAACCCTGGTTCCTGGCGCTGTGAGACAGCAGTGCTAACCACTCAGACACCAGGCTATCCTAAAGCCTGGGATTCAGGTTTGATTATAGCCTTGGGTGACTGTCTCTGTGTGGCGTTTGCACATTCTCCCCGTGTCTGTGTGGGTCCCCTCCAGGTGCCACACACCAAAGATGTGCAGGTTAGGTGGATTGGCTGTGGGAAATGCAGGGTTACACGGATGGGGTAGGGGAATTGGTCTGGCTGGGATGCTCTTCACAGTGTCAGTGTTGGTTTGATGGCTGAATGGCCTGCTTCCAAACTGTAGGGATTCTCTGATGAATACTGGCCCAGCCAGTGATGCCCACGTCCCATAAATGAATGAAACATAAGAGTAGATTTTCTTTAGTTTGCTAAAAATTCTTTGGTCCATTTTGAAGTTTAGTTGTTTGCTACAGTAAAAGCCTTAACACCTGAACCTTCTCCTTTTGGTCACTTCCATTGGCCATTAGGAATTGTAACTTTTAAAAAATAAACTATTGGTCTCTTTGAGAATTGTACTACACTGACTTTTCTAACCTATTGGCCTCAACAATGTATCGGCCCAATTAACTAAGACATCTCTCCTGGACTACTATTTACATTACATTTGAAAGACATTAACAGGACATTTATGCTACTGTCACTTCAGCATAACAAACTTAAAGGTTTAATAGTCTGAGCTTTACTATTAGTAGAAAAAAATGACCGAGGTACTGCATTTTGGAAAAGCAAATCAGAGCAGGATTTATACACTTAATGGCAAGGTCCTAGAGAGTGTTGCTGAACAAAGAGACTTTGGAGCGCAGGTTCATAGCTCCTTGAAAGTGGAGTCCCAGGTAGATAGGATAGTGAAGAAGACGTTTGGCATGCTTTCCTTTATTGGTTAGAGCATTGAGTACAGGAGTTGGGAGGTCATGTTGTGGCTGTACAGGACATTGCTTAGGCCACTGTTGGAATATTGTGTGCAATTGTCTCCCTCCTATTGGAAGGATGTTGTGAAACTTAAAAGGGTTAAGAAAAGATTTACAAGAATGTTGCCAGGGTTGGAGGGTTTGAGCTATAGGGAGAGGCTGAACAGGCTGGGGCTATTTTTCCTGGAGTGTCGGAGGCTGAGGGGTGACCTTATAGAGGTTTATAAAATCATGTGGGACATGGAAAAAATAGGCAAGGTCTTTTCCATGGGGTGGGGGAGTCCAGAAGTAGAGGGCATAGGTTTAAGGTGAGAGGGGAAAAATTTAAAGGGGACCAATGGGGCAACATTTTCTCACAGAGAGTGGTGAGTGTATGGAATGAGCTGCCAGAGGAAGTGATGGAGGCTGGTATAATTGCAGCATTTAATAGGCATCTGGATGGGTATATGAATAGGAAGGGTTTGGAGGGATATGGGCCAAATGCTGGCAAATGGGACTAGATTAGGTTAGGATATCTGGTCAGCATGGACGAGTTGGACAGCAGTTTCTGTGCTAAACACCTCTATGTCTCTGTGACTGTATGATAGATACTGGTAAAATTAAAAAGGTTTCGGTAGGCTGAACTTTGACTTTGTTCCACTTGTAAGGGAGACCAAACTTAGGAGTCATAAATATAATATATCTAATAGACATAAGAGCAGAATTGGCCATTCAGCCCATTGAGTCTGCCCTGCCATTCAATGCAATCATGACTGATTTGATAATCCTCAACTTCACTTTCCTGCCTTTTTACCATAACTCTGGATTCCCTTACTGATTAACAATCGGCCTGTATCAGCCTCGGACATACTTAATGGCCCAGCCTCAACAGTCCTCTGTGGTAAAGAATTCCACATCCATTACCCTCCAAGAGAAGAAATTCTCCGAGAGAAGAAATTCCTAACCCAAGGCGTGACTCCTTACCCTTAGATTACACCCTCCTCCACTAGTCTTTTCTGCGTCTATCCTGCCAAGACCCTGACGAATTTTGTGTTTCATTAAAAGGTTGCCTCTCATTCTTCTAAACTGTAATAAGTACAGGCCCAACCTACTCAACCTCGCCTCATTGGACAGTTCCTCCATAACTGGATCAGCCTAGTGATACCTCTCTGAACTGCCTCTAATGTCTTGCCTTAGGTAAGGGGCCCAAAACTGCTCACTGTTTTCCAACTGTGGTCTGGCTGGTGCTTTGTATAGTTTTAGCAACACCTCCCCCCCCCCCCCCCACTAACTTTCATGGTCCATTCCTCTTGGAATAAAGCGCAACAGACTATTTTCCTTTCCTATTACCTGCGGAACTTGTGCTCTAGCTTTTTAGCATTCATACATAATCCCTCTGTGCTGTGGCTTTCTGTGGTCTTTCCCCGTATCCGTTAATAAATCCATCAGAAACTCAGGAGAACACTCTTTCTCCAAAGAATGCTTAGAGTAAGGAACATGCCACCACAAGGAGTTGTTGAGGTGAGTAACATGGATAGGTTTAAGGGGATGAGATTGAGCAGTTTGGGTCGATACTCTCTAGAATTTAGAAGAATAAGAGGAGATCTCTGCAGCTGTAACACCGTATTCCTCACGGTGTTCTATTCCCTTCATGTCTTTATATGATCTGCCTGTACTGCACACAAAACAGAACTGTTCACTGTATGTAATAACTCCAAGGAGGCAGGCATCGCGTTAATAAGTTACCCTTTATTTACACGTGCTCTGACCAGCCAACTTGGAGCAGTCCTCAGAATGAAGACACTCTCTGAATCTCCTATTTATATTTTATTAAACAATTCACAGTTTACAAAACAATTAACATTAACGGCTGTGTACAGAGAAACAGCAATTTTACAAGAGAGAGGAGCAGCAAAGCCAGGCCCCGAACCCCACTGTTCAACCAGTTTACAGGGAGATGAGGACAAACCTCAAATACTACTTGCAATCACCACAAAACAGTAATCATGACAAGTACATATGAGACAGTCCAATTACATAAAGAGTGTACAATGCAGACCCCCAGAAACCCAGCAAGCACCACCCCCCCATCCCTCCCACTTTCCGGCCACTCTGAGGCAGCCCACCCCTATGCACCTTCAAGCTCTCGGTCCACCCCATGCCCCTTCCAGTTCTTGGTCCACCCTGACACACCTTCTGACCACCTATAGGACAGCCCATCCTGCTTAAATCTCCTGTTTATATCTGTCAGCCAGGGCTCCCTGATGACCAGGTTAACAATCCAATCAGGGAACTCATTGTCCATGAGATCCATGCAATGCTCGTTCAAATCATGACCCTGTACCCAGGTACATGTGACAATAATAAATCAAACCAAATCAAATCAAAATCTAATTGAGCTACATAAGATGTTTAAGGGCATTGACCAACTAGATGTAGTGCAGATGTTTCCCCTTGTGGGACAATCTAGACTGAGAGGGCATACCTTTGGACAAGGGGCAGTGGTTTTAAACCAGAGATGAGGAAGAATTACTGCTCTCAAAAGGTCACAAATTTGTGGAATTCACTCCTCCAGAGTGTGGTGAATGCTGTGACGTTGAGTAAGTGTAAGGGGGTAAAAGACAGATTTTTCATGAGCAATGGGTTATAAAGAAGTGGGAAGCAAAGTGGGGTTGAGGCCAAGGTGAGATCAGCCAAGATATAATAAATGGCGGAGCAGGCTCGAGGGGCTGAATGGCCTCCTCCTGGTCCTAGTATTTATCTTCTACGTACATGAGAGAAAATCCAAATAGAAGGATGTGATATTTGCCGGATTAGATGTTGGAGAGCATGTGGAGATTCATAAATGCTTCCTTAGGTTGACAAGGTGCCAGTGAATTCTGAAGCCACTGTCTCTCTAGGGAGACACAACAGGTAGTGAGTCTAACCCTGCCTCAGGTTGAGATGGTAGGACCTTCAATGTTAACTTCAACTGGGACTGGAATGGAAATTACAGTGTTAGAGTTCCTCTCCACTGAAAAACCAGCCATCCAGCTAAGTGAGCTAACCATCCCTATGGCTAGCACAGGCTGATATGGCCTGTTTCAATGCTGTGAATTACAGAATGTTAAAAGCAACAGAATAGATAAGGCAGAAGCAGGGAGGGTGCTTCCACTGGTGGGTGAAACTATAACTAGCAGACATAGCCTCAAAATAAGGGGGAGCAGATTTCGGACAGAGTTGAGGAGGAACTTGTTCACCCAGAGGGTTGTGAATCTGTGGAATTTCCTGCCCAGTGAAGCAGTTGAGGCTTCCTTGTTGAATGTTTTAAAGCCAAAGGTAGATAGATCTTTGAACAGGCAAAGGAATTAAAGGTTATGGAGAGCTGTCTGGTAAGTGAAGCTGAGGATGTGAAAAAGTGAGCCACGATCTTATTGAATGGTGGAACTAGCTCGATGGACCAAATGGCCTCCTCCTGCTTCTGTTTCTTATATTCTCATAAGAAAGGCTACACCAAGCAAGTTCATTCGTTAGAGTAAATAAATAAATACATAAATTCTGTTAATTCATACCATCGGCAAATGTTATGATGGAGTATCTTTAGGTTTTAGACTTGATCCCTTTGTGTATTTACCTGATACACAGTCTATTTAACTACCCTTTGCTTCATCGTGTTCAGATCCAGTGACAGTAGTGAATATGGAGCTGCAGCCTTAATGCAGTAACCTCTAACAATACCTCCCAATCAATAACCCAGCACCAACTAGACAAAGCTATCTCATGGTATTTGTTGTTATCACTAGCTTTTAGAAGCGAATTACATGAAAAAGAGAAATCGCTTTTCAGATTACCAGCAGGTCCACACTGAAAATAAAGCCTGCTCTTTGGCTGTTTATTGTCTGATGCTGTTGTAGCTGCTCAATACATTGTTTTTGTTAACAATCACCAAAAATATGAAACACCAATCATGGGTTCACACTGCCACCTCCATTAGATTACATCTACTGGGAATATATTGCTGCAAGGACTCTCTTGCTCATTGGCTTGAATGACAATGGACCAACCATGGAAGCTTTGGAAAATGTCACTCACCTTGAGCCTTTTTTAACAAATGTATTTTGCATGTCATGCCTTGGCACGGTCAGCATCTATTGCCCATCCGTTATTAGCCCTGGTAAGGCTGCCACCTTGGTGTAGGTACACCCAAATGATGTTAAGGAGGGAGTTCTAAGGTTTTGACCTGACGACACTGAACTAGCAGTTATACAAGTTCAGCTCAGGGTGCTCTATGACTTAAAGGAAAACTTGTAGATGGCGTTCCTATGCATTTGCTGCCATTTGTCCTTCGAGGTGGTAGTTATTACAGATTTGGACGGTAGCACTGAAGGAGCTCGGCTGGGTTGCTGCTCCTCCACACTGGGGAGCACGTTATTGCTGAGCAAACTTAATAATATTGAAGATGATCCTTTCTGACACTTTTCTGGTGATTAAATGTAGACTGACCAGGTAATAATTCACTGGATTGGATTTACTCGATTGGTGGACAGGGCATGTCTGTGCAATTTTCCCTATTGTTGAGTTGTAGCTGCATCTGCACCAGAATAGCTTAGCTAAAGGTAATGTTAGTGCTGGAGCACAGGTCTGCAGTACTCCTGCTATGGGTTTCCCCAGGCCCATAGTCCCTGCAGTATCTAACGTCTCAGTTGATTCTGAATATCAGATGGAGGGATCTAAATTGTCTAAAGACTAAGATCCATGACAGTGGGGAATTTAGGAGGTGATTGTGAAGGATCATGCACTCAATGCTTTGACTGAAGATGATTGCAGCTACTTCAGCATTGACCTTGCACTGAAATACTGGGCTACCCCACTGTTGAGAATGGGATGTTTTGGAGCCTCCTCCTCTGATCTAACTGTTCAACACTGTTTACTATTCGATGTGAAAAGACTGTAAACCCCAGCCCTGGTTCATTTCAGGATCTACTAGACTTGTCCATAGCATATTGCATGCATGCAAAACTGTTCTGCAGTGACACCAGTTGGTAGTCTGGGTTTGGGTCTGCCTTTCATTGATAGGTCAGACCCTGAGGTTACAGACTATGGTAGAATACAATTCTGCTGCTGCTGATGGCCCCAGTTAATTTCAAGTTTTGAACTGCTAGTTCTGTCAAAAAATCAATTCCATGTACCATGTACCACAGGCAATTTCATTCCATGTACCATGAACCACAGTTGAGAGTGTGTTGCTGGAAAAGCACAGCAGGTCAGGCAGCATCCGAGGAGTAGGAGAATCAATGTTTTGGGCTGGAGTCCTTCATCAAGAATGAGGCTGGGAGCCCTGGGGGTGGAGAGCTAAATGGGAGGGGGTTGGGGCTGGGAAGAAGGTAGCTGAAAGTGCAATAAGTAGATGGACATGGGGGTGAAGATGATAGGTCAGAGGGGAGAGTGGAGCAGATCGGTGGGAAGGAAGATTGACAGGTATGACAGGTCATGAGCACGGTGCTGAACTGGAAGGTTGGAACTGGGGTAAGGTGAGGGGAGGAGAAATGAAGAAACTGTTGCAATCCACATTGATGCCCTGGGGTTGAAGGGTCCTGAGCAGAAGATGAGACGTTCTTCCTCCAGGCGTTGGGTGGTGAGCGAGTGGCGATGGAGGAGGCCCAGGACCTGCATGTCCTCGGCACAGTGGGAGGGGGAGTTGAAATGTACAGCCACGGGGTGGTGGGGTTGATTGGTGCGGGTGTCCCGGAGATGTTCTCTGAAGTGCTCTGTAGGATTTGCAATTCCTGTGGTGGCATTGGAAGGTGCCAGGAAGGGAGGGTGGGTTGTTGGGGGGCGTGGACCTGACCAGGTAGTCGTGGAGTGAATGGTCTTTATGGAAAGCAGATCGGGGTGGGGAGAGAAATATATCCCTGAACACTTTAACTCCCCCTCCCACTCTGCCAAGGACATGGAGGTCCTGGGCCTCCTTCATCACCACTCCCTCACCACCCGACGCCTGGAGGAAGAACGCCTCATCTTCCGCCTTGGGACCTTCCAACCCCACGGCATCAATGTGGACTTCACTAGTTTTCTCATTTCCCCTCCCCCTGCCTTATCCCAGTTCCAACCTTCCAGCTCAGCACTGCCCTCATGACCCATCCCATTTGTCCATCTTCCTCCCACCTGTCTGCTCCACCCTACCCTATGACCTATCATCTTTACCCCCACCTCCATTCACCTATTGCTCTCTCAGCTATCTTCTCCCCAGCCCACCCCCTTCCCATTTATCTCTCCACCCCCGAGGCTCTCAGGCTCATTCCTGAAGGAGGGCTTCAATTTTCCCGCTCCTCGGATGCTGCCTGACCTGCTGTGCTTTTCCAGCACCACTCTAATCTTGACTCTGATCTCCAGCATCGGCAGTCCTTGCTTTCGCCTGTTCCAATATTGCAGCCTTCCAGAAACACCCTTGGCAAAGTCAAATTGAAAGGAAAACTCGAAAACATGAACTTAGCTGTAAGGAGAGGGCACAAACTTTTGCAGAGAGAGAGAGAGAGAGAGAGGGAGAGATGTGACTTCTTCAAACATTCCAGCCTCACCAACTGAAAGCAAAATCTGGCAACCCTGGGTCTGTGCACCTGACTCCATGTATTCATGCTTCTGTTGTCTTCGTTTGAAAAAAAACAAAGCTAGCTACACTGCTGGGCACAGAGCAAACAGCTCAGCTCCAGGTTTACAACACGTGCTTTCAGGAGAAACAGTGCAGACAGGCAGGAGACTGGGGGAACACAGCAAGGCAGGCAGCATCAGGAGGGAGAGGGACACAGCAAGGCAGGCAGCATCAGGAGGGAGAGGGACACAGCAAGGCAGGCAGGATCAGGAGGGAGAGGGAACACAGCAAGGCAGGCAGCATCAGGAGGCTGGGGGAACACAGTAAGGCAGGCAGCAACCAGGAGGGGGAGGAACACAGCAAGGCAGGCAGCATCAGGAGGCTGGGGGAACACAGCAAGGCAGGCAGCATCAGGAAGGAGAGGGACACAGCAAGGCAGGCAGCATCAGGAGGGAGAGGGACACAGCAGGCCAGGCAGCATCAGGAGGCTGGAGAAGTCGACATTTTGGGTAAAAAGAGAAACAGTACAGGACAAATCCCTCGTAAAGGCACTCCTCATCACACAGGATGAAGGCACATTCTCATTTAGACAGGGATGTGTGATGGTTATTCCAAAGTATTCCATGTCCGTCAATTGAGTTGTACAAAAATGGTCATGGAGAGATAGAAGTATAATAGAGAGATTGGCAAGGATGAGACCAAATTGTTTTTTCTCTTTTGTTGACCTTTTACCATCTGCTGTTATTCAAACAGACAACTACATGCTCAGCTCAGTGAATAGTCATTTCCCAAGCCACTGCTAGTCATGGGTAGTAAAAAAAAAATCCAGAATGCTCCCTGTGCCACTGGTTACTCTCTGTAATTCTTGTAAATGTGTTTGACTTGGTACAATACATATTTAACAGATGGTAAAAACAGTACATACTAGCTTTGGGACTCTCCTTGTCTATGTTTTACATGATGCTGGGAAACTTTGTTGGGTCCATTGTGAGCGTTGAGGACTCCCAGACCAACTCTCACCTGTATAGCCACCTCTGCTAGTCCTGTCCTTCTGATGAGACAGGGTATAATGTGGTGTTGTCTGGACCATGCTCATACTTATTAAATTTTACATGATAGACAATGTCAGGCTGCCGATTGACTGAGCTGTTGGTCAGGCAGAAGATAGAGAAGCCTAAATACGTGCTCCAGTAGATTCAGGAACACCTTCTTACAGGTCGTTATTAGAACTATTGAATGGACTCTCCAGCCTCAAATAATGCTGATCTTGCTAACATTGATCTCTCTTGTACACCCTGTGCAATGTTACCTGTATGCATCTGTCTAACTCTTTTGCTGTGTACATCTTTGCTTACTATGATCTGCCTGTACTGATCATAAACAAAGTTTTTCACTGTACTTCGGTACATGTGACAATCAATCAATCAACTCTTACAAGTTGGATGCAAATCCTCAGATCTCAATGTGGAGGGTTTTCGCTGAGTTGATGGCATTGGGCTGTGACTTTATAGTTCTCAGTGTCCAGGCATTTGCCAGATGGACTGTCAATTCTTTTTTTACTGAACTTTTCAGTCATGGTTTAATACAATTGAATGGCTTGCTAATGTATCTCAGAGGGCATTTAAGAGACAACCACATTGGTGTGGTTCTGAAGTTAGATGTAAACCCTATCTAGATATGTATCAGCAAATCTCCTCATCTGAAGGATGTTTGTAAGCTTACAATCCAATAATTACATGGTCATTATGACCGAGAGTAGCATTTTATTCCAGACTATTAATGGCTGAATTTAAATTCTCCCAGTTGCCATGATGGTATTTTTACTGTAGCAGGGTTAATCTAGATTACTAAATCTACTGAGATGATCATTAAACTACTGGCTCCTAAACTCAAAGTTCACAAAGTTCTTTATTATAGCAATAAGTGAGAGAACCCTTGCAAAATTTAGTTTCCCAAAATAAATAATGATTTACGAGGCTGCCAATTCTGAATTCCTTGGTGGCTCAGTGAATGAAAGTAAATACTCTGCTTTTGATTTCTTCTTCAGAGTCTCAGCTGGTGAAAGAATGAATCAGCGATTCTGAATAAAGAGGGATTGATTTATCCATGTTACCACTGGGCTGGGTTTTCCGGAACTTCTCCAAGTTTTATTTTAATGGTGGAATTGAAAATCAATTGGGTTAGCACAAGGGAGGATGGCCTTCCCCACACAACTGTGAGATGGTGGAATTGGAAGGCCTGTTTGGGGAAGGTGTCTCACCACGTAGCTGAATATATCACAGGGTTTGCTTCTATCCTTACATTGTCATTCACCAGGACATCAGCATCTCGGAGGCTCAGTGGTTAGCACTGCTGCCTCACAGCACCAGGGTCCCGGGTTTGATTTCAGCCTCGGGCGACTGTCTGTGTGGAGTTTGCACATTCTCCCGGTGTCTGTGTGAGTTGCCTCTGAGTGCTCCAGTTTCCTCCCACAGTCCAAAGATGTATAGGTTAAGTGGATTGGCTTTGGGAAATTGCCCATAGTGTCTAGGGATGTGTAGGTTAGGTGCATCAGTCAGGGATAAATGTAGAGTTATAGGGATGGGGGATGCATCTGAGTGGGTTACTCTTTGGAGGGTTGGTGTGGACTTGTTGGGCCGAAGGGCCTGTTTCCACACTGTAGGGAATCTATGATTCTAATGTTCAGAGCCACTGCAACTGCAAGGATGATCCAACCAACTGTTGCACACATCTGGAAAACCAGGTACCTGCTTTTAGCTCAATATTTGCAGCAAATTGATCAGGGGTTTTAGGGCATCACTCATTGCCTCCAGTCTGCTCTCCTGCAGTGGAATGGGAGGGGTAACACATGACCACATGAATAAGAAAGGGTGGTGGGAAATGGGCCAAATGCTGGCAAATGGAACGAGATGAACTGAGGATATCTGGTCTGTCGGGTTTCTGGTTTGTGATCAGGAATTTGCTGATTTTAAGGTGGTTTGAATCACCCCCTGGTTCTGACACTGGCTATATTTAATAATGTCAAGTAAAGACAGTAGAAAGGTGTTTCAGGGCAAGAGAATCTGTGTCTTTTTAAAATACAAAAGGGGAGTATAATACAAGAAATAAAGGCAGATATAATAAACAGTGAAATTAATACTATCAGTTATATAGAGGAGAGCAAAAATAAATACACTATCAAATTAAACACCGGGAAAACAATTAGAAGCAAAACAGCAGTTTTAATCACAGAGACTTTAGTCAGGCTTCATACCCTTGGGATTCCTTTCACTGTAACGACCTACCTTCTTCCCCGGTCCGCTAGCTAGATTGGTACTTTGGGGGTCTCAGGACTTTAAGCTCAGCACTGGAGAGAACTCACAATTTTGAAGGACATGTGGCTGTCCTGAAGAAGGGCTTTTGCCCGAAACGTTGATTTTACTGCTCCTCGGATGCTGCCTGAACTGCTGTGCTTTTCCAGCACCACTCTGACCTAGAATGTGGCTGTTCTCACTTGCCTTACTCGGTGCCTTAATGAAGTCTTTCGGACGGTTGTAGGCCTTCAGTGCACCTGACATGGTAGGACGTGCTTTGTATGTAGCGGGTGAGTACTTGGTTTTCCTTACTTTCTGGTAGGTTATGTGAGCTGGATTCCACCTCAGGATGTGCATGAGGGCCTTGTGGTGTCAGTCAGGTCGGTGGTTTTCGGAGGTTGCCTGTTCTCAGGACGAGGCGAAAATGAGGACTGCAGATGCTGGAGATCAGAGCTGAAAATGTATTGCTGGAAAAGTGCAGCAGGTCAGGCAGCATCCAAGGAGCAGGAGAATCGACGTTTCAAGCATGAGCCCTTCTTCAGGAATGTTCTCAGGACTGCTGGTCGTGATCAGTTACTGTTATTCCCCTCGTAAATAACGGGCATGTGTCGGTAGATTTCGGAATTGTAGTCGGGATTCCTCTTCTGGAGGTGGCTGTGGGTCGTGCTCTCGGGGAGATAGCTCTCTTGGACCCCTCCCCTGGAGATAGCTATGGGGATCAGTCTCCTTAAGATAGCTCTCTCGGATCCCTCTCCTCGAGATAACTATGGGGCTCGCTCTTGGGGAGATAGCTCTCACAGATGAGATCAGAGCCTGTAATTATACTAATTGTGGGCCTCTTACCTTCACTCCAAATCTGCATTTTGCCTTTGTGTTACCGGTGTTCCCTTTGAGGTCAATTGATTTCCTGGCAATTAAGAGGTGTGAATGTATTTTGATTTAAGTTGAATGCTGATGAGTGAATATTGATTTAAGTTGAAGGTCTGGTATCTGTAGATACCCCGTTCAGTCTGTGTTGGGTGGTGTTAGGTTTGGTTAATTGCTCTCTTCGAGTTGAGATGTGAATTGGATTTTCAGGCTGAACACTAGTCCCAAGCAACCACCTCAGTGTCTGCCAATTTTTCCCAGGGTTCCAGCCAAATGGCTTTTATGATGCTTAAAAGATTTTGGTAAGTCCATGGTTTTGTCCCAGTATTTTAGACGATGGGGATTTTTGCTCAATCGTACAGGTCAGCATGGATGAGTTGGACTGAAGGGCCTGTTTCTGTGCTGTGCATCTCTATGACTCTATGAGTCTAAATTCCAATGCCCCAAATCCCAGCCAAACTTCAACATGCAGTTTCCTTCCCTTTGAACCTTGTCAAGTCTAGTTCCTCACTGCCAGCTCAATCATTGCCATTGAACACCCAATTCTCACATTGCTGTGCACTCGCTGATATTACAATTCTGTTGTCGACAACTTAGATGTTAAAAATGATCACTTTGACTTTTGAAAAATTATTATTTCACAAATTGAGGTCAACGTAATGAGTCCATCAGCTGATCTTTATACTGTAAGTCTCAATGCTGGGCAGAGAGTGACTAGAAATCATTGCAACAGGTAATGAAGAAAGCAAATGGAATATTGTCCTAAAACAGGGAGGTTATGTTGCAGCTGTGTAGGGTGCTGGTGAGGCCACACCTGATGTACTGTGTACAGTTTTGGTCTCTTTACTTAAAGGATGGACTGGCACTGGAGGGGGTGCAGAGGAGTCTCACTTGGTTGATTCCAGAGTTGAGATGGCAGGCTTAAGAGGAGAGATGGAGTAGACTGGGACCATACTCATTGGAATTTAGAAGAACGAGGGAGGATCTTATTAAAACACTATGTTTTAATCTACTCCCTTCGTAATTTTACGTAAGATAGAAGCGGGGAGGTTGTTTCCACTGGGAGGTGAAACAAGGAGACATAGCCTCAACATAAGGGGGAGAAAATTTAGGACTGAGTTGAGGAGGAATTTTGTCACCCAAAGGGTTGTGAATCTGTGGAATTCCCTCCCCAGTGAAGCAGTTGAGGCTACTCCCATTAAATATTTTTAAGGCAAAGACTGATAGATTTTTGAACAGTGTATGAATTATGGATGAAAGTGAACGGTCAGTAAGTGGAGCTGAGTCCATGAAAAGCTCAGCCATGATCTTAGTGAATGACGGATCAGGCTCGATGGGCCAAATGGCCTACTCCTTCTCCTGTTTCTTACGTTCTTATCATCAACAATATAGAGCAGAAAGTGGCTATTTGGTTCATTCCTGCTTTACAAACCCAAATTATGTGCAACGGAATTTAGAGACAAAATTGCATTCCCAAAGCCTTAAAAATGTGAAGCATGATCTCAGTCAGGTAATAATTTTGTAGCATCCTTGGGGGCCTTACACCTTACCCTGACATAGCAGTATTCAAAGGAGATAGGCCTACTCTGATTGGGAATGCTTAAGATGTTCACTGGTTGGACATCTCCAGGAGTTAACTCATGGGTAATTACTGGATGGGTGAGTGAGCAGGAAATTAACTTCTTCCAAAGGGGTATTCGACAAGTCTGGCAACTCTCCCGGGTGAGATGATGTGCTTCGGTGGGACAAACAAGGCCAGGGTTTACTGGGATTTGGGAAGCAGGTAGGATCAGAGAGACTTTGCCGTGCGTTGTCCCTTAAGGTATGGGTCAGGTGGGTAAATTGGTTAAGAAGGCATAGGGAACACAGTAGAATCCTCCACCATATCCCCAGAATATTCTAGAAATAATTCCAGGGGGCAACCATTTCCCATTTCAGTGACAGGGTTTGCTACTAACCGCGGTTTTGGGCATCCATGGTAGCTCTTGGAAAGTACCACCCATGGATATGGGGGGTGGGGAGCACCTGTACTTGTCTTTATTAGTCAAGACACAGAGCTTAAGTTTAAGAGCAGGGAAATGATGTGATGATTAGATTCCCTACAGAGTGGAAACAGGCCCTTTGGCTCAACCAGTCCACACCCCAAACCCTCTGAAGAGTAACCCACCCAGATCCATCTCCCTCTGACTAATACACCTAACACTATGGACAATCTAGCACAGCTAATTCACCTAATCTGCACATTTTTGGACTGTGGGAGGAAACCGAAGCACCCAGAGGAAACCCACGCAGACAGACACGGGGAGAATGTGCAAACGCCACACAGACAGTCGTTTGAGGCTGGAATCGAACCTGGGACCCTGTTGCTATGAGGCAGCAGTACTAACCACAGAGCCACTGTGATGCTGGATGTAAGTGAGGACAGCAGATGCTGGAGATCTAAGTCAAGAGTGTGGTGCTTGAAAAGCACAGCAGATCAGACAGCATCCAAAGGGTAGGGGAATCGATGTTTCGGGCGTAGGAACCCTTCAGAGCCTGGGCCACAGCTAGAATATTGTGTGCAGTTCCGGAACCCATATTACAGGAGCAATGTGATTGCACTGGTCAGGGTGCAGAGGTGATTTACCAGGATGTTCCCTGGCCTGGAGAGTCTCGGCTACAACAAGAGACCAGACTGAGGTTGCTTTCCTTAGAGCAGAGGAGACTGAAAGGGGCATAATTGAGATGGAGAAAATGATGAGAGGCATAGATAGAGTAGACTGGAAGGAACCTTTCCCCTCGATGGAGGGTCAATAACCGGGGTGGGGGGTGGGGGCCATAGATTTAAGGTAAGGGCCAGAGGGTTTAGAGCAGATGTGAGGAAAACCTTTTTTCTGGATCTGGAACTCACTGTCTATAAAGGTGATAGAGGCAGGAAGCCTCCTGCTATTCAGGAAGTATTTAGATGATCCCTGGCAATGCCAGTCAGCTCTGTTGTCTGGTTCATAATGCAGAGTGATACCAACAATGTGGGTTCAACTCCTGCACTAGCTGAGGTTTTTTGTGAAGCTCCCACTTTCTCAACTTCGCTACCACACCCTTGCCTGAGATACGGTGATCCCTCAGTTATCCCACACCCAGTACCACCCCTCTCTAATGGGAGAGCAGCCTTTGGGCTGGTAGGATTATGGCAAATTTACCTTTACCATATCAGGCTATGGACTAAATATTGGGAAATGTGGTTACAATAAGTAGGTGCTTGTTTTTGACTAGCACAGGCTCGATGGACTCAGGAGCCCTTTCTCTGTGCTACCGACCTCCATGACTGGAAGTTAAATGAAGGTAAATAGAAGTTAAATTTTAGGCACAGTGAGGTAGAGATAATCACTTCAGTACCAGTGTGCATTAACTAAGTGTCAATGATTTACAACCTCACCCTGTTACCCTGTGATGGACCAAGTTGCATAAAAAGCAAAAGCTAACCTTTCGAAAAGGACTTCATTTCAATTTTAAACTTATGCTTGACAAGAAACGAACATTCCATTAAATTTACACCAATTGCTTTTCTGATTCCATTAATATGTTCCATTTCTAAATTAGATTACAGATTGTCCAGCTCCTGGTACCCTCTTATCAGACCCTCCATGGGTGTATCGTGAAGTTTCTTGTCACTGTGAATGCTGGGGGTCCCTGTGGGCTCTTCATCTGTGCTTCAACAAAGTTTAATCAGTGAATGAAATGGAGCAGCTCACACCAATTCAAACGAAACCTGAACAGAGCCATTACAAGGGAAAGCACGTAACACTGTCACTAAAGACAAATGTGGTAGTTATACACCAATGGAGCGTAACTGGAGATGTTTCCAGTAATTTTCTTACAGTACCAAAAGTCCTTTGCTATATCATCCTGATGCTGCACGAGAAATGCATGGTGCAACCATCCAATTAAACACTCATGAGGTCCAGACTCTGCAATGCCCAATTATGCACAGTTGTAAAAGGGAAAACTGTCGCTCACAGGTTAATTACAGTTTGCCTGTTTGTATGACAGTACTTCAGGTTTGAGAGTAGCCATTAGTTCATGAAATAACACATTTTTTCATCTGAATTGCAAAACCATAGAAACTTTATGCGAGGGTAAATGCTTAATGGTGAATTCTGATCATCGGTGAGACTGGGACATGAGGGTTGACAGTTATGAAAGCTTGGACCTTACCAAATATTGTCGGATTTCTACCATAGCTACTTTCCAGTCACTAAGACTTTAATTTATAAATAGTAATTGGAGTTGAGGGATTTTAACAGCTGGAATAAGTTCACTGATGGTAATAGGCCTCAGGGTGCGCATTGGTCATGTAATTGTAAACTAAAAGGACATTTATTTAATGGAAAAAAGATTTAATCTTTCCTCTGTTTGGAAGTACTGAACATAACCGGGAGCGATTGCAGGCATTGTCCAGAAATGCTCCCCATCTGAGAAAAACCGAACACATCCAAACCAGCCAACTATGTCATTGACTCATAACCTACTCCAAAGTGTTTGATGGTGTTACCCATGTAACATTTACACACACACACACACACACACACACACACACACACACACACACACACACACACACACACACACACACACACACCCTCTGGACCATATTGCTCCTGACCTCTTTACAGACTTGACTAAAACATGGATAATGGAAACCAGAAACAAGAACAGAAATTGCTGGAGAAACTCAGCAGGTCTGGCAGCATCTGTGGAGAGAGAGCAGAGTTAACATTTTGGGTCCAGTGACCCTGCATCAGAACGAGACCTGAAACATCAACTCAACTTTCTCTCTCGACAGATGCTGCCAGACCTGCTGAGTTTCTGTAACAATGTCTGTTTTTGATACAAGAGCTGAGTTCAGAGGTGAGGTGAGAGTGACTGCCTTTGATATCAAGGCCATGTCTGGTTGAGTGTGGCACCAAGAAGCTCAAGCAAAACATTGAAAGTCAGAGGGAGACTCTCCACTTGCTAACACAAAGGTTATGTCTGTTCAAGGAAATATCTTCATCCTCAAGGAATATGAACACTCAAACACATGAAGAAGGAACAAAAGTAAACCACTCACCCCTTCGAGCCTGCGTCCACATTCACTAAGACCACAATTGATCTGATTTTCACCCTAACTGCACATTCGTGGACTTCAATGTTGTGGCCATTTCGGAGACATGGATAAAGCAGGGTGAGGAATAGATGTTGCAGGTTCCAGGGTTTAGATCTTTCATTAAAATTAGGGAAGGTGGTAAAAGAGGGGGACGCATGGCTTTGGTGGTCAAGGACAAGAGTCAAGGTGGCTGAAAGAACTTTTGACAAGGACTCGTCTACTGAGGTGATATGGACTGAGGTTAGAAACAGGAGAAGAGAGGTCACGCTGCTGTGAGTTTTTATAGGCAAAGTTCTAGGGATGTAGAGAAGAGGATTGGAAAAATGATTCTGGGTAGGAGTGAAAGGAACAGGGTGGTCATTATGGGGGACTTTAACTTTCCCAACATTGACTGGAAATGAAATAACTCTCATACGTTGAATGGATCAGTTTTTGTCCAATGTGTACAGGAGGGTTTCCTGACATAATATGTCGAAGGGTCAACAAGAAGGGAGGCCACACTGGATCTGGTGCTTGGTAATGAACCAGGCCAGGTATTTTATTTAATGATAGGTGAGCACTTTGGAGAGAGTGACCATAATTCATTTATGTTTCATTTAGCGATGGAAAGGGATAGGTACATGGCAAGAGTTCCAGATGGGGGAAGGGCAATTATAATGTGATTAGGCAAGACTTAGGAGGCATAGAATGGGGCAGCAAAATGCAGGAGATGGGGACATTCAAAATGCGGGGCTGGTTTAAGGAGCAGATATTGCGTGTCCTTGATAGGTGTGTCACTGTCAGGCAAGGAGTAAGTGATAAGGTAAGGGAACCATGGTTTACTAAATAAATCGTATCTCTTGATGAGTAGAAGAGGGGGGCTTATGTGATGTTGAGACAAGATGGTTCAGATGAGGTGATGGAGAGTTACAGATTAGCTAGGAAGGATTTAAAGAGAGAATTAAGAAGAGCAAGGAGGAGATATGAGCAGTATTTAGCAGATAGAATAAAGGAGAACCCTAAAGCTTTCTATAGGTACGTGAGGAACTCGCGGGCTTTGAGAAGATTTGTAGCTCAGGTTGAGTCTCTGGAAGTAGGTTTGCTTGCTGAGTTGCAAGGTTCATTTTCAGACATTTAGTCACCACACTAGGTAACATCACCAGTGAGCCTCCAGCTGAAGCATGTAGTATGGCCCACTTTCTAATTATGTGTTTCAGTTTCCTTGGGTTGGTGATGTCATTTTCTTTGGTGACATCATTTCCTGTGGTGATGTCATTTCCTGCTCTTTTCCTCAGGGGGTGGTAAATGGGATCCAAGTCAATGTGTTTGTTCATAGAGTTCCGGTTGAAATACCATGCTTCTAGGAATTCTTGTATGTGTCTCTGTTTGGTTTGTCCTAGGATGGATGTGTTGTCCCAGTCGAAGTGGTGTCCTCCCTCATCCATCTGTAAGGATACTAGTGAGAGAGGGTCATGTCTTTTTGTGGCTAGTTGATGTTCATGTATCCTGGTGGCTAGTTTTCTGCTGTTTGTCCAAAGTAGAGTTTGTTACAGTTCTTGTAAGGTATCTTGTAAATGACATTAGTTTTGTTGTTGTCTGTATAGGGTCTTTCAAATTCATTAGCTGCTGTTTCAGTGTGTTGGTGGGTTTGTGTGCTACCATGATGCTAAGGGGTCTGAGTAGCCTGGCAGTCATTTCCAAGATGTCTTTGATGTAGGGGAGAGTGCTAGGGTTTCTGGGTGTGTTTTGTCTGCTTGGTGGGATTTGTATGTGAGGAATAAAAGGATGACTTGGGTAGGAATAGGGCCAGTTAAATACAGAAGTGGGAAGCTGTGTGTGGACCTTATGGAGATGGGAGACGTGCTAAATGAACATTTCTGTTTTCACTCAGGTAAAGGAAATATTGTAGAGAAGAAGACTGAAATATGGACTATTAGACTGGAAGGGATTGAGGTTAGTAAGGAGGAGGTGTTATCAATTCTAGAAGGTGTGAAAGTAGGTATGTCCCTGGGCCGGATGGGATTTATCCAAGGATTTTCTGGGAAGCTAGTGAGGAGATGGTGGAGCCTTTGGCCTTGATCTTTGAATCGTCATCGTCTACAGGTTTCATACCAGAGGACTGGAGGATTGTAAATGTTGTGCACTTGCTCAAGAAGAGCAGTAGAGATGACCCAGGTAATTATAGACCAGTGAGCCTTATGGCTGTTGTAGGAAATGTTTTGGAAAGGATTATAAGAGATAGGATTTATAATCATCTAGCAAGCAACAATTTGATTGGAGATAGTCAACATGGTTTCGTCATGGACAGGCCGTATCTCACAAACCTCATTAAGTTTTTTGAGAAGGTGACCAAGCATGTGGATGAGGGTAGGGCAGTTTACATGGTGTACATGGACTTCAGTAAAACCTTTGATAAGGTTCCACATGGTAGGCTTTTGGAGAAAATGCGGAGGTATGGGATTGAGGGTAATTGAGCAGTTTGGATTAGAAACTGGCTTTCTGAAAGAAGGCAAACAGTGGTGGTTGATGGAAAATAATCAACCAGTTATTAGTGGTGTGTTTTGGGACACAAGGTCCTGTTTTGGAACCACTGCTGTTTGTCATTTTTATAAATAACTTGGACACAGGCATAGGTGGATGGGTTACTACGTTTGCAGATGACACAAATTCAGTGAAGTGGTGGACAGTGTGGAAGAATGTTGCAGGTTGCAGGAGGACTTGGATAATGTGCAGAATTGGGCTGAGAGGTGGCAAATGGAGCTCAATGCAAATAAATGTGAGGTGATTCACATTGTAAAGAATAACAGGAAGGCAGAGTACTGGGTCAATGGAAAGATTCTTGGAAGTATGGAAGTGCAGAGAGATCTTGGTGTCCATTTACATAGATCCCTAAAAGTTGCCATCCAGGTTGATAGAGCTGTTAAGAAGACATACGGTGTGTTAGGTTTCATTCGTAGAGGGATTGAGTTCCGGAGCCGTGATGTCATGTTGCAACTTACAAAATGCTGGTGTGGCCGAACTTTGAATATTGTGTCCATTCTGGTCACCCCATTTCAGGAAGGATGTGGAAGCATTGGAAAAGGTACAGAGGAGATTTACCAGGATGTTGCCTGGTCCGGAGGGAAGGTCTTATGAGGAAAGGCTGAGGGACTTGGGTCTGTTCTCATTGGAGAGAAGTAGGCTAAGAGGGGATTTGATAGAGACATAAAAGATGATCAGAGGATTAGATAGGGTGGACTTTGAGAGTGTTTTTCCTCGGATGATGACGTCACCTTGTACGAGGGGGCTTAGCTACAAATTGAGGGGTGATAGATTTAAGGCAGATGTCAGGGGAAGGTTCTTTACGCAGAGAGTGGTAAGGGTGTGGAATGCCCTGCCTGCCAATGTAGTTAACTCAGCCACATTAGGGAGATTTAAACAGTCCTTGGATAAGCACATGGATGATAATGGGATAGTGTAGGGGGATAGGCTTAGATTAGTTCACAGGTCGGTGCAACATCGAGGGCTGAAGGGCCTGTTCTGTGCTGTATTGTTTTATGTTCTACGTTCCCACAAACCCTTTGATAAATTGAGGAATTCTGTGCACTTTGATCTTTACCTTTTGTGATGACTCTGGGAATAGTGGGGTTGATTTCCAGCACATTAGCCGAGTGAGGTCTGACATGAAGAAGAGGTTGTGACACATTCCAGTTTGGTCAATGATGAAGGAAGAGAGACACACGAGTGGAATTGCCTGCCCTTAGTGGTGGTAAATGGAATCACATACCCCTAGGGGTGGTAAATGGAATCACATGCCCCTAGAGGTGGTAAATGGAATCACATACCCCTAGAGGTGGCAAATAGAATTGCCTGCATCTAGAGGTGGCAAATGGAATCGCCTGCACCTAGAGGTGGCAAATGGAATCATATGCCCCTAGAGGTGGTAAATAAAATTGCCTACCCCTAAAGGTGGTAAATGGAATCTCCTGCCCCTAAAGGTGATAATGAAATCATGTGCCCTTAGAGGTGGTAAATGGAATCTCCTGCCCCTAAAGATGGTAAATGGAATTGCCTGCCCCAAAGGTGGTAAATGAAATCATATGCCCTTAGAGGTGGTAAATGTAATCACCTGCCCCTAGAGGTGGTAAATGGAGTCTCCTGCCCTAGAGGTGGTAAATGGAATTGCCTGCCCCTAAAGGTGGTAAATGAAATTGCCTGCCCCTAGAGGTGGTAAATGGAATTGCCAGCCCCTAAAGGTGGTAAATGGAATCATATGCCCTTAGAGGTGGTAAATGGAATCACCTGCCCGTAGAGGTGGTAAATGGAATTGCCTGCCCCTAGAGGTGGTAAATGGAATTGCCTGCCCCGAGAGATGGGAAAAGGAATTTCCTGCCCCTAGAAGTGGTAAATGGAATCACATGCCCCTAGAGGTAGTAAATAGAATCATAAGCCCCTAGAGATGGTAAACTTGGAAGCAGGAATGATTCCTGATGAAGGGCTTATGCCCGAAATGTTAATCCTCCTGCTTCTTGGATGCTGCCTGACCTGCTGTGCTTTTCCAGCACCACACTCTCGACTGGAAGCAGGAATGGCTTAAAGTAGGTGGGGGTAGTGGCGAAGCCTTCTCACCTCCACCATCCGGGTGGGATAGTCCATGTTCGATATTCCCGGCCCAGCTGCCAACACTGGATTACTTAAGGACCTCACCCTGACGTTACTGAGATTAAGCTGAAAATGTGTTGCTGGAAAAGCGCAGCAGGTCACAGGCAGCATCCAAGGAGCAGGAGAATCGACATTTCGGGCATGAGCCCTTCTTCAGGAATCGTTCCTGCTTCCGTTACTGAGATTAACTCAGCTACAAGCAGATGTGTCGCCATGTAATGGTTCAACAGGTCAAGGTGGGCAGGCAGCTTGTCAACAGCAGGCAGGGGGAGCTCCTCGATGAATGGTCCTTAGAAATTGAATGTAGGACTGAGGGGTACAACGTGCTTTGGCTCTGATGCCCCTTCCCCATTCTCCTCATGACTGTCAACACCAGGCACCTTGACTGCTCCAACCCCCTCACTCCCCCACAAAATAAATCACATAGCTTACATCTCGAATGTTTACACTTCCATGTACGTTTTGGGCAGTAACTTTTGTCTTCTCCATTGTGGTACTGAAAGTAAGGGATTCCAACCTTGGACTGACCAGAAGCTTGCTCTGGGTGGGAGCTCTATCACAAGGACCTTTATTCCATGTGTAGGGCCAATGGTGCTCTGGTCAGGGCCCAACTGTCCTTCCATAGAAGAGGCAACTTTGGTACCTCACTATCCCTCCATCCTGCTGGTGAGACCCCTCCACCTAAATTCATAGAATCATAGAGATGTACCGCATGGAAACAGACCCTTTGGTCCAGCCTGTCCATGCCGACCAGATATCCTAAATTAAACTACGTCCATTTGACAACACTTGGCCCATATCCCTCTCAACCCTTCCTATTCATATACCATCTAAATGCCTTTTAAATGTTGTAATTGTACCACTTCCTCTGGCAGTTCATTCCATGCATATATCAGCCTCTACGTGAAAAAATTGTCCCTTAGGTCCCTATTATATCTTTCTCTTCTCACACTAAATCTATGCCCTGTAGTTCTGGACTCCTCAACCCAGGGAAAAGACCTTGTCTATTTACTCTATCCATGCCCCTCATGATTTTATAAACCTCTATAAGTTCACTCCTCAGCCTCTGACACTCCAGGGAAAACAGCCCCATCCTATTCAGCCTCTCCCTATAGCTCAAATCCTCCAACCCTGGCAACATCTTTGTAAATCTTTACTGAACCCTTTCAAGTTCAGCAATGTCTTTCCTATAGCAAGACTTGGAGGAGCTGGTGTTGGACTGGGGTGTACAAAGTTTAAAAATCTCACAACATCAGGTTATAGTCCAACGGATTTAATTAGAAGCACTAGCTTTTGGAGCGCTGCTTTCGGAGGTGGTTGTGCACAACCCAATGAAGGAATGGCGCTCCAAAAGCTGTACTTCCAAAGAAACCTGTTGGACTATAACCTGGTGTTGCGTGATTTTTAACTTTTTTCCGATAGCAGGGAGACCAGACTTGATGAGATTGCAGCCACAGCCTAAAGAAGGGGTGGTGGTCTTGCAGACTGTGGCTTAGTGCAGAACTATCAAAGGGTGTCACTCTGGGTCACTGAGTAGAACCTAATCAGAGGCATGGCATGGCTGCCATTGTATGAATTTCTGCTTTAACCCAGTCGCATTAACCAAAGCAGCAATGGCACAAGAAACGCAAGCAGCAAAATGACAGAGTATCTGTACAGCAATTTATAATTGAAAAATGTTCAGCAACGTAAGCTCCTGCAATCTTTCTTCCTCCACACGTGCACTAATGAGCTCATAAAACTCACTCTGTTCATCACTTGCCTTAATGCATCATCAACTCCCTCCATCCTGGTTGTAAAACTTGTGCAATTTGTAACCATTAATTCAATATATGTTCAATTTTCTTTGTCCTTTAAAATTAATTTATTTTGTCCTCTCTGTGCGGAAGAAAGGTATAAGAATCTGCTCAGATATAGATAGAATAGATACATGTTGGATATATATATATGACCCAGAGTGACTCCCTTTGATAGTTCTGCACCAAGGCTGCAAGACCACTGCCCCTCTCCCAGGCTGTAGCTGCAATCTCATCAATTCTGGTCTCCCTGCTATAGGAAAAAGTTTAAAGTCACACAACACCACGTTATAGTCCAACAGGTTTATTTGGAAGCACTAGCTTTCCACTCCTTCATCAGGTGGTTGTGCACAACCTGATGAAGGAGCAGCGCTCCGAAAGCTAGTGCTTCCAAATAAACCTGTTGGACTATAACCTGGTGTTGTGAGATTTTGGATACATGTTGGCTGGAGTTAGTTTTAAGCCCATTGTAATGTGGTTACCTTATGTAGAGCTAAATAACACTAGCACTTGTCACTAACTGTTAGCCTTATGTAAGTGCTCACTTGTGAGTGACTCTTACATCACACTTGGCAGATTACATAAAAGCTTGTTACCTGAGAGTTAAAGAAGCATTTTAACACACTCTGCAGAAGTTAGTTCATACTGAATAGCACTTTTCCCAGTGATTATTTTCCAGAGTCCAATAGAATCGGGGTTGGTTCCTGAGGATTGGAGGGCGGCTAATGTTGTGCCACTTTTTAAGAAGGGTGGGCGGGAGAAAGCAGGAAATTATAGACCAGTTAGTCTGACCTCAGTGGTGGGAAAGATGCTGGAGTCTATTATAAAGGATGAAATTACGGCACATCTGGATAATAGTAACAGGATAGGACAGAGTCAGCATGGATTTATGAAGGAGAAATCATGCTTGACTAATCTTCTTGAATTTTTTGAGGATGTAACTCGGAAGATGGACGAGGGAGATCCAGTGGATGTACTGTACCTGGACTTTCAGAAAGCTTTTGATAAAGTCCCACACAAGAGGTTAGTGAGTAAAATTAGGGCGCACGGGATTGGGGGCAAAGTACTAGATTGGATAGAGAATTGGTTGGCTAATAGGAAACAAAGGGTAGTGATTAACGGCTCCATTTCGAAATGGCAGGCAGTGACCAGTGGGGTACCGCAGGGATCCGTGCTGGGACCGCCGCTTTTTACAATATATGTAA
Source organism: Chiloscyllium punctatum (assembly GCF_047496795.1). Lineage (NCBI taxonomy): Eukaryota > Metazoa > Chordata > Chondrichthyes > Orectolobiformes > Hemiscylliidae > Chiloscyllium > Chiloscyllium punctatum. The sequence goes on from NC_092744.1 coordinate 8,849,821, forward strand.
ATGATATAGAAGATGGTATCAGCAATAACATTAGCAAATTTGCTAATGACACAAAGCTCGGTGGTAGGGTGAAATGTGATGAGGATGTTAGGGGATTACAGGGTGACCTGGACAAGTTAGGTGAGTGGGCAGATGCATGGCAGATGCAGTTTAATGTGGATAAATGTCTGGTTATCCACTTTGGTGGCAAGAACAGGAAGGCAGATTACTACCTCAATGGTATCAAATTAGGTAAAGGGGCTGTTCAGAGAGATCTGGGTGTTCTTGTCCACCAGTCAATGAAGGCAAGCATGCAGGTACAGCAGGTCGTGAAGAAGGCTAATAGCATGCTGGCCTTCATAATAAGAGGGATTGAGTATAGAAGCAAAGAGGTGCTTCTGCAGCTGTACAGGGCCCTGGTGAGACCACACCTGGAGTACTGTGTACAGTTCTGGTCTCCAAATTTGAGGAAAGACATTCTGGCTATTGAGGGAGTGCAGCGTAGGTTCACGAGGTCAATTCCTGGAATGGCAGGATTGCCTTACACGGAAAGACTGAAGCGACTGGGCTTGTATACCCTTGAGTTTAGAAGACTGAGAGGGGATCTGATTGAAACGTATAGGCTTATGAAAGGACTGGACACTCTGGCAGGAGGGAACATATTTCCGTTGATGGGGGAGTGCCGAACCAGAGGACACAACTTAAAAATACGGGGTAGACCATTTAGGACAGAGATGAGGAGAAACTACTTCACCCAGAGAGTGGTGGCTGTGTGGAATGCTCTGCCCCAGAGGGCAGTGGAGGCCCAGTCTCTGGATTCTTTTAAGAAAGAATTGGATAGAGCTCTTAAAGATAGTGGAGTCAAAGGGTATGGAGATAAGGCTGGAACAGGATACTAATTAGGAATGATCAGCCATGATCATATTGAATGGCGGTGCAGGCTCGAAGGGCAGAATGGCCTACTCCTGCATCTATTGTCTATTGTCTATTGTCTATAATTCAAAGAATCACAGATGCCGATGATCTGAAACAAAAACAGAAATTGGTGCAGAAACTGAGCTGGTCTGGCAGCATCTGTGGAGAGAACATAAGAGTTCTGATAAAGAGTCACCGGACTTGAAACATTACCTTGAAAGACATTTGGTCAGGTAGATTAGATTAGCTCCAGTACGGAAACAGGCCCTTCGGCCCAACAAGTCCACACCGACCTTCTGAAGAGTAACCCACTCAGACCCATTTCCCTCTGACTAATGCACCTAACACTACGGGCAATTTAGCATGACCGATTCACCTGACCTGTACTTCTTTTGGACTGTGGGAGGAAACCGGAGCACCCGGAGGAAACCCACGCAGACACAGGGAGAATGTGCAAACTCCACACAGACAGTCACCCGAGGATGGAATCAAACCCAGGTCCCTGGTGCTGTGAGGCAGCAGTGCTAACGACTGAGTGACCGTGCCGCCCTTAGGTAGGTGGATGGGAAAGGTTTAGAGGGATATAGACCAAATACAGGCAAGTGGGACTAGTTCAGTTTAGGATATCTGGTCGGCATGAACAAATTAAACTGAAGGGTCTGTTTCTGCGCTACATGACTCTCTGACTCTGTATACCTCTGGGAATGGACAGTTATGGTTAATATCAGGATGCTGCCTGGACTACTGTGCTTTTCTAGCACCACTCTAATCTAGATTCTGGTTAATATCAGGTCAGGAGAAAGTGAGGACTGCAGATGCTGGAGATCAGAGCTGAAAATGTGTTGCTGGAAAAGCGCAGCAGGTCAGGCAGCATCCAATGACCAGGAGAATCGACGTTTCGGCCTGAGCCTGAAGAAGGGCTCATGCCCGAAACGTCGATTCTCCTGCTCCTTTAATATCAGGTCAACCATGATCTTACTGAATGGTGGGACAGGCTCAAACAGTTGAGTGGCCTATTCCTGTTCCTTGTACGTAAGACCTGACACCCATGTTCAAGCAATTGGACAACTGAACTTTCAGCCATTGGTTTTATTAGTCTTACAGTTTTTGATGTTTGAGATGGAATTGAAATACTGTTTGTTGAGAGTATGAATTCTCCTGAGGATATAGTACAGAGTGGGTCCTTTGCAATTCTGAGAGAGTGTGGCCCTCAGTTGAGGCAGGGCTGACTGTAGAGAGGTTAGGTGCCGGCGCATTGCTGCAAGCGTGGAGCGGAGGATCTTGAAGAAGAACTGTTGCTGGTGTTTTTGAATCTGTAGTCTGTACTGTTTGTCCTGTTCGGGTCCGAACTCTGCTGGTTTAAAGGTGGTCTGGAGGACTTCCGCCAACCCTACAGCCGTGTCTGCCACCACTTCCGCCCCCACCAACGCCACTCACCTGCATTCTACTGACACGCCCCCCATAGATCCCACTGTCACCATTCCTGGCCTCCAGAACCCTGAGGGGAACATCACCCCTGCGCATGACTCCACCCCCATTCCCCCCACCATCACACCCACTCCAGTTACTGGCTCCGCCCCCACTCCCAGCTCCACACCCACACCAGATCCCAGCTCCCGGCCCTGCCGAGTTTTCACCATCCCCCCAGACCTCCCCCCCCAACTGAGGACGAATGATTAGTCCTCAGCAAAGGACTCACCTTCATCCCCCTCCGTCCACGCATCAATGAATTTAATACACGCCGTCACATCGAACAATTCTTCCGTCGCCTCCGCCTCCGAGCTTACTTTCACAATCAGGACTCCCGCCCACCTTCCGAGGACCCCTTCGCCCACCTCCAACACACTGCATCCACCTGGACACCCTGCGCTGGCCTATTACCTGCCCTCGACCTCTTCATTTCCAACTGCCGCCGGGACATTAACCGCCTCAACCTGTCGTCCCCCCCTCCCCCACTCCAACCTCTCACCCTCACAACGCGCAGCCCTCCAATCCCTCTGCTCCAATCCCAACCTCACCATCAAGCCAGCAGATAAAGGGGGCGCAGTGGTAGTCTGGCGCACTGACCTCTACACCGCTGAAGCCAAACGCCAACTTGAGGACACCTCTTCCTACTGTCCTCTCGATCATGACCCCACTCCCCATTACCAAACCATCATCTCCCAGACCATACAGAACCTCATCACCTCAGGAGATCTCCCACCCACAGCTTCCAACCTCATAGTCCGGGAACCCCGCACTGCCTGGTTCTACCTCCTTCCCAAGGTCCACAAGCCTGACCACCCTGGCAGCTCCATTGTCTCAGCATGCTCCTGCCCCACTGAACTCATCTCTACCTACCTCGACACTGTCCTATCCCCCTAGTTCAGGAACTCCCCACATACGTTCGAGACACCACCCACGCCTTCCACCTCCTCCAAGACTTCCGTTTCCCCGGCCCCCAACGCCTTATCTTCACCATGGATATCCAATCCCTCTACACCTCCATCTGCCATCACCAGGGCCTCCAGGCCCTCCGTTTTTTCCTCTCCAGACGTCCCCAACAGTACCCTTCCACTGACACTCTCATTCGTTTGGCTGAACTGGTCCTCACCCTTAACAATTTCTTCTTCGAATCCTCTCACTTCCTCCAGACCAAAGGGATAGCCATGGGCACACGTATGGGCCCCAGCTATGCCTGTCTCTTTGTTGGCTACGTAGAGCAGTTGATCTACCGTGATTACATCGGCACCACTCCCCACCTCTTCCTCCGCTACATTGATGACTGCATTGGCACCACCTCGTGCTCCCGTGAGGAGGTTGAGCAATTCATCAACTTCACCAACACATTCCACCCTGACCTTAAATTTACCTGGACCATCTCTGACACCTCCCTCTCCTTCCTGGACCTCTCCATCTCCATTAATGACGACCGACTTGACACTGACATTTTTTACAAACCCACCGACTCCCACAGCTACCTGGATTACACCTCTTCCCACCCTACCTCTTGCAAAAATGCCATCCCGTATTCCCAATTCCTCCGCCTTCGCCGTATCTGCTCCCAGGAGGACCAGTTCCACCACAGAACACACCAGATGGCCTCCTTCTTTAGAGACCGCAATTTCCCTTCCCACATGGTTTAAGATGCCCTCCAACGCATCTCGTCCACATCCTGCACCTCCGCCCTCAGACCCCACCCCTCCAACCGTTACAAGGACAGAACGCCCCTGGTGCTCACCTTCCACCCTACCAACCTTCGCATAAATCAAATCAACCGCCGACATTTCCGCCACCTCCAAAAAGACCCCACCACCAGAGACATATTTCCCTCCTCACCCCTTTCCGCCTTCCACAAAGACCGTTCCCTCCGCAACTACCTGGTCAGGTCCACACCCCCTTACAACCCACCCTCCCATCCTGGCACCTTCCCCTGCCACCGCAGGAACTGCAAAATCTGCGCCCACACTTCCTCCCTCACCTCTATCCAAGGCCCTAAAGGAGCCTTCCACATCCATCAAAGTTTTACTTGCACATCCACTAATATCATTTATTGCATTCATTGCTCCCGATATGGTCTCCTCTACATTGGGGAGACTGGGTGCCTCCTAGCAGAGCGCTTTAGGGAACATCTCCGGGACACCCGCACCAATCAACCACACCACCCTGTGGCCCAACATTTCAACTCCCCCTCCCACTCTGCCAAGGACATAGAGGTCCTGGGCCTCCTTCACCGCCGCTCCCTCACCACCAGACGCCTGGAGGAAGAACGCCTCATCTTCCGCCTCGGAACACTTCAAACCCAGGGCATCAATGTGGACTTCAACAGTTTCCTCATTTCCCCTTCCCCCACCTCAGCCTAGTTCCAAACTTCCAGCTCAGCACTGTCCCCATGACTTGTCCGACCTGCCTATCATCTTTTCCACCTATCCACTCCACCCTCTCCTCCCTGACCTATCACCTTCCTCCCCTCCCCCACTCACCTATTGTACTCCATGGTACTTTCTCCCCACCCCCACCCTCCTCTAACTTATCTCTCCACCCTTCAGGCTGACTGCCTTTATTCCTGATGAAGGGCTTTTGCCCGAAACGTCAATTTTGCTGCTCCTCGGATGCTGCCTGAACTGCTGTGCTCTTCCAGCACCACAAACTCAAAAACATCCTTGGAAATCTTATCTGAACCCTTTCAAGTTTCACAATATCGTTCTGATAGGAAGGAGACCAGATTTGCACACAATATTCCGACAGTGACCTAACCAATGTCCTGTACAACTGCAACATGACCTTCCAACTTCGATACTCAATATGCTGACCAATAAAGGAAAGCATATCAAACGCCTTCTTCACTATCCTATCCACCTGCGACTCCACTTTCAAGGAGCTATGCACCTGCACTCCAAGGTGTCTTTGTTCAGCAACACTCTCTCGGACCTTACCATTAAGTGGTAAAAACAATGACTGCAGATGCTGAAAACCAAATACTGGATTAGTGGTGCTGGAAGAGCACAGCAGTTCAGGCAGCATCTTGTTGGATGCTGCCTGAACTGCTGTGCTCTTCCAGCACCAGTAATCCAGTACTTACCATTCAGTGTACAAGTCCTGCCCTGATTTGCCTTTCCAAAATGCAGCACTTCACATTTATGTAAATTAAACTCCATCCACCACTACTCAGCCCATCTGGTCAAGATCCCATTGTGTTCTGAGGTAACTTTCTTCACTATCCAGTACACCTCCAATATTTTTGTCATCTACAAACTAATTACTATATTTCTTGGTCTATATCCCTCCAAACCCTTCCTATTCATGTATCTATCCAGATGCCTTTTAAATGCTGTAATGTACCAGCCTCCACCACTTCCTCTGGCAGCTCATTCCATACACACACCACCCTCTGGGTGAAAAGAATTGCCCCTTAGATCCCTTTTAAATCTTTCCCTTCTCACCTTAAAGCTTATGCCCTCTAATTATGGACTCCCCCACCCTGGGGAATAGACCTTGTCTATTTATCCTATCCATGCCCCTCATAATTTTGTAAACCTCTATATAAGGTCACCCCTCAGCTTCCAATACTCCAGGGAAAACAGACTCAACCTGTTCAGCCTCTCCTTATAGCTCGATTCCTCCAACCCTGGCAACATCCTTGCAAATCCTTTCTGAGCCCTTTCAAGTTTCACAACATCTTTCCGATAGGAAGGAAACCAGAACTGAATGCTATATTCCAAAAGTGATCTAACTAATGTCCTGTAGATTCGCAATATGACCTCCCAACTCCAATATTCAATGCACTGACCAATAAAGGAAAGCATACTAAACGCCTTCTTCACTATCCTATCTACCTGCGACTCTACTTTCAAGGAGCTATGAACCTGCACTCCAAGGTCACTTTCCGGGGGAAGGTGTCATGGGACTGTGGGGGGATATTGGGAGTGAAGGACGAGTGGACCAGGGTGACCCTTTGTTGCCAAGCTCACTCAAACCACAACATTTCCCGGCCCCTCTGCCTGTCCTATTCCTGAGCTGGTGAGATGGGCTCAAAATTGCTCCGTAACACACCCCCTCTCCCACTCTGCTGCACCCACTCACCATTGGAGAGGAAGCTCCATATCCAGATACCAAAATGGCTGCCGACACCCAGGCAGATGGAGCTGATACTGACAACTGGTGGTAGCATTCTATATAAACACACCCAGATAACAAACACTTCATTAATAAACCCCATGGGGGTGGGTGGGGGTCTATCTTTCAGGGTACATGTTCACAGAGGAGGCATTGCCAGCCAACGAAACCTGGCAAACCCTCTGCATTTTTCCAATTACTTTCATTCACGCACGGGTTGTGGGTGTCACTGGCTGGGCGCAACATTTATTTCCATTGTTTAGATCAGAGTGGTGCTGGAAAAACACAGCAGGTCAGGCGGCATCCGAGGAGCAGGAAAATCGACGTTTCGGGCAAAAGCCCTTAATCAGGAATTTCCATTCCCTAGTTGTCCCTTGAGAAGGAGGGGGTGAGCTGCCTTCTTGAACTGCTGCAGTCCATCTGCTGTAGGTTAACCTACAGGGAGGGAATTTCAGAGCTTTGACCCAGTGAACCTGCTGAATTTCTGTAGCACCTTGCGCTCAGGTAACACCCAGCTGGAGTTGCACAAAAAGCAAAAAAGAAAAGATATTTCTTTCTCAGGCGGGATATAACTCCTTTGGAATCCAGAGGGAAATGGGAACTTTGCACTCAGCCTTTTTCCTATCCACAGAATTTTTACCAAACCCTCCGCTGCGATTTAGAATTAGAATTTGAATTTATTGTCATGTGCAATTCAGTACAAGAATAAGGGATTACGGTGAAAGTGTACAGAATCACCATTTTCCAGCGCCATCTTGGTTACAAAACCAGAATCCATTTACTGGATGAGAGTGGTACTGGAAAAGCAAAGCAGTTCAGGCAGCATCCGAGGAGCAGGAAAATCGATGTTTCGGGCAAAAGCCCTTCATCAGGAATGGAGGCAGAGAGCCTGAAGGGTGCCTCTATTCCTGATGAAGGGCTTTTGCCCAAAACATCGATTTTCCTGCTCCTCGGATGCTGTCTGATCTGTGGTGCTTTCCCAGCACCACTCTAATCCAGAATCTGGTTTCTAGCATCTGCAGTCCTTGTTTTTACCCAAAATCCATTTACTCTAGGTCTCCACCTGCCAATAATCAGCCAGTTGATTTTTTCGCTTTGGATATTTGTGGAGTTTTGACACAAGCCTTGAGTTTTCCTGTGCTAAGTGTCGCTATTGAAGGGTATGATTAGATTAGATTCCCTACAGCATGGAAACAGGCCCTTCAGCCCAACGAGTCCACACCAACCCTCTGAAGAGTAATCCACCCAGACCCATTCCCCTACCCTATATCTCCCCCGACTTGACAATTTAGCATAGTACACCTGCCTCTTTGTTGACTATATCGGACAGTCACTCTTCAGTACCTACACAGGCACTGTGCTCCAACTCTTCCGTCGTTACATCGACTGCACAAGTGAAGCATGCTGCACCCAGGCCAAACTGCAGCAGTTCATTGAATGCACCCACTACTTCCACCCCCACCCACCCCTTCAAATTCACTTGGTCCGTCTCGGACACCTCCATCCCCTTTCTTGACCTCACTATTTCCATCTCCAGCAACAGTCTCCAGATGGATGTTTACTACAAACGCAAAGATTCCCATAACTACCTGGGCTACACCTTGCCCCCAGTATCCTGCAAGAACTTCATCCTGTTCTTCCACTTCCTCCGTCTCCGCTGCATCTACTCAGCAAAGGAGACACTGCACTCGCGAGTATCCCAGATGTCTACCTATTTTGAAAAACGGCCTTTTTCTCCCTCTGTCATCCAGAGAGCCTCTACCACATCACCTCCATTCCCCACTCCACCACTCTAAAGCCCCCCTCAATGCAATAAAGACAGAGTCCCCCTTGTCCTCACCTACCATCCCTCCAGTGTCTACATCCAACACAGCATCCTCAAACACGTCTGCCAACTCCAAATAGACCCCCACCACCAAGAACATCTTCCCCTCCCCGCCCCTCTCAGCCTTCCACAAGGATTGTTCTCTCCAACAGTCCTTGATTCGCGCCACCCCCACCACCAAACCCCCAGGTACCCTCCCTGCAACCAGAAAAGATGCAAATCCTGCCAGTACACCACCACCCTCACCTGCATCCAGGGCTTTAAACAGTCCTTCCAGATGGGACAGATGTTTACCTGCCTCTCTTCCACCTAGTTTACTGCATCAGGTGCTCCCGATGTGGTCTTCTCTACATCAGGGAGACCGAACGTAAACTTAGGGAACTGTTCACCGAGCATCTCAGCCGGGCCCACAGGGGCCAACCTGACCTCCCAGTCACCACCCATTTTAATTCCCTCAACCACTCCCTTTCCAACATGACCATCCTCGGCCTTCTCCATTGCCGAAACGAACCATAGCTCCTATTGGAGGAGCAACACCTCATCTTCTGCCTTAAGACCATAAGACATAGGAGTGGAAGTAAGGCCATTCGGCCCATCGAGTCCGCTCCGCCATTCAATCATGGCTGATGCGCATTTCAGCTCCATTTACCAGCGTTCTCCCCGTAGCCCTTAATTCCTCTAGACAACAAGAATCTATCTATCTTGGCCTTGAAGACATTTAGCGTCCCGGCTTCCACTGCACTCTGTGGCAATGAATTCCACAGGCCCACCACTCTCTGGCTGAAGAAATGTCTCCGCATTTCTGTTCTGAAATGACCCCCTCTAATTCTAAGGCTGTGTCCACGGGTCCTAGTCTCCTTGTCTAACGGAAACAATTTCCTAGCATCCACCTTTTCCAAGCCATGTATTATTTTGTACGTCTCTATTAAGTCTCCCCTTAATCTTCTAAACTCCAACGAATACAATCCCAGTATCCTCAGCCGTTCCTCATATGCTAGACCTGTCATTCCAGGGATCATCCATGTGAATCTCCGCTGGACACGTTCCAGTGCCAGTATGTCCTTCCAGAGGTGTGGGGACCAAAACTGGACACAGTACTCCAAATGGGGCCTAACCAGAGCTTTATAAAGTCTTAGTAGTACATCTCTGTTTTTATATTCCAACCCTCTTGAGATAAGAGACAACATTGCATTCGCTTTCTTAATCACAGACTCAACCTGCATGTTTACCTTTAGAGAATCCTCGACTAGCACTCCCAGATCCCTTTGTGCTTTGGCTTTATTAATTTTCTCACTATTTAGAAAGTAGTCCATGCTTTTATTCTTTTTGCCAAAGTGCAAGACCTCGCACTTGCTCACGTTAAATTCCATCAGCCATTTCCTGGACCACTCTCCCAACCTGTCTAGATCCTTCTGTAGCCTCCCCACTTCCTGTCTGTCCACCTAACTTTGTATCATCGGCAAACTTCGCTAGAATGCCCCCGGTTCCCTCATCCAAATCATTAATATATAATGCGAACAGCTGTGGCCCCAGCACCGAACCCTGCGGGACACCGCTCGTCACCGGCTGCCATTCTGAAAAAGAACCTTTTATCCCAACTCTCTGCCTTCTGTTAGACAGCCAATCCTCAATCCATCCCAGCAGCTCACCTCGAACACCATGGGCCCTCACCTTGCTCAGCAGCCTCCCGTGTGGCACCTTATCAAAGGCCTTTTGAAAGTCTAGATAGACCACATCCACTGGGTTTCCCTGGTCTAACCTACTTGTTACCTCTTCAAAAAATTCCAACAGGTTTGTCAGGCATGACCTCCCTTTACTAAATCCATGTTGACTTGTTCTAATCAGACTGCTCTTCCAAGAATTTAGAAATCTCATCCTTAATGATGGATTCTAGAATTTTACCAACAACCGAGGTTAAGCTGATTGGCCTATAATTTTCCATCTTTTGCCTTGATCCTTTCTTGAACAAGGGGGTTACAACAGCCATCTTCCAATCATCTGGGACCTTTCCTGACTCCAGTGACTCTTGAAAGATCTCAACCAATGCCTCTGCTATTTCCTCAGCCACCTCTCTCAGAACTCTAGGGTGTATCCCATTGGGGCCAGGAGATTTATCAATTTTAAGACTTTTTAACTTTTCTAGCACTATCTCTTTCGTAATGGCAACCATACTCAACTCAGCCCCGTGACACCCTTTAATTTTTGGGATATTACTCATGTCTTCCACTGTGAAAACTGACGCAAAGTACTTGTTAAGTTCTCCTGCTATTTCCTTATCTCCCATCACTAGGCTTCCTGCATCAGTTTGAAGTGGCCCAATGTCTACTTTTGCCTGTCGTTTGTTTCTTATGTACTGAAATAAACTTTTACTATTATTTCTAATATTACTGGCTAGCCTACCTTCATATTTGATCCTCTCATTTCTTATTACACTCTTTGTTATCCTCTGTTTGCTTTTGTATCCTTCCCAAACTTCTGATTTCCCACTGTTCTTAGCCACTTTATATGATCTCTCTTTTTCTTTAATAGATTTCCTGACTTCCTTTGTCAGCCAAGGTTGTCTAATCCTTCCCCGGTTAATCTTTCTTTTCTTGGGAATGAACCTCTGTACAGTGTCCTCAATTATACCTACAAACTCCTGCCATTTTTGCTCTACTGTCTTCCCGGTTAGCCTCTGCTTCCAGTCTATTTTAGTCAGTTCCTCTCTCATGCCCTCATAATTACCTTTATTCAACTGTAACACCATTACATCCGATTTTGCCTTCTCCCTTTCAAACTCCAGACTGAACTCTACCATATTATGGTCGCTACTTCCGAAGGGTTCCCTTACTTTAAGATCTTTTATAGAGTCTGGTTCATTGCAAAGCACTAGGTCCAGAATAGCCTGCTCTCTTGTGGGCTCCATGACAAGCTGTTCCAAAAAGCCATCCTGTAAGCATTCCATGAATTCCCTTTCTTTAGATCCACTAGCAACATTATTTACCCAGTCCACCTGCATATTGAAGTCTCCCATGATCAATGTAACCTTGCCTTTCTGACATGCCTTCTCTATTTCCCGGTACATGTTGCGTCCCTGGTCCTGACCACTGTTAGGAGGTCTATACACAACTCCAATTATGTTTTTTTTGCCTTTGTGGTTCCTCAATTCCACCCACACAGACTCCACATCATCCGACGCTATGTCATTCAATACCATAGATTTAATTTTGTTCTTAACTAACAAGGCAACCCCACCCCCTCTGCCCACCTCTCTGTCTTTTCGATAAGTTGAAAAACCATGGAGGTTTAACTGCCAGTCCTGACCCCCCTGTAACCAAGTCTCTGTGATGCCGACTACATCATAATCATTCACTATTATCTGTGCCATTAGTTCATCGGCTTTGTTATGAATGCTATGAGCATTCAGGTAAAGTGCCTTAATGCTAACTTCCTTATCATTAGAGATGTTGGAAGTCATATGTCCTAAGTTATCCTTGCTTTTTTCTGCATTCTCAGTCTGCCTCAATTTTAAATCTGCCTGGAAACATGCCATCCTGCTGCTTATCTTTCCATTTACCTCCATACTCCCTGTCGCTTTCACTTTCCCTTCCCCCCAACTCAGAAGTTTAAAGTCCTACTGACCACCCTATTTATCCTCTTCGCTAGAACATTGGTACCTGATCGGTTCAGGTGGAGACCGTCCCAACGGTACAGATCCCCCCTGTTCCGAAACTGATTCCAATGCCCCATGAAGTGGAATCCCTCTTTCCCACACCAATCCCTTAGCCACGTGTTTACTTGCCTAATTTTCTTGTCCCTATGCCAATTGGCATGTGGCTCGGGCAGTAATCCGGAGATTATGACCCTTGAGGACCTGTGCTTCAATTTCCTGCCTAGTGCTTCGTAATGCCCAAACAGGTCCTCCACCCTAGTCTTGCCTTGGCAGCCTCCAGCCCGGAGGACTCAACATTGAGTTCTCCAATTTCAAATAACCTCCCTCCCCATCTCCTGACTCCCTTCCCAGCCCCTCCCCCTCCCTTCCAGTCCTCCCTGCCACCAACTGGATTCATTCCTCCCATTGACCAACTGTAAGTTTTCATACCATTACTGCAAGGAGTAAAGCAGTCAAATAGTGAGGGTAATTTGAATAAAGACTGCAGAATTAATCCATTCTTTACCATTCTGGGTAACCATTTTCATTATTCTTGACACTGATATCTGTTATGTGTACCCTCTGCTTGTCTTCATGTATCCCCACTTCACCACCCTCCCCCTACATGCCTCCTTATCTGCAGCTCCCCCCATACCCCCACCCCTTTCCTGAAGAAGGGTTACACCCGAAATGTCGACTTCTCTATCTTCGGACGCTGCCTGGCTTGCTGTGTTCTTCCAGCCTCCTGCCTGTCTCCCTGGTGCGAGAGTCAGGAGTGTATCAGACAGGATATCTTGGAGGGGGAGACAGGACAGTCAGCGGTTGTGGTACATCTTGGTGCCAGTGACATAGGTAGGGAAAGGAATGTGGCCTTACAAACAGAATACAGGGAGTTAGCAAGCAAACTGAAAGTTAAGAGCTCAGAGGTGATGATCTCTAGATGCAATCAGTGCCACATGCTGGTCAGAGTAGAAAGTTTAGGATAAATGGATGAATACGTAGTGAAAGAAATGGCATTAGTAGGAGGGTTTCAGATTCCAGTTTCTGGGTGAGGTGGGACAGTACAAACTGGACAGTTTATATGTGGGCAGGACTGGGATTGATGGACTGGAGAAGTATTAGCTCAAGGGGTTGAGGAATGTTGAAACAAAATTGACAGGGAGCTGGGAACCAATACAAGGAATCAGAGGAAGGGGAATTAAGGACAAGAATAATGACAGGAAGGGGAATAAGAGAGGTGATAGGCAGAGAAATCAAAGGCCAGAACTAACACAATCACAGTATAAAACAGTGGAAATAGAGCAAGGAACATTTTTTAAAAAGTCTTAAGGCATTATGCCAGAACACACAGAGCATTCAATAGAAAGTGGCTGAATTAATCATACTCATCAAACTCTCATATATTCTATTATCCCCAATCTAACCCCCACATACTCCACTGTTTCCCAACATAACCCCCACATATTCCACTGTTCCCCAATCTAACCCCCACATATTCCTCTGTTCCCCAATCTTACTCCCCCACATATTCCACTGTTCCCCAATCTAACCCCCATATATTCCACTGCTCCTCAATGTAACACCCCAATATTCCACTGCTCCCCAATCTAAGCCCCCCATATTCCTCTGATCCCCAATCTAACCCCTACATATTCCTCAGTAGCCCAATGTCACCACCCATATTCCACTGCTCCTCAATGTAACACCCCACATATTCCACTGCTCCCCAATCTAAGCTCCCCACATATTCCTCTGTTCCCCAATGTAACCCCTCCACATATTCCATTGCTCCCCAATGTAACCCCTCCACATATTCCACTGCTCCCCAATGTAACCCCCCCATATATTCCACTGTTCCCCAATGTAACCCCTCCACATATTGCACTCCTCCCCGACGTAACCCCTTCACATATTACACTGTTCCCCAATGTAACCCCTCCACATATTCCACTGCTCCCCAAAGTAACCCCTCCACATATTCCACTGCTCCCCAATGTAACCCCTCCACATATTCCACTGCTACCCAATGTCGCCCCCACATATTCCATTGGTCCCCAGTGTAACCCCTAAACATATTCAACTGGTCCCCAATGTAACCCCTCCATATATTCCACTGTTCCCCAATGTAACCCCCCACGTATTACACTGGTCCCCAATGTAACCCCCCATATATTCCACTGTTTCCCAATGTAACCCCCCACATATTCCACTGCTCCCCAACGTAACACCTCCACATTTTCCACTGCTCCCCAATGTAACCCCTTCACATATTCCACTGCTCCCCAATGAAACCCCCATATATTCCACTGCTCCCCAATGCAACCCCTGACATATTCCACTGCTCCCCAATGTAACCCCCCACATATTCCACTGCTCCCCAATGAAACCCCCATATATTCCACTGCTCCCCAATGTAACCCCCCACATATTACACTGCTCCACAATATAACCCCTCCACATATTCCACAGATCCCCAACGAAACCCCTCCACATATTACACTGTTCCCCAATGTAACCCCTCCACATATTCCACTGCTCCCCAATGTAACCCCTCCACATATTCCACTCCTCCCCAATGTAACCCCCCATATATTCCACTGTTGCCCAATGTAACCCCCCACATATTCCACTTCTCCCCAACGTAACCCCTCCACATTTTCCACTGCTCCCCAATGTAACCCCTTCACATATTCCATTGCTCCCCAATCTAACCCCCACATATTCTACTGCTCCACAATCTAACTCCCACATATTCCACTGTTCCCCAACCTAACCCCCACATATTCCACTGCTCCCCAATCTAACCACCACATATTGCACTGCTCCACAATGAAACCCCCACATGTTCCACTTCTCCCCAATCTAACCCCCACATATTCCACTGCTCCCCAACCTAACCACCACATATTGCACTGCTCCACAATGTAACCCCCACATATTCCACTGTTCCCCAATCTAACCCCCACATATTCCACTGTTCCCCAAGTTTAACCCCCACATATTCCACTGCTCCCCAATGAAACCGCCACATATTCCACTGCTTCCCAATCTACCCCCATATATTCCACTGCTCCCCAATGTAACCTCCACATATTCCACTGCTCCACAATGAAACTGCCACACATTCCACTGTTCCCCAATGTACCCCCCACATATTCCACTGTTCCCTAATCTAACCCCCACATATTCCACTGTTCCCCAATCTAACCCCCACATATTCCACTGCTTCCCAACTTAACCCCAACATATTCCACTGTTCCACAATGAAACCCCCACACATTCCACTGTTCCCCAATGAAACCCCCACATATTCCACTGTTCACCAATGAAACCCCCACATATTCCACTGCTCCTGAATCTAACCCCCACATATTCTACTGCTCCACAATCTAACCCCCACATATTTCACTGCTCCACAATCTAACCCCCACATATTTCACTGCTCCACAATGAAGCCCCCACATATTTCACTGCTCCACAATGAAACCCCCACATATTCCACTGTTCACCAATGTAACCCCTACATATTCCACTGCTCCATAATCTAACCCCCATATATTCCACTGTTTCCCAACCTAACCCTCACATTTTCCACTGCTCCCCAACCTAACCCCACATATTTCACTGCTCCACAATGAAACCGCCACACATTCCACTGTTCCACAATGTACCCCCCACATATTTCACTGTTCCCCAATCTAACCCCCACATATTCCACTGTTCCCCAACTTAACCCCCACATATTCCACTGTTCCCCAATGTAACCCCCACACATTCCACTGTTCCCCAATCTAACCCCCACATATTCCACTGCTCCCCAATCTAACCGCCACATATTCCATTGCTCCCCAATTTAACCCCTCCACATATTCCACTGTTCCCCAATGTCACCCCCACCTATTCTCTTGCTTCCCAATATAACCTCTCCACATATTCCACTGCTTCCCAATATAACCCCTCCACATATTCCACTGCTCCCCAATGTAACCCCTCCACATATTCACTGTACCCCAGTCTAACCCCCGACATATTCCACTGCTCCCCAATCTAACCCCTACGTATTCCACTGTTCCCCAACGTAGCCCCCACGTATTCCACTGCTCCCAATGTTACCCCCACATATTCCACTGCTCCCCAATCTAACACCCACATATTCCACTGTTCCCCAACATAACCCCCACATATTGTACTGCTTCCCAATGTAACCCCTCCACGTATTCCATTGCTCCCCAATGTAACCCCTCCACATATTCCACTGTTCCCCAACATAACCCCATGCATTCCACTGCTCCCCAATGTCACCCCCACGCATTATACTGCTTCCCAATGTAACCCCTCCACAAATTCCACTCTTCCCCAATGTAATCCCTCCACATATTCCACAGATCCCCAACGTAAACCCTCCACATATTCCACTGTTCCCCAATATAAACCCTCCACATATTCCACTGCTCCCCAATGTAATCCCCCCATATTCCACTGTTCCCCCATATAAACCCTCCACATATTCCACTGCTCCCCAATGTAATCCCCCCATATTCCACTGTTCCCCAACGTAAACCCTCCACATATTCCACTGCTCCCCAATGTAACCCCTCCACATTTTCCACTGCTCCCCAACGTAACCCCTTCACATATTCCACTGCTCCCCAATCTAACCCCCTCATATTCCACTGTTCCCCAACATAACCCCCACGTATTCCACTGTTCCCCAACGTAAACCGCACGTATTCCATTGCTCCCCAATTTGACCCCTCCACATATTCCACTGCTCCCCAATGTAATCCCCACGAATTCCACTGCTCCCCCATGTAACCCCTCCACATATTCCACAGCTCCCCAACGTAACCCCTCCACATATTCCACTGCTCCCCAATGTAACCCCTCGACATATTCCACTGCTCCCCAACGTAACACCTCCACATATTCCACTGCTCCACAATCTAACCCCCAACATATTTCACTGCTCCATAATCTAACCCCCACATATTCCACTGCTCCCCAACCTAACCCTCACATATTCCACTGTTCCCCAATCTAACCCCCACATATTCTACTGTTCCCCAACCTAACCCCCACATATTCCACTGCTCCACAATGAAACCCCCACACATTCCACTGTTCCCCAATGTAACCCCCACATATTCCACTGCTCCCCAATCTAACCCCCACATATTTCACTGCTCCCCCATCTAACCCCTACATATTCCACTTCTCCCCAATGGAATCCCCACATATTCCACTGTTCCCCAAGTTTAACCCCCACATATTCCACTGCTCCCCAATGAAACCGCCACATATTCCACTGCTTCCCAATCTAACCGCCATATATTCCACTGCTCCCCAATGTAACCTCCACATATTTCACTGCTCCCAAGTTTAACCCCCATATATTCCACTGCTCCCCAATCTAACCCCCACATATTGCATGCTCCCCAATGTAAACCTCCCTAGTGTAACCTTTGCACGTTCCATGTTCCACATGTTACCATTGATAATTGTGGGCTCTGCGGACGGAACAGTGGCTGTATTTGGCGAGATAACAACAGTAACTTCACTTGTACATGAAGAGGTTTGACGTGATCATTTTCTTTATCCTTTTAAATCCCTCATTAGTTGCTGCAGTGTATCTCCTACTTAACTCCCCTTGTCACTGCTGCACTGTGCTGTTGGACTAGTGTGACACCATTTTGCTTTGTAAATACAGTTATTGCTTATAACAGCTTTGCTGAATTATATCAACACATAATTTGGAAGCACTAAAGGAAAATGTTGGCTATTTCAAGCCAAACACTTAGTATTTGAGTTAATTTTAGTTCAAAATTAAAACTGTGACCTTGACTGATAGGAGACCCTATCGTGCACAGACAAAGGGCAATGCAGAATGTATTTTCAAAATTAACATAATTAGTTTTGTAAACTGAATGCTATCATTAAATAGACTTAAATTAGATTTTAATACTTTGGTGCAATGCAGATTCAAATTTGTAAGTTCTCATACTATCACTGCAAGAAGTAAAGTCGTCAAATAATGAGGGTAATTTGAATAAAGTCTGCGGACTTAATCCATTCTTTACCATTCTGGGTAACCATTTTCATTATTCTTGACACTGACATCTACTATGCAAAATACTTAAATTCATATTTCAAAAATATAGAGGGAAATATAATGGGGTGTGAAACATTCATTGCCAGGCTAATATGTTACAGGATAGATATTCATATCAAAACCCTCTGCTTTATTCTGTTAAAGAAAATTTTGTTCCATTTCTGGGGATGCTAATTATCAGTGTCTGAGGTCTTTCTGTCAAAGTCAAATGGGGGTCCATTCAGTTACTGGACTCACCTCGTGCCTGAAGCTACAATCTGCTTCAAGTAAGAGCTGCCTTCGGTTTATTTAAAAAGAGTCCAATGTTTGTTTCTAAAACAGAAATTGCTGGAAAAGCTCAGCAGGTCGGGAACAATCTGTGGAGAGAAATCAGAGTTAATGTTTTGGGTCTGGCGACCCTTCTTCAGAACCTCAGAAGGGTGACACGACCCAAAACGCCTACTCTGATCTCTCTCCACAGATTGTTCCCGACCTGCTGAGCTTTTCCAGCAATTTGTTTTCGTTTCTGATTTATACAGCTTCTTTTGGTTTTATTCCAAGGTTCATTTGTTCCCTTGATGTACTACTGTACAGAACCGAACTGCCTTTGTGACTATATAGGTCGAAAGATATTTTTTAGGCATAAAGGACATTTTAAAATTTAAAACAAAACTAGAGGGCAGTGTCTCCAATGGGCAGACCTGATGTTCACCCTCCAATATTTTAACTGAGAGTGTCAGCCTTCACCTGGGCCTCTCGTCTTGGAACAGACAATGATGGGGTAAAGCCACACTCCAGAAATTGGAGTACTCATGCTTCAGTGTGTCACTGCCAGAGCTCTGCACTCTCAGGGACAATGGCCTGAGGCTTTCCAAGCTCTGACTGATGGAGACAGTGGCAAGACAGTTGGGAAAGTGCAACGTGAATGGAACAATAAGATTCTCAGTGTTGAGATATATAAAAAAAACAGCCTGATTCCCTGCATAGCATTTCAATGGCAACACAAGAATCTTACTAGGAAGTGTTAAGGTTTACATTAGAGTGCTTTAATATCTCATTATTACCAAATCTTACCTCAGTTTATAGAATATTGAACAGTACAGCACAGGAGTATCATGATCTACAACTAAGAGGCCATCCAGTTAAGAACATAGAGCATTGAAAATAGAACAGAACAGAGCAGGAACAGGACCTTGGGCCCACCATGTCTGTTCTGACCGTAGTGCTATTCTGCAGTAATCCCACCCACTTGTACGCTGTCTATATCCATCTATTAGGTAAAAACAATGACTGCAGATGCTGGAAACCAGATTCTGGAACATCGATTTCGAAGCTACTTGGATGCTGCCTGAACTGCTGTGCTCTTCCAGCACCACTAATCCATATATCCATCTATTCCCTATCTGTTCCTGTCTAAGTGGCTCTTAAACGTTGCTACTGTATCTGATTCTACCACCTCTCCAGGCAGTGCGTTCCAGGCCCCTACCGCCCTCTGTGTAAAACGCCTCGCCTCACCCCATCTCCCTTAAACCTTTCCCCTCTCACCTTAAACGTGTGCGCCCAGTATTCAACATTTCCACCCTGGGAAAGAGATTACGATTATTCACCCTATCCACGTTGTTCATCATTTTATACACTTCCATCAGGTCAACCCTCAGCCTCAGATGCTCTAGTGAAAACAATCCAACCTTTCGCTATAGCTAATTCACTCCAATCCAGGCAACATCTTGGTCAACCTGGGGTGGCACGGTGGCTCAGCGATTTGCACTATTGCCTCACAGCACCAGGGACTCGGGTTTGATTCCAACTTCAGGCAACTGTCTGTGTGGGGTTTGTACATTCTCCCCTTGTCTGTGTGGGTTTGCTCCGGTTTCCTCCCATAGTCTAAAGGTGAATCGGTCATGCTAAATTGCCCATAATGTTCGGTGCATTAGCCAAAGGGAAATGGGTCTGGGTGGGTTACTCTTCGGAGGGTCAGTGTGGACCTGTTGGGCTGAAGGGCCTGTTTCCACACCATAGGGAATCTAATCTAAACCTCTTCTGTACCCTTTCCAAAGTCTCCACATTCTTCCGACAGTGCGGTGATCAGAATTGCACACTGCACCCCAATGTTATATACAATTGCCAACATTTATACTCATTGCTCTGCCTGCTGCCATGAACCTTGTTTACCACCTTATCCACTTATGATTAAATTAGAATCCCTACAGTGTGGAAACAGGCCCTTCGGCCCAACAAGTCCACACCGACCCTCTGAACAGCAACCCACCCAGACCCATTCCCCTTACACTTACCCCTTCACCTAACACTACGGGAAATTTAGCATGGCCAATTCACCTAACCTGCACATCTTTGGACTGTGCGAGGAAACCGGAGCACCCGAAGGAAACCCACGCAGACATGGGGAGAACGTGCAAACTCCACACAGAGAGTCGCCCGAGGCTGGAGTCGAACCTGGGACCCTGGTGCTGTGAGGCAGCAGTGCTAAGCACTGAGCCACCGTGCTGCCCTCATAAGTGGACGAGAGCTATGGACTTGCACCCTAAGATCCCTCCATATATAAATGCTCTGAAGGGCATGGCTATTTACAGGATACTTTTCTCTTGCATTTGACCTCCCAAAATGCATCACCTCACATTTATCTGGATTAAACTCCATTTGGCATTTCTCTGCCCAACAATCCAGCTGATCAACACCCTGCTGTATCCTTTGATCAGGTTGTAAGTTTGCTCGCTGAGCTGGTGAGTTTGTTCTCAGACTTTTCATCACCATGCTCGGTAACATCATCAGTGAGCCTCCGGTGAAGAGCTGGTGTTCTGTCCCACTTTCTAGTTCAGTGTCTGTTAAGGTGGGTCATATCATTTCTGGTTCCTTTTCTCAGCGGTTGGTACATGGGGTCCAAATCGATGTGTTTATTGATGGATTTCCTGTTTGAAAGTGGGACATAACACCAGCGCTTCACCCGAAGCTCACTGATGATGTTACTGAGCACAGTGACAAAATGTCTGAGAACCAAACCTTCCAGCACTGTCAACAAATATTAAACCTGATCCTCAACCGAAGCTGTAGATCTCCTCAAAATCACAAAGTATCCTTTGACATCCTGCCTTGCTATCCAGACTCCATCAATCCAGACGACCAATTTTCAAGCAAATCATTTCTATATAAAACAAACAACTGATCCTTGCAGATCACCATTAGTCACAGACCTCCAGTCAGAAAAGTTCCCTCCACAACTACCCTCTGTCTTTTATGGCCAATCCAATTTTATATCCTTGATAAGAGCTTTGAAAAAGGGACAAAGGTCCAGTTAGACTCGAAACATTAGCTCTTTTCTCTCCTTACAGATGCTGCCAGACCTGCTGAGAGTTTCCAGCATTTTCTCTTTTGGTTCCAATTTTATATCCAATTTGCCAACTCACATGAATTCCATGTGATTTGATGATCTGGACCAGCCTAGCACAAGAGAGTTTGCCAAACGTAGTTGATGCTGCATTCTTGGTTTTATTAAAAGGTACAATAGAGTATAAGCTTGCTGTGTTCTTCCAGCCTCCTTCGTGTCTGCCTGGGGATTCCAGCATCAGCAGGGTTTTTTTTGTCTCTAATAGAGTATAAGGAGTGGGGAACATGCATAAGGCACCTGTTCAACCCCAGCTGGTGTATTGTGTACAGTTGTGGGCACCACACAAGAGGAAAAGTGTGAACACGTTGAAGAAAGCTCCGATTTATAACAGTAATGCTGGGGATGAGAAACGGCAGTGATGAAGATCGGTTGAAGATGTTGGGACTATTCCCTTTGGAGAGGAGAAGGCTGAGAGGGAGGTTTTGATAGAGGTTTCCAAAATTATGACTGGGCTGGACAGACTAGATCAGAAGAAGCTGTTCCTGCTTGTAAAAGGAACAAGAATGAGAGGGCATAGATTTAAAGGGATGTGCAAACAAAGCAAGGGTGATGTGAGAGATTTTGTTTTCTGCCTGGAATTGTAGCGGGGTCAATTGAAACATTCATGCTGGAAAATCTCAGGTTTTCATGAGGGGCATTGGATGGTGTTTTTGAATAGAAATGGTGCACAGGGAAAATGCAGGAGATGGGCACTAAGGAATGATGCTCATTTAATGAGCTGGCAGAGGCATGATGGGCTGAATGGCCTCCTTCTACCTCACAACCATTCTGTGACTTTCTGATTGTGTGAGGGTGCTGTGTTCCCAGGTAATGGGGACAGTAACAATTCCTGGCATGGAAGTCGCAGAGCATGCCTGGCAGCTGACGCTCGCCAACATCTTCTCGAGGCCTCCAATATTCTCAGGGAACGCTCCACGGGCACAGACTTTCTGTGTTCTGTGTTCATGGAGATTTTCATCAGACTGGAGCCAACTGACATTCACAATTCACAAACGCATTCCTCAAACGTGCACAAGCTCCACCTGCTCGTACCTTGGACTATGCGGAGTGTACAATGTGATCCTGCACCCAACCCTGCTCCTCATGGGCAGTGTGGGTTATGATGTTGGCTGGAGGCATTCTCCCTACCACACTTACACACTCCTACTGTCTGTGTGCTCCATAGCTTGTGCAGCACGCATCTGTATCTGGTCAATGATGTAAAGCATCCATGTGGGGTCATCCGATCTCTCTCCTTGTCAGTCTGAGAAGGATGACTTGACAAGGGGTCAGTTAGACTCGAAACGTCAGCTCTTTTCTCTCCGTACAGATGCTGCCAGATCTGCTGAGATTTCCAGCATTTTCTCTTTTGGTTTAGGAGGGATGACTTACCTTTAAGAAAAGGTGGGCAAGAGGGCAAAGGTCATCTTGATATCATAAGAGATTCAGACACAGCACTGAGAGCCAGCCTCTAGGGTAAAGCAAATCACCTTCTTGGGAGAAGATCTGGAGTTCAAGTGAAGCCATGATCCTATTGAATGGCAGAAAGGTCCACTCTTATGGTCTTATGAAGTTAGCAAACCACAACTATAGTTGTACTCACTTTTAATATTGGACTGAACTGGTTGTTGCAGGAATGAATGACAGACAGTGATTAGAGTCTGTAGATCCATTGTCAAATTAAAGTTGACTAACTGAGGGGCAGTGGAGAGATTTGCGAAATTATGAAGTTTTTGAGAAGACCGACCCACTTAGACAGTCAGGTCCCTCTGATCAATGAGACATGCCATGACTCACAAGAGTAATGTGTTGGAAAACTCTACCAATTATTCCTGGAGCCTGACAAATGTGTAGATGTAATAATACTATCGGAAACCCCATTTTCCCTCTGACTGACTCCTGTCCAGAATGGAAGCCAAACCACACCAAGTTACTACAACAACAATGCTGTTTACTTTAACAAGAACAATAAAAGGAGAAAGTGAGGACTGCAGATGCTGGAGATCAGAGCAGAAAAATGTGTTGCTGGAAAAGCGCAGCAGGTCAGGCAGCATCCAAGGAACAGGAGAATCGACGTTTCAAGCATAAGCCCTTCTTCAGGAATCAGAAAAGTGTGCCAAGCAGGCTAAGATAAAAGGTAGGGAGGAGGGACTTGGGGGAGGGGCATTGGAAATGCGATAGGTGGAAGGAGGTTAAGGTGAGGGTGATAGGCCGGAGTGGGGGTGGGGGCTGAGAGGTCAGGAAGAAGATTGCAGGTTAGGAAGGTGGTGCTGAGTCCGAGGGTTGGGACTGAGACAAGGTGGGGGGAGGGGGAATGAGGAAACTGGAGAAATCTGAGTTCATCCCTTGTGGTTGGAGGGTTCCCAGGCAGAAGATGATGAGCTCTTCCTCCAGCCATTGTGTTGCTATGGTCTGGTGATGGAGGAGTCCAAGAACCTGCAAGTCCTTGGTGGAGTGGGAGGGGGAGTTGAAGTGTTGAGCCACAGGGTGGTTGGGTTGGTTGGTCCGGGTGTCCCAGAGGTGTTCTCTGAAACATTCCGCAAGTAGGTGGCCTATCTCCCCAAAATAGAGGAGGCCACATTGGGTGCAGCGGATGCAGTAAATGATGTGTGTAGAGGTGCAGGTGAATTTGTGGCGGATATTGAAGGATCCCTTGGGGCCTTGGAGGGAAATAAGGGGGGAGATGTGGGCGCAAGTTTTGCATTTCTTGCAGTTGCAGGGGAAGGTGCCGGGAGTGGAGGTTGGGTTGGTGGGGGGTATGGACCTGATGAGGGAGTCGCGGAGTGAGTGGTCTTTCCAGAATGCTAATGGGGGGGATGGCGGGGGGGAATATATCCTTGATGGTGGGGTCTGTTTGGAGGTGGCAGAAATGACGAAGGATGATACGATATATCTGGAGGTTGGTGGAGTGGTAGGTGAGGACCAGTGGGGTTCTGTCCTGGTGGCGATTGGGGGGGGCAGGGTTCAAGGGCGGAGGAGAGGGAAGTGGAGGAGATGCGGTGGAGAGCGTCTCAATCACGTCGGAGGGGAAATTGCGGTCTTTGAAGAAGGAGGCCATCTGGGTTGTTCAGTATTGGAATTGGTCCTCCTGGGAGCAGATGTGGTGAAGGTGAAGGAATTGTATACCTCTTCCCACCCTGCCCCCTGTAAAAAATGCCATCCCATATTCTTAATTCCTTCGTCTCTGCCGCATCTGCTCCCAGGAGGACCAGTTCCAATACCGAACAACCCAAATGGCCTCCTTCTTCAAAGACCACAATTTCACCCCAGGCGTGATCGACGATGCTCTCCACCGCATCTCCTCCACTTCCTGCTCCTCCGCCCTTGAGCCCCACCCCTCCAATCACCACCAGGACAGAACCCCACTGGTTCTCACCTACCACCCCACCAACCTCCGGATACATCGTATCATCCGTCTTCATTTCAGCCACCTCCAAACAGACCCCACCACCAGGGACATATTTCCCTCCCCTCCCCTATCAGCATTCCGAAAAGTTTACTCCGTCCGTGACTCCCTCGTCAGGTCCACACCCCCCACCAACCCAACCTCCACTCCCGGCATCTTCCCCTGCAACCGCAAGAAATGCGAAACTTGCGCCCACACCTCCCCCCTCACTTCCCTCCAAGGCACCAAGGGATCCTTCCATATCCGCCACAAATTCACCTGATTCTCCACACACATCATTTACTGCATCTGCTGCACCCAATGTGGCCTCCTCTATATTGGGGAAACAGGCCGCCTACTTGCGGAACGTTTCAGAGAACACCTCTGGGACACCCGGACCAACCAACCCAACCACCCCGTGGCTCAACACTTCAACTCCCCCTCCCACTCCACCAAGGACATGCAGGTCCTTGGACTCGTCCATCACCAGACTATAGCAACACGACGGCTGGAGGAAGAGCTCAACATCTTCCGCCTAGGAATCCTCCAACCACAAGGGATGAACTCAGATTTTTCCAGTTTCCTCATTTCCCCTCCCCCCACCTTGTCTCAGTCCCAACCCTCGAACTTAGCACCGCCTTCCTAACCTGCAATCTTCTTCCTGACCCTTCCACCCCACCCCCACTCCAGCCTATCACCCTCACCTTAACCTCCTTCCACCTATCGCATTTTCAACACCCCTCCCCCAAGTCCCTCCTCCCTACCTTTCATCTTAGCCTGTTTGGCACACGTTCCTCATTCCTGAAGCAGGGCTCATGCCTGAAATGTCGATTCTCCTGCTCTTTGGATGCTGCCTGACCTGCTGCGCTTTTTCAGCAAGAACAATAAAAGAACAGGATTTCTAATTTGTGTAACGAAAACTCTACCTCCTTTAAAACTGCACCCCTGCCATATATACACAAACACACAAAGAAAAATAAACAATTAATATTTGTGGAAGGAGTAATAACTCAGGAAGCAGTCTGGAAAGGAACACCATTTTCTGTTAAACACTAAAACAGAACCACTACTCATGGTGTTCACAGGCTAGACCCATCCTGGAACAGATTTTACTCTTTTCTCATATTCACACACAACTGATTTGCTTTCCTACCACCAAATCACTGTGACATCTTTTGTTGAGTTTTTTCAAATTGACTAACCACCCCCAGAGATGGGTCTGCTTGATCATGGCTCAGGTGATAGTTCAGGCTTGGAAAGGCCATTGTCTGATACTAAGGGAGCTCATCCTCAATGAGTCTATACGAAGGTTAATTAGTGACTCCCTTGAAGGGGTTATCATGTAGGGAGAAAAACATAATACTTGTAGGAACCTATTTCAGCATCACCAGTCCCATAGCGCAGAACTAGATGGGCTTCTTTCACAATCCTCAAATCTACAAATGTTGCTTTGATGTTACCTGCACAGGGTATAGATCACTTTGTTGCTCATTTGGATCTTTTTTGTTCCTTTGGGTTTTAGAATGATTTGTTGCAGCATCTCTGAATGTAGCTTTCCCGTTTTTCCCAATAGAAATTGGATACAGTGGACAGAGAAAGGAGAGAGGAATGATTGATCAAGTTGGCTTCAGGTGATCTATTTGCTTTTCTCTGTCTGATTCATTCCCTTAGAGCTTTAAAAAAAACCCTGTATATGCTGGAAAACGAGGTAGACAAGCAGAGGCTGGAAGAACACAGCAAGCCAGGCAGCATCAGGGGGTGGAGAGGTCAATGTCTCAGGAGTAACTCTGCTCCTGAAAATCTGTCCCAGGATGGGTCTAGCCTGTGTATACCATGAGTAGTGGTTCTGTTTTAGTGTTCAACAGTAAATTATGTTCCTTTCCAGATGGGCTTCCTGAGTTATTAGAGGCTCCATGAATAACATTTGTTTTTTCTTTGCATGTCTGTGTAGATGTGGAAAGGGTGCCATTTTCAAGGGGGTAGAATTTACATTACACAAACTCATTCCCTTTACTTGCTTAAACTGCAACCTCTTGAATCAGTGGCTTATCATTTGCACTTAATTCAGCAAAAAAAAATTGTTTTGTATGCAATTAGCTTAATTTATTTTTCCAAAGCTGCATATAACTCCTTGTACATTCTCCCCTTTAAAAATAGTGTCTATTTTTCATATTTTCAGTCTATGATCCAGAAACAATATATATGGCCTTCCACACAGGCACATTGCCTGGTAGTTACTCCATGTACTACTCTTACGTGTTGTAACCTGAAAGATCCAGAGGAAGGAAAACAGTCAAGGGTATCTGTGTCCTTGGGAGCCACAAGTAACACATTTCTCATTGTAGGCAATGAGCTTGGCCATAGCGGATGGCAATTGAATCGGTCTGTTAGAATTTTGTTTTTAATTCATTCACAGGACGTGGGTGTTGCTGGCTAGGCAAACATTTGTTGCCCATCCCTTAATTGCCGCAGAGGTCAGTTAAGAGTCAATCACATTGTTGTGGGTCTGGAGTCACATGTGGGCCAGACCAGTTTAGGATGGCAATTTCCTTCCCCAAAAGGCATTCGTTACCCAACACTTAGTTCCTCTATGGTCATCAGTAAACTCCTAATTCCAGATTTTAACTGAATTTAAATTTCAACCATCTGCCAAGGCAGATTTGAACCCAGATCCCCAGAATATTTCCTGAATTAAGAGTTCAGTGATAATACCACTAGGCTATCACCTCTCCATTGTCTAGTGTTGAACGCAAGGTAAGATGCAGAGTAGTTACTTCCTCAGGGTTGGGAAATCTGTAACTGAGGGGCAGAATTTCAAGATAAAGGGCCAACTATTTAAGACTGAAAGGAAGAGCAATTTCTTCCCTCAGGAGCAATGTCTTCCCTCATATTGACCATGATCGAATGGTAGAACTGACACCATGGACTGAATGGCTTAATTACATTTTTTTTTTGAAAAATTCATTCATGGGACATGGGTGTTCCTGGCTGGCCAGCATTTATTGTTTGTCTGGAGCTACCCTTAAACTGCTTGCTAGGCCATTTCAGAGGGCAGTTGAGAATCAACCATGTTGCTGTGGGTCTGGAGTCCCATGTAGACCAGACCCAGGTAAGGATGGGAGATTGCCTTCCCTGAAGGACATCAATGAGCCAGATGGTCATCAATAGATTCTGAACTCCACATTTTCTTTTTTAAAAATTGAGTTTAAATTTGTGATGGGATTCCAACCCAGATCCCCAGAACATGAGCCGAGTTTCTGTATTAATAGTCGAGCAATAATATCACAAGCCCATTATCACATCACTCCTACAGCCTATAGTCTAATACTCTCGTATTTTTGTTCATTTGTGGGATGTGGGCATAGCCGATTGGGCCAGCATTTATTACCCGTCCCTAGTTGCCCCTTGAGAAGGTGGGAGTGAGCTGCCTTCTTGAACTGTTGCAGTCCACCTGCTGTGGGTTGACCCACAATCCCATTGGGAAGAGAATTCCAGGGTTTTGACACAGCAACACTGAAGAAACAAAGATATATTTACAAGTCAAGATGGTGAGTGGCTTGGAGGGGAACTTGAAGTGGTGGAGTTCCCATGTATCTGCTGCCCTTGTCCTTCTAGATGGAAGTGGTCATGGGTTTGGAAGGTGCTGACTGAGGATCCTTGGTCAATTTCTGCAGTGTATCTTGTAGATAGTACACACTGCTGTTACTGAGTGTCGATGGTGGGGTGAGTGGATGTTTGTGAATGTGGTGTCAATCAAGCGGGCTGCTTAGGAGGCCTGGATGATGTCAAGCTTCTTGAGTGTTGCTGGAGCTGTACCCATCCACGCAAGAGGGGAGTATTCCATCACACTCCTGACTTGTGCCTTGTTGATGATGGATAGTGGAATTGGAGGTGTAGTGGACAGTGAAGAAGATTACTTCAGATTACAATGGGATCTTGATCAGATGGAACAATGGGCTTACGAGTGGCAGATGGAGTCTAATTTAGATAAATGGAAGGTGATGCATTTTGGAAAAGAAAATCAGAGTAGGTCTTATACACTTAATGGTAAGGTCCTAGGGAGTATTGCTGAACAAAGAGACCTCAGAGTGCAGGTTCGTAGCTCCTTGAAAAAGGAGTTGCAGGTTGATAGGATAGTGAAGAAGGCGTTTGGTATGCTTTCCTTTATTGGTCAGAGCATTGAGTACAGGGGTTGGGAGGTCATGTTGCAGCTGTACAACACATTGGTTAGGCCACTTTTGGAATATTGTGTGCAATTCTGGTCTCTCTCCAGGATGTTGTGAAATTTGAAAGGATTCAGAAAAGATTTACAAGGACATTGCCAGGGTTGAAAGATTTGAGCTATAGGGAGAGGCTGAATAAGCTGGGGCTGTTTTCCCTGGAACGTCGGAGGCTGAGGGGTGACCTCATAGAGGTTTATAAAATCATGAGGAGCAGGACGAACACAGTAGTGTTCTCTAGTTTACTACTGGTGCCACAAGATAGCGAGGTGAGGAACAGGGAGAGGGCGCAGCTTAATATGTGGCTGCGCAGCTGGTGTAGGAGGGAGGGCTTCAGATATATAGATAATTGGGATGCCTTCTGGGGAAGGTGGGACCTGTACAAGAAGGACGGGTTGCATCTGAACTGGAAGGGGACCAATGTCCTGGGTAGAAGTTTTGCATGAGGAGTTCGAGAGGGTTTAAACTAATATGGTGGGGATGGAGGTGGGGGTGGGGGTGGGGGATGGGAACCTGAGCTGTATACCAGAGATGAGAGTTGATGCAGATGAGGCAGTAGCAAGAGGTAGACCAGCTAGTAGGAAGGATTTTCCTGGCAAGGAACCAAGGTATCAGTTAAAGTGTGTTTGCTTTAACGCAAGGAGTATCAGGAATAAAAGTGATGAACTTAGAGCATGGATCAGTACCTGGTGCTATGATGTTGTGGCCATAACAGAGACATGGGTTTCTCAGGGGCAGGAATGGTTGCTGGATGTTCCAGGGTTTACAGCATTTAAAAAGAATAGGGAGGGGGGAAAGAGGAGGGGGTGTAGCACTACTAATCAGAGAGGGTATCACAGCTATAGAAGCTTCCATTGTCAAGGAAGATCTGCCTACCGAGTTAGTATGGGTGGAAATTAGGAACAGCAAGGGAGCAGTCACCTCTTTAGGTGTTTACTACAGGCCCCCCAATAACAGCAGGGAGATGGATGAAAGCATAGCTTGGCAGATTTTGGAAAAGTGTGGACGTAGTTGTTGTAATGGGTGGCTTTAACTTTCCCAATATTGATTGGAACCTCCTTCTAGCAGAAGATTTGAATGGAGCTGTTTTTGTAAGGTGTGTTGAGGAGGGTTTCCTAACTCAGTACATTGACAGGCCGACGAGGGGAGAGGCCATTCTAGACTTGGTGCTCGGAAACGAGCCAGGGCAGGTATCAGATCTTGTGGTAGGAGAGCATTTTGGTGATAGTGATCACAATTGCCTCACATTCTACATAGCTATGGAGAAGGAGAGGATTAGGCAAAATGGGAGGATATTTAATTGGGGAAGAGGAAACTATGATGCGATTAGACATGAGTTAGGAAGCATGGACTGGGAGCAATTGTTCCATGGTAAAGGCACTATAGACATGTGGAGACTGTTTAAGGAACAATTGTTGCGAGTGATGAATAAATATGTCCCTCTGAGACAGGCAAGAAGTGGTAAGATAAAGGAACCTTGGATGACGAGAGCGGTGGAGCTTCTCGTCAAAAGGAAGAAGGTAGCTTACATAAGGTGGAGGAAGCTAGGGTCAAGCTCAGCTCTAGAGGATTACAGGCAGGTGAGGAAGGAGCTCAAAAATGGTCTGAGGAGAGCCAGGAGGGGGCACGAGAAAGGCTTGGCAGAACGGATTAGGGAGAACACAAAGGCATTTTACACTTATGTGAGGAATAAGAGAATGGTCAAAGAAAGAGCAGGCCCGATCAGGGATAGCCTAGGGAATTTGCGTGTGGAGTCTGAGGAGGTAGGGGAAGCCCTAAATGAGCTTTTTGCTTCTGTCTTTACGAAAGAAATGAACTTTGTAGTGAATGAAACCTTTGAAGAGCAGGTGTGCATGCTGAAATGGATAGAGATAGAGGAAGCTGATGTGCTGAAAATTTTGTCAAACATTAAGATTGACAAGTTGCCAGGCCCGGACCAGATTTGTCCTCGGCTGCTTTGGGAAATGAGAAATGCAATTGCTTCGTCACTTGCGAAGATCTTTTCATCCTCGCTCTCCACTGGAGTCGTACCTGAGGACTGGAGAGAGGCAAATGTAATTCCTCTCTTCAGGAAAGGAAATAGGGAAATCCCCGGCAATTACAGACCAGTCAGTCTCACGTCTGTTGTCTGCAAGGTGTTAGAAAGGATTCTGAGGGATAGGATTTATGACCATCTGGAAGAGCATGGCTTGATTAAATGCAGTCAACACTGCTTTGTGAGGGGCAGGTCATGCCTCACAAACCTTATCGAGTTCTTTGAGGATGTGACTAGAAAAGTTGATGAGGGTCGAGCTGTGGATGTGGTGTATATGGACTTCAGCAAGGCATTTGATAAGGTTCCCCATGGTAGGCTCATTCAGAAGGTCAGGAGGAATGGGATACAGGGGAACATAGCTGTCTGGATACAGAATTGGCTGGCCAACAGAAGACAGCGAGTGGTAGTAGAAGGAAAATATTCTGCCTGGAAGTCTGTGGTGAGTGGTGTTCCACAGGGCTCTGTCCTTGGGCCTCTATTGTTTGTAATTTTTATTAATGACTTGGATGAGGGGATTGAAGGATGGGTCAGCAAGTTTGCAGATGACACAAAGGTTGGAGGTGTCATTGACAGTCTAGAGGGCTGTTTTAGGCTGCAGCGGGACATTGACAGGATGCAGAGATGGGCTGAGAGGTGGCAGATGGAGTTCAACCTGGATAAATGCGAGGTGATGCATTTTGGAAGGTCGAATTTGAAAGCTGAGTATAGGATTAAGGATAGGATTCTTGGTAGTGTGGAGGAACAGAGGGATCTTGGGGTGCAGGTACATAGATCCCTTAAAATGGCCACCCAAGTGGACAGGGTTGTTAAGAAAGCATATGGTGCTTTGGCTTTCATTAACAGGGGT
This sequence comes from Chiloscyllium punctatum, assembly GCF_047496795.1. Taxonomy (NCBI): domain Eukaryota; kingdom Metazoa; phylum Chordata; class Chondrichthyes; order Orectolobiformes; family Hemiscylliidae; genus Chiloscyllium; species Chiloscyllium punctatum. Next base: position 8,881,723 of record NC_092744.1, read on the forward strand.
ATTGAGTTTAAGAGTTGTGAGATCTTGTTGCAGTTCTATAAAACTTTGGTTAGACCGCACTTGGAATAATGCATCCAGTTCTGGTCGCCCTATTATAGAAAGATGTGGATGCTTTGGAGAGGGTTCAGAGGAGGTTTACCAGGATGCTGCCTGGACAGGAGGGCTTATCTTATAAGGAGAGGTTGACTGAGCTCGGACTTTTTTCATTGGAGAAAAGGAGGAGAAGAGGGGACCTAATTGAGGTATACAAGGTAATGAGAGGCATAGATAGAGTCGATAGAGTCATTTCTGTCCTATTTCCCAGGACAGAAATGACTAACACGAGGGGTCATAGTTTTAAGCTGGTTGGAGGTAAGTATAGAGGGGATGTCAGAGGTGGGTTCTTTACACAGAGAGTTGTGAGAGCATGGAATGCGTTGCCAGCAGCAGTTGTGGAGGCAGGGTCATTGGGGACATTTAAGAGACTCCTGGACATGCATATGGTCACAGAAATGTGAGGGTGCATACATGAGGATCAGTGGTCGGCACAACATTGTGGGCTGAAGGGCCTGTTCTGTGCTGTACTGTTCTATGTTCTATGTTCTATGGATAGGATAAATAGACAAGGTCTTTTCCCTGGAGTCCAGAACTAGAGGGCATAGGTTTAGGGTGAGAGGGGAAAGATTTAAAAGGAACTGAAGGGGCAACTTTTTCACGCAGAGGGTGGTGCGTATATGGAATGAGCTGTCAGAGGATGTGGTGGAGGCTGGTACAATTACAACATTTAAGAGGCATTTGGATGGGTATATGAATAGGAAGGGTTTGGAGGGATATGGGCCGGGTGCTGGCAGGTGGGACTAGATTGGGTTGGGATATCTGGTCAGCATGGATGGGTTGGGTTGAAGGGTCTGTTTCCATGCTGTACATCTCTATGACTCTATAACAGGGTTTGGAGAATCAGGAGGTGAGTTATCCGCCACAACATTCCTTGCCTTTGACCTACTCTTGTAGCTACAGTGTTTACATGGTGTGTCCAGATGAGTTTCTGGTCACTGGTAACCCACATGTTGTTAATAGTGGGGGATAGAACATAGAACATAGAACAATACAGCACAGAACAGGCCCTTCGGCCCACGATGTTGTGCCGAATTTCTAACCTAGATTAAGCACCCATCCATGTACCTATCCAAATGCCGCTTAAAGGTTGCCAATGATTCTGACTCTACCACTCCCACGGGCAGCGCATTCCATGCCCCCACTACTCTCTGGGTAAAGAACCCACCCCTGACATCTCCCCTATACCTTCCACCCTTCACCTTAAATTTATGTCCCCTTGTAACACTCTGTTGTACCCGGGGAAAAAGTTTCTGACTGTCTACTCTATCTATTCCTCTGATCATCTTATAAACCTCTATCAAGTCACCCCTCATCCTTCGCCGTTCCAACGAGAAAAGGCCGAGAACTCTCAACCTATCCTCGTACGACCTACTCTCCATTCCAGGCAACATCCTGGTAAATCTTCTCTGCACCCTCTCCAAAGCTTCCACATCTTTCCTAAAGTGAGGCGACCAGAACTGCACACAGTACTCCAACTGTGGCCTAACCAAAGTCCTGTACAGCTGCAACATCACTTCACGACTCTTGAATTCAATCCCTCTGCTAATGAACGATAATACTCCATAGGCCTTCTTACAAACTCATTCGGTGTTGGTCAAGGCCCTAGGGCCATCTCTCACTTTTCTGCCTGACAAATGGAGGTAGTTCCTTAATCAGCCTTCCCTGAGCCCAGGAGACGCTAACTGAGACAAAACCAGAAATTGTTGGAAAAGCTCAGCAGGTCTGGCAGCAGCTGTGGAGAGAAATCAGAGTTAATGTTTCAGGTCAAGTAAGCCTTCCTCGGAATGAACTGTGATGAACTCTGTCTTAATTTTACTTTTTTAAAAATCATTGTCTATGGTTTCTGTCATTAATACAGGCACTGTGGTAGACTGATTTATAAAATATTTGACTGTTTTTTTAATGTAAAGAACACGTGACAATAAATTTCTATTCTATTGGCCATTCAGAGTAGAATCTAGAGGGAGCCCAGCTCTCACTGGACTGGAAGAAACTTGGAGAAGAAAAAGGCACAACAGAATGTTGTAAAAACATAACAGTCTTGGAATAAAGCAGACGGTTATAAAGAGAAAGAAAACGAGAAACAGGGGAGCAATAACAAGTAAATAAAGGAACAAAGGCAAAGCAGAAATTAATAATCAGAAAAGAGTAGCAGATGGTCAGGGTACCTGGGGAGGGGGGAAATAGAACAAGGTAGGAGAATGTACTGAGCCCAAACTATATGGGAAATGGATGACAAGTGAAAGGTAATAATTTAAACAGCTGCAAAGTTATCTTTATTTATTGCCTTTTTTCTATTTATTGTTCCCTAATGCTCTGCAAGATACTTCAGCTGAAGCAGCTGAACTGTTAGCATTTTATTTTTAACTCAACATTTCTCGGAGGGGACGTGGCATTTATTTGAAATGCATGTTGAATTTTTAACACCCGTGCCCTCCAAGAATTATAGTTGAAATATTGTTGGAAGATGACTGTGCAGAAGCAGCTCAGGGAACAGCACTAAAACTGAAAGATTGTATTAACGGAACCATTTTCTGAACATGAACTCTGGGCACACACACAGAATCCCGGCTGCTGCGATTCCCTATCTTTACCTGCTCAATCATTTTCCAGAATGTGTTCCTGCTACAACTACCTTTGGTCAATGGTGCTCTCACTTATTAAATGACTCCAGCTAGAGTGCCCAGGGGAGGGGATGGCTGAGTGGCCTGATCACTAACCTATTAATCCAGAAACTCAGCTATAAGGGACCTGGGTTTAATTGTCACCAGCGTTTCAATTAAAGAAGTTGAATTCAGTTTTTAGAGAAGGACAAAGAACAAAGAAAATTTACAGCCCAGGAACAGGCCCTTCGGCCCTCCAAGCCTGAGCCGATCCAAATCCACTGTCTAAACCTGTCACTTAATTCCTAAGGATCTGTATCCCTCTGCTCCCCACCTACTCGTGCATCTGTCCAACGCACCTTAAATGAATCTACCGTGCCTGCCTCTACCACCTCTGCTGGCAATGCATTCCAGACACCCACCACCCTCTGTGTGAAGTACTTGCCGCGTGTATCCCTCTTAAACTTTTCACCTCTCACCTTGAAGGCGTGGCCCCTTGTTATTGAATCCCTCACCCTGGGCAAAAGCTTATCTCTATCCACCCTTCATGATTTTGTAGACCTCAATCAGGTCCCCCCCTCAATCGCCTTTTTTCTAATGAAAAGGATCCTAATCTATTCAACCTCTCTTCATAGCTGGCACCTTCCATACCAGGCAACATCCTCGTAAACTTTCTCTGCACCTTCTCCAAAGCGTCCTCATCCTTTTGGTAATGTGGCGCCCAGAACTGTTCACAGTATTCTAAATGTGGCCGAACCAAAGTCTTGCACAATATTAGCATGACCTGCAAGCTCTTAGACTCAATATCTCAGATTTTAAAACAAAATGTGGATTGGAATATCTGGATGACCATGAAATCATTGTTGATTGTTGGAAAAAAACACTAATCCTCTTTTAGGGAAGGAAATCTGCCATTCTTACCTGGTCTGGCCTCCATATGATTGTAGTTGACTCTCAACTGCCCTCTGAAATGGCCTAGCAAGCCATTCAGTGGGACCATTTGCTTTCAAGTCCCAAAGAATTGAAACCGGATGGATCACCTGGTATCGACCTAGGCACTGGAAAACACAATGGCAGATACAGCCCTGTCTGACATTGCAAAGTCCTCCTTACTAACATCTGGGGGCTAGTGCCAACATTGGGAGAGCTGGCTCACATACAACTATCATTGACGTCACTTCGGCTGACAGTGACGTCAGCAGCCGAGTACCCAACAGTAACGTTGTCCTTGCCGCCCATGATGTCACTTCCGCTGCCGTTAACACAGCCATAAGCACTACTTCCACCCCCTTTGTGAGCGTCACTTCCGTTGGTGATGTCACTCCAGCCCCTATAACCATGCCCACTCAAGCAATTGTCTCTGTCCCCACCTCAAACTCCAGCACCACTCCAAGTCCTAGCCCCCATCCCTGCCGTGTCTTCACCATTCCCCTAGACCTTCCCCTCACTGAGGATGAATGTTTAGTCCTCAGTAAAGGCCTCCCCTTTATCCCTCTATGGTCCCAGATTAATGAGTTTGACACATGCTGCGATCTTGAACATTTCTTCCACCGCCTATGCCTCCGTGCCTACTTTTTAACCAAGACAGCCGCCCACCCACCTAGAACCCTTTCTCCTGCCTCCAACACACCCCATCCACCTGGACACCCTGTGCTGGCCTGCTACTCTCCCTTGACCTCTTCATTTCAAACTGCCGCCATGGCATAGACCGCCTCAACCTGTCCAACTGCCTCAACCATCCCAACCTCTCACTCTCACAACACGCAGCCCTCCCTCCACTCCCTCTGCTTCAACCCAACCTCACCAACAAACCCGCGGATAAAGAGCCTGCAGTGGTAGTTTGGTGCACTGACCTCTATACTGCTAAAGCCAGACGCCAACTCGCAGACACCTCCTCCCACTGCTCCCTTGGTCACTACCTCACCTCCCATCACCAAACCATCATCTCCCAGACCTCCACAACCTCATCATCCCAGGAGATCTCCCACCCACAGCTTCCAACCTCATTGTCCGTGAACCCCACTTTTCCTGATTTTACCTCCTTCCCAAGATTCACAAAGCTGACTGCCCCAGTTGACCCATTGTCTCAACCTGCACCTGTCCCACTGAACTCATCTCTTCCTATCTCGATACCTTATACCTTCCTGTCCCCCTTGGTTCAGGAACTCCCCACCAACGTTCATGACACCACCTCCTTCACCTCTTCCGAGATTTTCATTTCCCTGGCCCCCAACGCCTCATCTTCACCATGGATATCCAGTTCTTGTACACATCGATCCCCCACGACAAAGGTCTCCAAGGCCTCTATTTCTTCCTCACACGCTGTCCCAACCAGTACCCTTCCACTGACACCCTCATCCACCTGGCTGAACTGATCCTTACCCTCAACAACGTCTCCTTCCAATCCTCCCACTTCCTCCAAACCAAAGGGGTAGCCATGGGCATCTGCATGGGACCCAGCTATGCCTGCCTGTTTGTTGGCTACGTAGAACAGTCCATCATCCGCAGTTACACTGGCACCACTCCCCACCTCTTCCTCTGCTACATTGATGACAGCAGCAGTACCACCTTGTGCTCCCAAGAGGAGGTTCAACAGTTCATCAACTTTACCAACACTTTCCAACCCGACTTCAAATTCACTTGGACCATCTTGGCAACCTCCTTACCTTTGCTGGACCTCTCCATCACCGTCTCAGGCGACCAAATAACCACAGACATATACTACAAGCCCACCGATTCCCACAGCAACCTAGACCAAACCTCCTCGCAAACTACCTCCTGTAAAAACGCCATCCTTTATTCCCAATTCCTCCGCCTCCACCACATCTGTTCCCAGGAAGACCAGTTCCACCTCAGAAAGTCCCAGATGGCCTCCTTCTTCCACGATCGCAACTTCCCTTCCCACATGGTTGACAATGCCCTCCAGTGTATCTCCTCCACTTCACACATCACCGCCCTTGAACCCCACCCCTCCCAATGCAACAAGAACACAACCCCCTGGTCCTCACCTTCCATCCCACCAACCTCTGTATACAAAGTTAAAAATCACACAATACCAGGTTATAGTCCAACAGGCTTATTTGCAAGCACTAGCTTTCGGAGCGCTGCTCCTTCACCAGCTGGTTGGGGAGAATAAGATTGTAAGACGCAGAATTTATAGCAAAAGCTTTTGCTATAAATTCTGTGTCTTACAAACTTATTCTCCACAATCACCTGATGAAGAAGCAGTGCTCCAAAAGCTAGTGCTTCCAAATAAGCCTGTTGGACTGTAACCTGTGGTTATGTGATTTTTAGCTGAAAATGTGTTGCTGGAAAAGCGCAGCAGGTCAGGCAGCATCCAAGGAGCAGGAGAATCGACGTTTCGGGCATGAGCCCTTCTTCAGGCATTTTTCAGCTCTGGTCTCCAGCATCTGCAGTCTTCACTTTCTCCTTATGTGATTGTTAACCTTGTACACCACACTCCATTACCGGCACCTCCAAATCATAAAATGCATCATCCTCCGCCACTTCTGCTACCTCCAAACGGACCCTCCCATCAGAGATATATTTCCCTCCTCCCCATCCCTGTTAGCCTTCCGAAAATACCATACCCTCTGCCAATCCCTCGTCAGGTCCACACCCCCCCCCCCACCAGCCCAGACCCCACTCCTGGCACCTTTCCTTGCCACCGCAGGAAGTGCAAAACCTGCACCCACACCACTCCCCTCACTTCCGTCCAAAGTCCCAAGGGATCCTTCCACAGCCATCAGAAATTTACCTGCACCTCTCCCAATGTCTCTACTGCATCTGTTACACCCAGTATGGTCTCCTCTACATTGGGGACACAGGATACCTTCTTGTGGATCATTTTAGGGAGCATCTCTGGGATACCTGCACCCACCAACCCCACTGCCCCGTGGCTGAACACTTCAACTCCCCTTCCCACTCTGTCAAGGACATGCAGGGCCTGGGCCTCCTCCACCACCAAACTGATACCACCTGACGCCTGGAAGAGAAACGCCTCATATTCTGCCTTGGGACCCTGCAACTACATGGAATAAATCCCCGCACATTATCCCAGTCCCAAGCCTCCAGCATCACCCTCCGGACCCGTCCATCACTGCCCCCTCTGACCCATCACCTTCTCCCTCACCTTCATCCACCTACCGCTTTCCCAGCCACCACCACCCCAACAGCATCCCAGTTATCTCTCAGCCCCAACCCACAAGCCTCATTATTTGATGATGGGCTGATGAAACATCGATTCTCCTGCTCCTCGGATGCTGCCTGACCTGCTGTGCTTCTCCAGCACCACACTCTCGACTCTGATCTCCAGCATCTGCACCCCTCAGTTTCTGCAAGATAACAGCCTGACACAATCATACTCACAAAATGGATATCCAGTCGAGATGGCAGCACAGCAGTATAGAATCTGGGGGTGTTGCTCTGGGAGTCCTCAACATTGACTCTGGACTCCATGAAGTCTCGTGACTTTAGATTAAACACGGGCAAGGAAACCTCCTGCTGATTACCACGTACCGTCCTCCCTCAGCTGATGAATCGGTACTCCTCCATGTTGAACAACACTTCGAGGAAGCACTGAGGATGACAAGGGCACAAAATGTACCCTGGGTGGAGATTTCAATGTCCATCACCAGGAGTGGCTCGGCAGCAATATGACTGATCGAGCTGGTAGGGTCATGAAGGACATCGCTGCTAGATTGGGTCTGTGGCAGGTGGTGAGGGAACCAACAAGACGGAACCTTACCATCCTTACCAACGTGCCAGCTGCAGATGCATCTGTCCATGACAGTAGTGGTAAGAGTGACCTTGTGGCGATGAGGACCGACCATCACATTGAGAATACCCTCCATTGTGCTGGGTGGCACGATCACCATGCTAAATGGAACAAACTTCAAACAGATCTAGCAACTCAAGACTGAGCATCCATGAGGCACTGTGGACCATCAGCACCAGCAGAACTGTACTCCAGCACAATCTGTAGCCTCATGGCCTGGGCATATCCTACACTCAACCATTACCATCAAGCCAGGGCATCAACCCTGGTTCAATGGAGAGTGCAGGATGGCACCAGGCATGCCTGAAGATGAGATGCCAACACGGGGAAGCCATCAAACAGGACTACTTGCATACCAAGCAGCAAAACTAGCAAGTGATAGACAGAGTGAAGTGATCCCATTACTAATGGTTCAGAGCTAAGCTCTTCAGTCCTGTCACAGCCAGACATGAGTGGTGGTGGACAATTAAACAACTCACTGGAGGAGGAGGCTTCGCAAATATCCCCATCTTCAATGATGGAAGAGCCCAGCACACCAGTTCAAAAAGTTAGACTGAAGCTTTCACAGCAATCTTCAACCAGAAGTGCTGAGTGGATGATCCATCCCGGTCTCCTCCAGTGGACCCCAGCATCGCAGATACCATTTTTCATCCAATTCAGTTCACCCCATGTAATTTCAAGAAACAAATGTATACTGCAAAGGCTGTGGGCCCTGACAACATTCCAGCAATAGGACTGAAGACTTGTGCTCCAGAACTTGTTGTTCCCGTAGCCAAGTTAGTTACAAGGTAGCTCCCCTAGCAGTTACAACACTGGCATCTACCCGACAATGTGGAAAGTTGGTCAGGTATATCCCGTACATAAAGTGCAGGACAAATCTGACCCAGCCAATTCATGCCATCGGTCTACTCTCGAACATCAGTAAAGTGATGGAAAGTGTAATCCACAGAGCTGTCAAGCAGCATCTGCTCAGCAATAACCTGCTCAGTGACACCTGGTTTGAGTTCCACCAAGGCCTCTCAGCTCCTGATCTCATTCCAGCCATGGTTCAAATATGGACAAAAAAGCTGAATTCCAGAGGGGAGGGGGGAATGACAGCCCTTGACATCAAGGCTGCATTTGACCGAGTGTGGCATCAAGGAGCCTGAGCAAAACTGGAATCAATGGTATCGGGGGGCAAATTCTCCAGTGGTTGAAGTCATACCAGACACATAGGAAGATGGTCACGGTTGTCAGAGGCCAGTCATCTCAGCTCCAGGACATTTGTGCTCGAATCCTTCAAGGTCGAATCCCTCAGGCCCAACCATCTTCAGCTGCTTCATCAATGACCTTCCCTCCATCATAAGGTCCGAAGTGGGGATGTTGGCCAATGGTTGTACAATGTTCAGCACCATTCGCGACTCCTCAGATATTGAAGCAATCTGTACCCAAATGCAACAAGATCTGGACAATATCCAGGTTTGGGCCGACAAGTAGCAAGTAACATTCGCACCACACAAACACCAGGCAATGAACATCTCCATATTAGAAACAACCTATGGCATTCAGTGGTGTTACCATCATTGAATCCCCCACTAACAACATCATGGAGTTACTATTGACCAGAAACTGAACTCAGAATAAAGACTCCAAAAAGACTGGAGTTAATTTTAAAATGACATGCAAGCAAAACAAGGATGGTGTGAGAAACAATAAATGGGCAATAAATGCTGGCCTGTTAACTCACCGAGTGGCTCGGTTTGGAATGCACTGCCTGGACGTGTGTTGGAGGGTTCCATTAAGGCATTGAAAAGGGCATTGGATAGTAATGGTGTAAAAGGGGAGAAGTCAATGGCACTAGGTAATAGAACTGGCATAGACAGGAGGGACCGAAGGCCTCCTGTGCACTGTAATAATTTTGCGATCTTGTGAATTGTGTACAAAATGAGCCAGAGAGTGGATTATTTGTGAGTAGGTATTTTGGTAATGATGCTAACACTTAAGCAAGCAAGAAAGAAAAGTTTTGTATTTATCTAACACCATTCATAACCTCATGATATCCCAGAAATTAGAACATGCATTTATATAACACCTTTTACAACCAGATGTCTCAATGTGCTTTACAACCAACAATATACTGAAGTGAAGTTTAGATTAGACTACTTACAGTGTGGAAACAGACCCTTCGGCCCAACAAGTTAACACTGACCCACCGAAGCGCAACCCACCCAGACCCCTACATTTACCCCTTCACCTAACACTACTGGCAATTTAGCACGGCTGATTCACCCTGACCTGCACATCTTTGGACTGTGGGAGGAAACCAGAACACCCGGAGGAAACCTACACAGACACAGAGAGTATGTGCAAATTCCACACAGACAGTCGCCTGAGGCGGGAATTGAACCCAGGTCTCTGGCGCTGTGCTAACCACTGTGCCACCGTGCCGCCCACTGCCATAGAGGAAAGATTGACTTAGTTACATTTACCCAGTGTCTTATCACTTTTAATTATCTTAAAACACTGAAACATTGCCTGGATTGGGAAAACCTCTATCAAATCTACTCTTCACCTTTTTCTCTCAGTGAAACAATCTCAGCTTCTCCAATTTAATCTGATTGTTGAAATGTCTGATTCCTGAAACCATTCCTGTAAACTTCTTCAGCACTCCCTCCAATGTGTTCACATCATTCCTAAATTTTGGCACCTCAAACTGTGCTCAACAATCCAGCTATAGTCCAATTAATATCTTATAACACTTCAGCATCACCTCCCTACAGTTGTACGCTTTGCCCATGATGAAGACAATAATATTTTATTCTTTAACACTTCTCTCTACCTGGTTGCCACCTTTAATGACTTACATATGTAAAGTGGGTGCCTGATTTACAAATGTAAGACTTATGACAGCTTGTACTTATTAGGAATGCAATACAGGAGTATCATTTTAATGATCTGACATTTGAACTTTTCCCGTACTTACAAACAGCTGTTTCATATTGTCTTCCATTGTGTTCTGACTTGCATTCAAATCAACTTGTAAACAGACTTAAGCACGGAACCCATTTGCAACCTGGGAACATGCAGGTCTCTCTGCTCCGACACACCTTTTAGAATATCCTTTATTGTATACTGTCTCTCCATGTTGAGTATATCCAAATGTATCACCTCACACTTCCCTGTTTTCAACATTATCGTTTGCCTGTCTGCCCACTTCAAAATATTTTCTACATCCTTAACCATCTCTAAGGCCAGTTTTGTGCCCATGTTTCTATTTCAGCTGAACTAAAACATAGCCTCACTTTGGTTGACACTGTTGTTCACTATAGACTCACATCTGGTTCACCAATGTCCTTTAGGGAAGGAATCTGCCATCCTTATCTGGTCTGGCCTACATGTGACCCCATGCTCCCAGCAATGTGGTTGGTGCTTAACTGCTCTCTGGGCACCTAGGGATGGGCAATAAATGCTGGCCTGGGTGGAGATGCCCTCATCCCATGAATGAACCTTAGTGACAACTTTATCCACATTCCTTGCCTGGGGAAACATCCAGAGAAAGTCTTGGGAAAAGAGTCAATTTTTACATCAAAATCATGAATAGTACTCAAGAAGACAAAGACGTTGTGAGTTTCTTATTAATTTCTTTCTCAAGTATTATAATCTGTCCTCCAGTCATAGAATTATACAGGACAAAAGCAGGCCCTTCAGTCCAACTTGTCCATGCCAACCAAGTTTCCGAGCCGAAACTAGTCTCATTTGCCAGCATTTGCCTCAGATCCCTCTAAACCTTTCCTCTTCATGTACTTGTTCAAATGGCTTTTAAATGTTGTAACTGTACCTGCCTCTACCACATATGAACCACTTTCTACATGAAAACGTTACCCCTCAGGTCCCTTTTGAATCTTTCTCCTCCCACCTTAAACCTGTGCCATCTAGATTTGAACTCAAGGGGACATAAATTTAAGGTGAAGGGTGGAAGGTATAGGGGGGGATGTCAGGGGTAGGTTCTTTACCCAGAGAGTTGTGGGGGCATGGAATGCGCTGCCTGCGGGAGTGGCAGAGTCAGAATCATTGGTGACCTTTAAGCGGCAATTGGATAGGTACGTGGATAGGTGCTTAAGCTCGGACAAATGTTCGGCACAACATCGTGGGCCGAAGGGCCTGTTCTGTGCTGAATTGTTTTATGTCCTATGTGCACCCATCCTCAGGCAAAGACCTTTGCCTTTTACCTTACTCATGATTTTATGAACTTCTATAAGGTCACCCCTCAACCTCCTACACTTCAGGGAGAAAAATCCCAGCCTATTCAGCCTCTCCTTATAACTCAAACACTCCAGTCTCAGTAATATCCTTTGAATAGCTTTCTGCACCCTATCCAGTTTAGTAATATTGTCAGGTGAGCAGAACTGTACAGGCTATTCCAGGTGTTTCTGCAGCTCTGAGAACAGCTTTAATTTCTTCCAAACTTTCTTTGAAGATTGAGTCGTTGAGTGTCTGGGGGGAGGGGGGAGGCAGGGATGGTTTGCCCAGTGGCTTGTGGAGTGTTTTTTCTGCATAGTATATATTTCTGCTCGGGTCTGTGTCTGTCATGGATTGTTTAGCACTGTTTAATTTGACTGGAGCTTTTGTTTTGACCTGATTGAAAAATCCAGTGGTTGCTAAATCTTAGAGTAAGGTCGTTACTGGAAGTGCATTATCTTTCTAAGCTGGGCTACAGAGCACTGTCAGGTGTTTTGTCTGGCTGTACCCCTGACAGAATGTAGATTAATTATTCGAGTTTGGCAGACTGGGGACGACAAGGACACAAACGTTTGAAGTGCATGCAAGTACGAAAAGATTGGTAGCTCTCCCGTTCTCAGAGAGCAGTCAGTCTATGGAGCTGAAGCAGGTATTGATTAGGACTGAAATACATCGCACTGTGAATAGAGTCGGAAGGTGGATTAATTGATTGTATTTGATTCATGTGATCTCCTGGACTGGCTTTGAGAAGGCTGGAGAAACATTTTGGAGCCTTTTCTTCGCTCCCTTATTGACGCTGGGGTTTTCTCTTCCTCTCTCGTTCCTCTCATGGGACATGGCTACAAGGTTGAAGGATGGGGACGGCGACGCGTTGGAATCGGTGTAGGAAGTGTCAGACTGTTATGTTCCACTCACCATGCATGTGGGCACCCTCATTGGAAAGGACAATCATTTCCTAACTCCTGTCCATTCACACAATGAACGCAGTGAGTTGACTGATGATAAATTCAAAGCTACTCATTTTGCATATTTTTAATCAGTCTGTTACATCGGAACAGGAATAGGCTATTCAGCCCCTCAAACCATATCCACCATTCAATGAGATCATGGCTGATCTGTGAGCTAACTCCATATATCCTCAGGTGGAAGTGAGTACTGAGGATGCTGGAAATCAGAGTCTAGATTAGAGTGGTGCTGGAAAAGCACAGCAGGTCAGGCAGCATCCAAGGAGCAGGAAAATTCCTGAGGAGGGCTTTTGACCGTAACGTCGATTTTTTTGCTCCTCGGATGCTGCCTGACCTGCTGTGTTTTTCCAGCAACATATATCCTCAACTGCTTCATCAATAACCTTCCTTCCATCATAAAGTCAGAAGTGGGGATGTTGGCTGATGATTGCACAATGTTCAGCACCATTTGTGACTCCTCAGATGCTAAAGCAGTCCATGTTAAAATACAACAAGATCTGGACAATATCCAAGCTTGTGCCATTATGATCATCGGAGACAATCTTACCACTCATTCAATGGTGTTACCATCACTGAACCCCCCCCCCCCCCGCCCCCCCACCACCACTACCAAAATCCTGGGAATTGTCATTGGCCAGAAACTCAACTGGACTCACTACATAAACATAGCGGCTACAATAACAGACCAGATGCTGGGAATGCTGTGGCGAGTAACTCACCTCCTAATTCCACAAAGTCTGTCCACCATCTACAAGGCACAAATTCGGAGTATGATGGTATACTCCCCACTTACCCAGCTGAGTGCAGCTCTAACAACACTCAAGACGTTTGACACCATCCAGGACAAAGCAGCCCCTGCTTGATTGGCACCACATCCACAAGCATCCATTCCCTCCACCAGTGGCACTCTGGAAAAGCAATGTATACTGTCTACAAGATGCACTGCAGAAATTCACCAAAGGTTTTTCACAGTACCTTCTAAACCCACAATCAATTCCATCTAGAAGGATAAGGACAGCAGATACATGAGAACACCACCACCTGCAAGTTCCCCTCCAAGCCACTCACCATCCTGGTTTGGGAATATATCGGTGTACCTTCACTGCCGCTAGGTCAAAATCCCAGAATTCACTCCCCAATGGCATTGTGGGTCAACCCACAGCACATGGACTGCAGTGGTTCAAGAAAGCAGCTGACCACCATTCTCTCAAGGGCAATTAGGGACAGGCAATAAAATGCTGGTCAGTCAGTGATGGCCATATCTCACAGATGAATAAATAAATATCAGCCTTTAACCCATATCCATTAATATCTTTAAGTAACAAATATTTATCTTTCTCAGATTTAAAATTAAAAACTGATTCAACATCCACTGTTGTTTGTGGAAGGGCATGTGGAAGAGTGTGTAGAAAGGTGTGTGAAAGGTTATGTAGAAGGGTGCTTGGAAGGGTGTGTGGAAGGGTGTGTAGAAAGGCGTGTGGAAGGGTCAGTAGAAGGGTATGTGGAAGGGCATGTGGACGGGTGCGTGGAAGGGTGCGTGGAAGGGTGCGTGGAAGGGTGCGTAGAAGGGTGTGTAGAAGGGTGTGTGGAAGGGGATGTGGAAGGGGATGTGGAAGGGTATGTGGAAGGGTGTGTAGAAGGATGTGTGGAAGGGGATGTGGGAGGGGATGTGGAAGGGTATGTGGAAGGGTGTGTAGAAGGATGTGTGGAAGGGGATGTGGGAGGGTATATAGAAGGGGGTGTGGAAGGGGGTGTGGAAGGGTGTGTGGAAGGGTATGTAGAAGGGTGTGTGGAAGGGTGTGTGGAAGGGTTGTAGAAAGGTGTGTAGAAGGATGTGTGGAAGGGGATGTGGAAGGGTGTGTGGAAGGGGGTGTGGAAGGGTGTGTGGAAGGGTGTGTAGAAGGGTGTGTGGAAGGGTGTGTGGAAGGGGGTGTGGAAGGGTGTGTGGAAGGGTGTGTAGAAGGGTGTGTAGAAGGGTGTGTGGAAGGGGGTGTGGAAGGGTGTGTAGAAGGGTGTGTGGAAGGGGGTGTGGAAGGGTGTGTAGAAGGGTGTGTAGAAGGGTGTGTGGAAGGGTGTGTGGAAGGGGGTATGGAAGGGGATGTGGAAGGGGATGTGGAAGGGTATGTAGAAGGGTGTGTGGAAGGGTGCGTGGGAGGGGGTGTGGAAGGCAGTGTGAAAGGGGGTGTAGAAGAATGTGTAGAAGGGTGGATGAAAGGGGGTGTGGAAGGGTGTGTAGAAGGGGGTGTGGAAGGGGGTGTGGAAGGGGGTGTGGAAGGGTGTGTAGAAGGGTGTGTAGAAGGGTGTGTGGAAGGGTGTGTGGAAGGGGGTGTAGAAGGGGGTGTGGAAGGGGGTGTGGAAGGGGGTGTGGAAAGGTGGGTGAAAGGGGTGTGGAAGGGTGTGTAGAAGGATATGTGGAAGGGTGTGTGGAAGGGGATGTGGAAGGGTGTGTGGAATTGTGTGTGGAATGGCGTGTGGAATGGCGTGTGGAAGGGGATGTGGAAGGGCGTGTGGAAGGGCGTGTAAGGGCGTGTAGAAGGGTGTGTAGAAGGGTGTGTAGAAGGGCGTGTGGAAGGGGGTGTGGAAGGGGGTGTAAGGGCGTGTAGAAGGGTGTGTAGAAGGGTGTGTAGAAGGGCGTGTGGAAGGGGGTGTGGAAGGGGGTGTGCAAGGGTGTGTGAGAAGGATGTGTGGAAGGGGGTGTGGAAGGGGGTGTGGAAGGGTATGTGGAAGGGTGTGTAGAAGGGTGTGTAGAAGGGTGTGTGGAAGGGGATGTGGAAGGGGATGTGGAAGGGTGTGTGGAAGGGTGTGTAGAAGGATGTGTGGAAGGGGATGTGGAAGGGTATGTAGAAGGATGTGTGGAAGGGTGTGTGGTAGGGTGTGGAGAAGGATGTGTGGAAGGGGATGTGGAAGGGTGTGTAGAAGGATGTGTGGAAGGGTGTGTGGTAGGGTGTGGAGAAGGATGTGTGGAAGGGGATGTGGAAGGGTGTGTAGAAGGATGTGTGGAAGGGTGTGTGGTAGGGTGTGGAGAAGGATGTGTGGAAGGGGATGTGGAAGGGTGTGTAGAAGGATGTGTGGAAGGGTGTGTGGAATGGTGTGTGGAATGGCGTGTGGAATGGTGTGTGGAATGGCGTGTGGAATGGTGTGTGGAATGGTGTGTGGAAGACCGAGTGGAATGGTGTGTGGAATGGTGTGTGGAAGACCGAGTGGAATGGCGTGTGGAATGGTGTGTGGAAGACCGAGTGGAATGGCGTGTGGAATGGTGTGTGGAAGAGCGTGCGGAAGAGCGTGCGGAAGAGCGTGCGGAAGGGTGTGTGGAAGGGTGTGCAGAAGGGTGTGTGGAATTGTGTGTGGAATGGCGTGTGGAATGGCGTGTGGAAGGGGATGTGGAAGGGTGTGTAGAAGGGCGTGTGGAAGGGCGTGTAGAAGGGCGTGTAGAAGGGTGTGTAGAAGGGCGTGTGGAAGGGGGTGTGGAAGGGTATGTAGAAGGGGGTGTGGAAGGGGGTGTGGAAGGAAGGGTGTGTGAGAAGGATGTGTGGAAGGGGGTGTGGAAGGGTATGTGGAAAGGAGTGTAGAAGGGTGTGTGGAAGGCTGTGTGGTAGGGTGTGGAGAAGGATGTGTGGAAGGCAGTGTGGAAGACCGAGTGGAATGGCGTGTGGAAGAGCGTGCGGAAAAGCGTGCAGAAGAGCGTGCAGAAGGGTGTGTGGAAGGCTGTGTCGAAGGGCCCGTTGAAGGGTGTGTGGAAGGATGTGTCGAAGGGTGTGTAGAATGTTGTGTAGAAGGGTGTGTGGGTGTGTGGAAGTGGGTGTGGAAGTGGGTGTGGAAGTGGGTGTGGAAGGGCGTGTGGAAGGGCGTGTGGAAGGGTGTGTGGAAGGATGTGTGGAAGGGGATGTGGAAGGGTATGTAGAAGAGTGTGTGGAAGGCAGTGTGGAAGGGTATGTAGAAGGATGTGTGGAAGGCAGTGTGGAATGGTGTGTGGAATGGTGTGTGGAATGGTGTGTGGAATGGTGTGTGGAAGTGCGTGTGGAATGGTGTGTGGAATGGTGTGTGGAATGGTGTGTGGAAGGCAGTGTGGAATGGTGTGTGGAATGGTGTGTGGAATGGTGTGTGGAATGGTGTGTGGAATGGTGTGTGGAATGGTGTGTGGAAGTGCGTGTGGAATGGCGTGTGGAATGGTGTGTGGAAGACCGTGTGGAATGGCGTGTGGAATGGTGTGTGGAAGAGCGTGCGGAAGGGTGCGTGGAAGGGTGTGTGGAAGGCTGTGTCGAAGGGCCCGTTGAAGGGTGTGTGGAAGGATGTGTCGAAGGGCCCGTTGAGGGGCGTGTGGAAGGGTGTGTAGAAGGGTGTGTAGAATGTTGTGTAGAAGGGTGTGTAGAAGGGTGTGTGGGCGTGTGGAAGGGCATGTGGAAGGGCGTGTGAAAGGGCGTGTGGAAGGGTGTCTGAAAGGGTGTCTGGAAGTGGGTGTGGAAGGGCGTGTGGAAGGGCGTGTGGAAGAGGGTGTGAAAGGGTGTCTGGAAGGGTGTGAGAAAGTGGGTGTGGAAGGGCGTGTGGAAGGGCGTGTGGAAGGGTGTCTGGAAGGGTGTGTGGAAGTGGGTGTGGAAGTGGGTGTGGAAGTGGGTGTGGAAGGGCGTGTGAAAGGGCGTGTGGAAGGGCGTGTGGAAGGGCGTGTGGAAGAGGGTGTGGAAGAGGGTGTAGAAGGGTATGTAGAAGGGTGTGTGGAAGGGTGCGTGGAAGGGTGTGTAGAAGTCTGTGTGGAAGGGGGTGTGGAAGGGGGTGTGGAAGGGCTCTCTACAACCTCTCCTGAAAGGTCTGTCCCTAATTTTATACTATACCCTTACTTCTAGAGTCCCCAACCAGTGGAAATAGGTTATCTATTTTTATCCTGATATTATTTTGCAGACTTTCAAACATATTGTGATGTGTCTCAGAATCAGGTGAGTCTTCAACTCAGGCCTTCGAGCCCAGAGATAGGGGTGCTACACCACAAGACCTCATTAATTAGCATTATATAGTGGACAGAAAAACAGTACAGCTTTACACTTATTTTGTCATTGGACTCTCAAGCTCGATCAAAGCAGCTCAGGGCAGGCCAAACATTGAGCCCATTAGTCTTTGGAAGAAACAAAAGCTGCGCATGCTGGAAAATCTCGGCAGGTCTAACAGCATCTGTTGAGAGAAATCAGAGTTGACGTTTCAGGTTGACTGACCCTACCTCAGAACTCAGGTCAGCCAGGATATGGTTGGTTTTTATGGAAAAGATTGAGTCGGATGAGGGGGGTAAGAAGTAACAGTAGGTCAGGGATAGAGCCCAAACAGAGGGAAGAACAGGTAGACAGACAACGGAGTGGATAACGGTCAGCCTGGCAGAGTGACATTCCTGATGAAGAGTTACACTTGAAACGTCGACTCTCCTCCTCAGATGCTTCCTGACCGGCTGTGCTTGTCCAGCACCACACTGTTTGACTCTGATCTCCAGTATCTGCGTCCTCACTTTCTCCGGAGAGGACGAGTGGCTGTTAATGGGAATATGTAGAGGTTAACAATAGATAGCATGTAATAGCAGACCATGTGATGATAAGTCCTGGTGTGTGGGGGGTTGGAGGTAAGGAAATGGGACAATGTGCCTCAAACCCTAAAATTGTTGAACACGATATTGAGTCCAGAGTCCTCAAGGTGCTGCTCTTCCAGCCTGCACTGAGCTTCGCTGGAGCACCGCAGCAACCCTGAGACAGAGATATTGCCCAGGGAATAGGGCGGTGTGTCCAAGTGGCAGGCAACTCTGATTTCTTTCCACTGCTGAGCTTTTCCAGCAATTTCTGTTTTTGTTTCTCATTCCGGAATCCGCAGTTCTTTCTATTTTTATTAAGTCATTGCAAGAATCATACTGTGTGAACCCAAATAAAATAACTCTGTGTTTGAGGTTTTGACATCTCTTTAATTCCATCCACACGTTCACAGTGTAGGTTGCTTCATTAGTGTCTCACAGATACTCTGAAGGGGTAGATATTTTGATTCTTGAACTTTTACATGGTGTCATAGAAATATAGAAACATGCAAGATACGAGCAAGCAGGAGGCCATTCAGCCCTTCAAGCCTACTCCACCATTCATCACGATCATGGCTGGTTGTCCAAATCAAAGTCTCATCCTGTTTTTCCGCCATATTCCTTAGCCCCATTTGCTCCATGCTATATCTAGCCACTTCTTGAATACATTCAATATTTTGACATCAACTACTGCCTGTGGTGATGAATTCCGCAGGCCCACCACTTTTTAGGTGAAGAAATGTCTCTTCATCTTCATCCTAAATGGTCCAACCCAAATCCTCAGAGTGTGACCCCCCACCCCCGGTGCTCGATGCACCCACCATCAGGAACATCCTCCCTGCATCTACCCTGTCTAGTCCTGTTAGAATTTTATAAGTCTCTATGAGATTCCCCCCTCACTTGTCTGAACTCCAGCGAAAACATTCCTAACCTAGTCAATCTCTCTTCATACATCAGTCCCACCATCCCCTGGAATCAGCCTGGGTGCACTCCCTCAAAAGCAAGAGCATCCTTCCTCAGAAAAGGAGACCAAAATGGCACAAATATATTCCAGGTGTAGCCTCAGCAAGGCCCTATATAACCGCAACATGGCAGCACGGTGGCTAAGTGGTTAGCACTGCTGCCTCGCAACACCAGGAACCTGGGTTCAAGTCCAGCCTTGGGTGACTGTCTGTGTGCAGTTTGCACATTCTCCCTGTGTCCTCTGGGTGCCCTGGTTTCCTCCCACAGTCCAAAGATGTGCAGGTTAGGTGAATTGGCCATGCTAATTTGTCCATGTGATGGCTAGGTGCATTAGTCAGGGGTAAATGGAGAGTGTTAGGGTTGGAGAATGGTTCTGGGTGGGATAATCTTTGCAGGGTCAGTATGGACTTGTTGGACCAAATGGCCCATTTCTATACTGTAGGAATTCTCTGAACAACATATCCCTGCTCCTGTACTCGAAACCTCTCACAATGAAGGCCAACGTACAATTTGCCTTCTTTACCACCTGCTGCCCCTGCCTGCTTACCTTCAGTGACTGGTGCACAGGGATGCCCAGGTCCCACTGCACAGTCCCCTCTCCCAACTTACACCCATTCAGGTAGAAATCTGCCTTCTTGTTTTTGCTCCAACGTGAATAACCTCGCAATTATCATTTTCTTAACGTTTGCCCTTTTCTGTCTTCCCTACCTAGCACGTTTATCAATCATACTGTGTTGAAAACAGTCATCTAAATCTCATTTCAATGCAAGTACCAAAAAGTATTGGTACCATGCAGCATGAGAAAAGGATTTATAGACATTTTGACATTGTCTCTGGTGGCTGAAAGGTATAGAGAAAATGGGGCATGATGAATTTCAAGTTATAAATCTTTTACTTGACTGGGAAACTGTGATACCTGGCTAGTGAAAGCTTAGTTTTGTTGGTTTGCACATTGTTAACTAATTTCCTAAGTTGATTTATATCATTCTAAATAGAGCTGTGTGATAATAATGAAATAACATGCATAGAAATTGATCTTAATCTGCATAATATGCCTTGCACAAAATATTAATTTGTGCTGCAATTTCTTTGAAAAGCTGCATTAATTATCTATCCAGCTTTATGAATATTTTGTCATCAGAAATGGAAAACATAACTGCAAAAGTTAATTATACTGTTCTCAGGCTGTGCCAGAAAGGAAATTTTATCTGCTGACTGTTTAATTTATGAGAGAATTCACCTTTCCTGTTTCCATTCGTAATGATACTGTAAGTGTCACTTCATATTTAAGATCTTTCCTTCATGCTTCTGCAGAGAAGAATAAATTCTACTTACAATGTTACTTTGTACAGCTTCAATACCCTTTCCATAGTAACTGTGTTCATCTCGACTTGCAATATCACTAGAATGCCTCTGAAGAATTAAAGATAAGGCCATTTAACGATGAGTGAAATAAACGTATAGGCATTAATGTTGAAGTGGCAGGATTACTGAGTTGATAGTTTGCCTTAGCTTGCAATGAACGATTTACAAACAGGAAATTATATCAGCAGAAGCCAAGATGAAGATTACAACAGCTAAGAAAGAAAGAAATAAGAGAAACACATCAAATTTAAAGAAGCAGTGACCCACAAGAGAATAAAAAAACAACAAAAATTTCATTTGATTTATTGAATTGATGTGTAGATGGACATCAACTGGACTGGACAAAGTCAGAAGTCACACGACACCAGTTATAGTTCAACAGGTTAGACTGTAACCTGGTGTCATGTGATTTCTGATTTTGATTTACTGCAATCAAATGTACCTAAGTACAGTGAAAGGCTTTGTTTGTGAGTAGTACAGGTAGATCACAGTAAGCAAGGACATACAGATCATGGGGTGCTTAGACAGAGTGAGGCATACAGGGTTACACAGCATAGGAGATGCATGAAGCAACATCAACATTAACAAGTTTGACGTTATTTGAAGTTAGAGAGTCCATTCATCAGTCTGATAACGGCAGAGAAGAAGCCCTTCCTGAACCTACTGGTGCATGTGTTCAAGCTTATGTATCTTCTCCCTGACAGAAGTGATTGTAGGAGAGCGTTACTGACTTCCTGACTTGGAAATATATCACTACTCCTTCATGTTACTGGGTCAAATTGCTGGAATTCCCTCCCGAACAGCATTGCGAGTCTACCTACACCATATGGACTGCAGCGGTTCAAGAAGGCAGCTCACTACCACCTTCTCGAGGGGCATCTAGGGACGGGCAATAAATGCTGGGCCCAGCGATGCTCATGCCCCATAAATGAATTTAAAAAGTCTCGAAAAAGGAGTTAGTGCCAAAGCACTGGCTATCATCAGATATAAATTGTTAAAATGTGAGTTAGAATTATGGTCTATTTAATATAGGTTTAATGGTGTGAAAGATGCAGAATAGTTGATAAACCAATGCAGTAACAAAACTACCAGAAGCTGAGTATATAATAAAAATAGTTTGGATTTCTTAAATGCCATGTTTGTAATAAAATGATTTTTTTCCCCTCTCTCTGCGTATGTGAAATATCCTTTCCCCAGAACGCAATGGATGTGAGGGCTATTAAATGTGTTCAAAGCTGCGTTAGATAGATTTTTGATCCATAATGGAGTGAGCATTAGGGGAGTCAGTCAGGAAAGTGCTGTTGATACGAAAGTCATATTAACCACAATCTTATTGGATGGCAGAACAGGCTAGAAAACCATTCCTGCTCCTAACTCCTATGTTCTTTGTTATCCGACTTTATTAGTATCCTTTAACAGAAGTTAACAGAAGAGTTGGCAAAGACAACGCAGTCAATGTGATACAAATGGAAAACTTTCAGAAAGCCTTTGATTGGGTGCCACATGAGGGATTCAGGACAAAGACCCTATTGTGTGGCAGAATGCACTGAAAGATGGCTGCAGAATATGTGAGTGTGGCAGTGAGCAGATAAAGTAAACACTTCGCAAAGGATTTTTTCCCGTGCAGTGATGAGAATGTGGAACTCATTCTCTCATGGCGTTGCTGATGCGGAGAACATTAATTAATTGATCATACGAAGTAGAAGAAAGCAGAAAGCACTAGAGGTAAAGTGGGAAAGTGCAGCATAGCACAGTGGGTTAGCACAGCTGCCTCACAGCACCAGGGATCCAGGTTCAATTCCACCCTTGGGTGAGTGTCTATGTGGAGTTCACATGTTCTCCCCGTGTCTGCGTGGGTTTCCTTCCATAATCCAGGTATGTGCAGGTTTGGTAGATCTGCCATGGGAAATGCAGGTTTACAGGGGTAGGGTAGCGTAGGGAATTGGGATCCTCTTTGGTTGGTCAGTGAGGACTTGATGGGCCGAATGGCCTGATTCTGCACTGCAGGGATTCTATGAAGCAGTCAGAGAGAAACCAACCTCCTAAAACAGTATCGATGTTGATGTATACCAGTTTCTGATCCGTGGATTCTATGGAATTCTGTCCAGCTTTCAGTACAAGAAGTGGGAAAACTTTATTGTTGCAATAGTACAAACCTACTGCAATTTATGGAATATTTGAACATGCAATTCATACATATTTCAATTTTGGATGATAGTTCCAGAGGTTAGGAATCCTGCAGTGAGTAATTCACCTCCTGACTCCCCAAAGCCTGTTCATCATTAACAAGGCACAGGTCAAACAAGGCACAGGTCAGGAGTGTGATGGAATACTCCCCACTTGCCTGGGTGGGTGCAGCTCCAACAACACTCGAGAAAGTTGGCACTATCCAGGACAGAGCAGCCCGCTTGACTGGCACCACATCCACAACTCAGTAGCAGCAGTGTGTATCATCTACAAGATACACTGCAAATATTCACCAAAGATCCTCAGACAGCACCTTGCAAATCCATGACCACTTCCAAGAGCAGCAGAAACATGGATACACCACAACCTGCAAGTTCCCCTCCAAGCCACTCACCAACCTGACTTGGAAATATATTGCCATTCCTTCACTGTCGCTGGGCCAATATCCTGGAATTCCCTCCCTAAGGGCATGGTGGGTCTACTACAGCACATGGACGGCAGCGGTTCAAGAAGGCAGCTTATCCCCACCTTCTTGAGGGTACCGAGCATGGACAGTAAATGCTGACCCAGCCAACGATGCCCACATCCCATGAGTGAATTTTAAAAAGTGCAATTATCGAATCATTCTTCAAAGTTTCTTCACTTTGATTAGCTCACTTACAGTGTGGAAGCAGGCCCTTCAGCCCAACAAGTCCACACCGATGCGCAATCCACCCAGACCCATTCCCCTATATTTACCCCTTCACCTAACACTATGGGCAATTTAGCATGGCCAATTCACCTAACCTACACATTTTTTGGACTGTGGAAGGAAACCGGAGCACCCGGAGGAAACCCACGCAGACATGGGGAGAACAGGCAAACTCCGCACAGTCAGTCACCTGAGGCAGGAATTGAACCCGGGTCTCTGGTGCTGCGACGTAGCAGTGCTAACCACTGTGCCACCATGCCGCCATTAGATTAGATTCCCTACAGTGTGGAAACAGGCTCTGAGGCCCAACAAGTCCACACCGACCCTCCAAAGAGTAACTCACCCAGACCTATTCCCCTACCCTATATGTACCCCTGACTAATGCACCTAGCCTACACATCCGTGAACACTGTGGGCAATTTAGCATGGCCAATTCACCTTACCAGCACATCTTTGGACTGTGGGAGGAAACCCACGCAGAAACAGGGAGAATTTGCAAACTCCACACAGACAGTTGCCCGAGGCTGGAATTGAACCCGGGTCCCTGGCACTGTGAGGCAACAGTGCTAACCACTGAGCCATGGTGCCGCCCTTTGCATATCAAGTAGTGCTCTGCAAATAGATGAGCTCTTCTTTAAATTTCCTGCCAGTTGTAGCTTTGATCCAGGTATTAACAGATTCTCAGAATTGGCGAGGAAGGCAGTCTTGACAGATTAGAGCATGCAACCAGGCCATAATGGGGTAAATTGATTTGAACTGGGAGAACAATATAACTGTGACGATGGACTCCAGAAATCCAGATTAGTGCAGCACAGCTTGGTTTGATCTACTCATCACTGCATTTCGAGTCTGAATGAGTGGCAACTGAGTAAAAACTGCTCTGTTCAATTATGATGTCTTTGATTGTCAAATAGTTTGCCAACACTCCATAAGACCAAAAGGAGTAGAACAAGATCATTCTGCTCACTGTGTCTGCTCCACCATTCGATCATGGCTGATACTTTTCTTAACCCTATTCTCCTGCCTTCTTCCCTTGAGCTCCTTACCAATTAAAATCCTATCTGTCTCTGTCTTAAGTACACTCAATAACTTGGCCTCCACAGCCTTCAGCAGCAATGAGTAATACAGACTATCACCCTCTGACTGAAGAAACACACTTTGTCTCAGTTATGGAGTTAAAGAGTCATACAGCATGAAAACAGGCTCTTCAGACCAACTCATTCACATGGATCAGACATCCCAATCTGACCGAGCCCCATTTGCCAGCATTTGACCCAAATCCTTCTAAACCCTTCTTATTCATGTCTCCATCCAGATACCTTGTAAATGTTGTAATTGTACCAGCCTCAACTACCTCCTCTGGCAGCTCATTCTGTACATGGACCACCCTTTGGGTAAAAAATTACCCCTCAGGTCATTTATACGTTTTTCCCCTCTCATCTTAAATTTATGCTCTCCAGGGGCAGCACAGTAACTCAGTGGTTAGCACTGTTGCCTCACAGCACCAGTGACTTGGGTTCAATCCCAGCCTCAGGTGACTGTCTGTATGGAGTTTGCACATTCTCACCATGAGCTTTTTCTGTGTGCTCCAGTTTTCTCTCACAGTCAAAAGATGTGCAGGTTATGTGGATTGGCCTTGCTAAATTGCCCTTGGTGTCCAGAGATGTGCAAGCTACGTGGATTGAGCATGGAGTTACAGGGATTCGGTGGAGATCTGGGTTGTAGAATTATATGCAATATTCTAAGAGTGGCCTCACTAATGTCCTGTACAGCTGCACCATGACCTCCAAACTCCTATATTCAGTGTTATAGCAAACAAAGGCAAGCATTGCAAATGCCTTCTTCACTATCCTGTCTACCTGCGGCTCCACTTTCAAGTAACTATGAACCTGCACTCCAAGGTCTCTTTGTTTGGCAACACTCCCCAGGACCTTACCATTAACTGTGTAACTCCTGCCCTGGTTTGCCTTTCCAAAATGCAGCACCTCACATTTATCTAAATTAAACTCCATCTGCCATTCCTTGGCCCATTGACTTATCTGATCAAGATCCTGCTTTACCCTGAGAGAATGTTTTTCACTGTCCACTATACCTCCAATTTTAATGTCATCTGCAAACTTGCCAACCATACCTCCTGTGTTCACGTACAAATCGTTTACATAAATGACAAAAAACAGTGGTCTTTATGGCACATCACTGGTCACAGGTGTCCAGTTCAAAAAACAACCCTCTTCCACCACCATCTAAACTTCTAAAGGGTCATTCTTTCACTCTGAGGCTATGTCCTCGGGTCCTAGTCTCTCCCACTGGTGGAAACATCTTCTCCACATCCACTCTATCCAGGTCTCTCAGTATGCTACAAGTTTCACTCAGATCCCCCTTATCCTTCTGAGCTCCATCAAGTACAGACCCAGAGTCCTTGACCACTCCTAATATGACAAGCCCATCGTTCCCAGGATCATGCTCGTAAACCTCCTCTGGATTTCCTCCATTTGACAACATTCCATACGGGGCCCAAAATGGCCACATATTCCAAATGTGGTCTGACCAGAGACTTATACAGACTCAGCAGTACATCCTTGCTCTTGTATTCTAGCCCTCTTGAAATGAATGCTAACATTGCATTTGCCTTCCTAACTGGCAACTGAACCTGCACGTTAACCTGAACCAGGACTCCCAAATCCCTTTGTGCTTCAGATTTCCAAAGCCTTTCCCCATTTGCAAAATGGTCTATGCCTCTGTTCTGCAGGAAAATTGACGTTTCGGGCAAAAACCCTTCATCAGGAATCAGGTTTTTGCCTGAAATGTTGATTTTCCTGCTCATCGGATGCTGCCTGACCTGCTGTGCTTTTCCAGCACCACTCTAATCTTGACTCTGATCCCCAGCATCTGCAGTCCTCACTTTCGCCTATGCCTCTGTTCTTCCTTTCAAAGTGCATAACCCTTTCCCATAAGGTATTCCACCTGCCACTTTTCTGCCAACTCTCCTAGCTCGTCCACATCCTTCTGTACCTTCGGCACTTCCTCAACCCTACCGGCCCCTCCACCTGTCTTTGTGTCATCTGCAAACTTAGCAACAGTGTCCTCAGTTCCTTCATCCAGATTGTCAATGTAAAATGTGAATCATGATTTGGAGGTGCCAGTGTTGGACTGGGGTGGACGAAGTTAAAAGTCACACAACACCAGGTGAGAGTCCAACAGATTTACTTGGAAACGCTAACTTTCGAAGCACTGCTTCTTCAACCACCTGATGAAGCATTGTATCCATCGTATGCACCATACAGCGTCCTCGGGTAAGACAGAGGGTGGAGGGGTTTGCTTTTTAATCAACAACTTGTGGTGCACGGACATTGCATCCCTGGCTAGCCATTGCTC
Organism: Chiloscyllium punctatum; assembly: GCF_047496795.1. Taxonomy (NCBI): domain Eukaryota; kingdom Metazoa; phylum Chordata; class Chondrichthyes; order Orectolobiformes; family Hemiscylliidae; genus Chiloscyllium; species Chiloscyllium punctatum. The sequence goes on from NC_092744.1 coordinate 8,908,502, forward strand.
CCCAAATCTTGAATTCCTTACCATCAAATGCCGCCGCTTCCATCTCCCACGGGAATTTCCCGCTGCTATACTAACTGCTGTGTACATACCACCACAAGCAAAGGCTGAGGAAGCTCTGGATATGCTGTCACTCTGGAGACAGAACACTCCGAGGCCCTGTTTATTGTTCCCCAAGTACCACCAGAACATTACTTGTCCCGCCAGGGGCCAGAACATTTTAGACCACTGCTACACCACTGGGAAGGATGCCTACCGCTTCATCCCCTGCCCTCATTTCGGGAATTCCGACCACAATGCCATGTTTCTTCTCCCGGCTTATAGGCAAAAGCTCAAGCAGGAGACCCCCCTCATGGATACAGGTCCAGTGCTGGTCGGAGGAGGCAGAGGATCAACTCCGGTGCTGTCTGGAATCGGCTGACTGGGCCGTGTTCCAACAGGCCACCACCACTGTCACAGACTTTATCAGCAAGTGTGTGGAGGACTGTATACCGAGGAAATCAATCCGGGTGTTCCCCAACAGGAAACCCTGGAAGAATCGGGACATACAGAACCTACTAAAAACCAGGCGTGACGCCGTCAGATCAGGAGACCCACTCAAATATAAGGAATCCAAGTATGACCTTCGCAGAGCCACTAAGACAGCCACGGACCAATACCGATCCAAACTGGACACCCAGACAGACACCCGGCAACTATGGCAAGGTTCTAAAAAGGTTCTAAAAAGAGACAGTGGGGAGGCTGGAGTTGATTAATGCCTGACCAGCCTTTCAAAGCACTTCATGACCACCGAAGTTAGGGCCACTGGGCGGTAGTCATTGAGACATGCTGCATGAATGGGATGTTACTCATGCCCCCCCCCACACATTAACAGCACTGGGTGGAACGAGTGGAAAGTGTCAAGCTCTAGGGAATGGTCATCCACAACAAGCTTTCTTGGACTCTTCATGTGGATGCACTGGTTACAAAGGCCCAACAAAGTCTCTTCTTCCTCAGGCAGCTGAGGAAATTTAGCATGACAGTAAATACCCTTGCCAACTTTTATAGGTGGGCCACCGAGAGCATTCAGTCTGGATGTATCACTACCTGGTATGGCAACTGTACCATTCAAGATCAGAGACGGTTACAGAGAGTGGTGAACTCAGCCCGGACAATCACAAAGGCCACCCTCCCATCTATAGAATCCATCTACCAGGCCCACCGTCAAGGAAAGGCCGCCAGCATTCTCAAAGATCCATCCCACCCTGGCAATGTTTTTCTACAACTTCTACCATTGGGGAGAAGGTACAGAAGCCTGAACACATGCACCAGGCGGTTTTGCAACAGTTTCTACCCTACTGTCGTTAGAATCCTGAATGGACTCTCAAACTCTTAACATTCATCTGTCCCCGTTTTTGTTTTTGCCGCTGTTTATCTATTATTTACTATCTATGCTCCTTAACTCTGTGATCTGCTTGTATTGCTCGCAAGACAAAGCTTTTCACTGTGCCTCAGTACACGTGACAATAAATCAATTCAATTCAATTCAAGCAGCAGTGCTCCAAATGCTAGTGCTTCCAAATAAACCTGTTGGACTATAACCTGGTGTTGTGTGATTTTTAACTTTATAATGTGATAAGTTGAGATGCCAACACTGACCCTTACTGAACTCTACAAGAGACTGGCTGCTGGTCTGAAAAAGACTCCCTCATCCCTACTCACTGCCTTCTGCCAGTCAACCAATCCTTTGGATATGATCGAACTTTTCCCCTACTACCATGGGCTCTTATTTTACTTAGAAACAAAAAAAAACTGCAGATGCTGGAATCCAAAGTAGACAGACAGGAGGCTGGAAGAACACAGCAAGCCAGGCAGCACCAGGAGGTGGAGAAGTCGATGTTTCAGGTGTAACCCTTCTTCAGGAATGGGGGTGGGTGTGGGGAGAGCTGCAGATAAAGGGGGTGGTGGGGGGAGGGTGGTGAAGTGGGGATAGGTGAAGACAGGCAGATGGTACAACCTGGTTGGTCTGTGGGAGGAATGAATCCGGTTGGTGGCAGGGAGCAGTGGAAGGGAGGGGGAGGGGCTGGGAAGGGAGTTGGGGGATGGGGAGGGAGGTTATTTGAAGTTGGAGAATCATCACCCCCCCCTCCCCCCCCCCACCCTTCCACTGCTCCCTGCCACCAACCGGATTCATTCCTCCCATTAACCAACCAGGTTGTACCCTCCAGGAGAAAGTAAGGACTACAGATGCTGGAGATCAGAGTCGAGAGAGTGGTGCTGGAAAAGCGCAGCAGGTCAGGCAGCATCCAAGAAGCAGGAGAATCAATGTTTCGAGCATAAGCTCTTCATCAGTAACGAGGCTTGTGGGCTGGGATGGCTGAGAGATAAATGGGAGGGGGTGGGTGTGGCTGGGAGGAAGGTAGCTGGGAATGCAATAGGTAGATGAAGTAGGGGGTGAAGGTGATAGGTCGGAGAGGTGGGTGGAGCGGGTAGATGGGAAAGATGATGGACAGCTCAAAAAGGTGGTGCCCCGAGTTGGAGGCTTGGGACTGAGATAAGGTGGGGAGAGGGGAAATGAGGAAACTGGTGAAGTCCACATTGATGCCGTAGGGTTGCAGGGTCCTGAGGCGGAAGGTGAGGCGTTCTTCCTCCAGGCTTCGGGTGGTTAGGATTTGGCGATGGAGGAGGCCCAGAACCTGCATGTTCTTGATGGAGTGGGAGGGGGAGTTGAAGTGTTCAGACACGGGGCAGTGGGGTTGGTTGGTGCGAGTGTCCCAGAGATGTTCTCTGAAACAATCCACAAGTTGGCGTCCTGTCTCTCCCATGGAAAGGAAACCACATTGTGCGCAACAGATACAGTACATGACATTGATAGAGTTACAGGTAAATATCTGTGAAAGAATCCTTTGGGGCCTTGGACAGAGGTGAGGGAGGAGGTGTGGGCGCAGGATTTGCACTTCTTCTGGTGGCAGGGGAAGGTACTGGAGGTGGGTGTGGGCTGGTGGCGGGGGGGGGGGGGGTGTCGTGGATCTGACAAAGAGTCACAGAGGGAATGGTCTCTCCAGAGCGTTAATATGGTGGTGAAGGAAGTATGTCCCTCGTGATGGGGTCTGTTTGTAGGTGACGGAAGTGGCGGAGAATGATGTGATGTATGTGGAGGTTGGTGGGGTGGAAGGTGAGGATGAGGAGTTTCTATCCTTGTTGCATTGGGAAGGGTGGGGTTCAAGAGCGGAGGTTCGGGAAGTGGAGAAGATGCCCTGGAGAGCATCATCGACCATATGGGAGGGGTAATTGTGGTTTTTGCAGAAGAGGCCATCTGGCTTCAGGTCCTTTGTAGGTCTGGGAGAGTGTGGCTCCGAGTTGAGGCAGGGCTGACTGCAGGGAGACTAGGTGGCGGCACATGGCTGTGAGTGTGGAGCAGAGGATCCCGAAAGAGAACCGTTTCTGGAGGCTTTGGATTTGTAGTACGTGCTGGTTATCCTGTTCGGGTCCAAATTGTGTTGGTCTGAATGTAATCCAGAGTCCACGTGTCCCCTCTACCTGTCTACACCTATCCACACCTCACCACCCTGCCCCCACCACCCCCTTTATCTGCAGCTCCCCCCACACCCACCCCCAGTCCTGAAGAAGGGTTACACCTGAAACATCAATGTCCCCACCTTCTGATGCTGCCTGGCTTACTGTGTTCTTATTTGGCAGCCTTCTGTGCAGCACCTTGTGAAAGGCCTTAGAGTTATAGAGTCACAGAGATGTACAGCATTGAAACAGACCCTTGAGTCCAACTCATCCATGCCAACCAGATACCCCAACCTGTGGGCGGCACAGTGGCCGTGGGCGGCACGGTGGCACAGTGGTTAGCACTGCTACCTCACAGCGCCAGAGACCCAGGTTCAATTCCTGCCTCAGGTAACTGACTGTGTGGAGTTTGCACATTCTCCCCGTGTCTGCGTGGGTTTCCTCCAGGTGCTCCAGTTTCCTCCCACAGTCCAAAAATGTGCAGGTTAGGTAAATTGACCATGCTAAATTTCCCCGTAGTGTTAGGTGAAGGGGTAAATGTAGGGGAATGGGTCTGGGTGGGTTGCGCTTTGGTGGGTCAGTGTGGACTTGTTGGGCCGAAGGGCCTGTTTCCACACTGTAAGTAACCTAATCTAGTCCCACCTGTCAGCACCCATCCTATATCCCTCCAAACCCTTCCTATTCATATACCAATCCAAATGCCTCTTAAATGTTGCAATTGTACTAGACTCCACCACATCCTCTGGTAGCTCATTCCATACACGCACCACCCTCTGTGTGAAAAAGTTGCCCCTTAGGTCTCTTTTGTACCTTTCCCCTCTCACCTTAAACCTATGCCCTCTCGTTCTGGACTCCCTGACCCCAGGGAAAAGACCTTGTCTATTTATCCTATCCATGTCCCTCATAATTTTGTAAACCTCTATAAGGTCACCCCTCAGCCTCCGATGCTCCAAGGAAAACAGCCCCAGCCTGTTCAGCCTCTCCCTGTAGCTCAAATCCTCCAACCCTGGCAAAATCCTTGTAAACCTTTTCTGAACCCTTACAAGTTTCACAACATCCTTCCTCTGGAAATCCAAATGAACACAAGTCCCAGTTGGAAGCCAGCAATGTTGGCAGGTTGGGGTGCAAGCCTGTGACCTTGGCATTATTAGCCCCATGCACTGACCATCTGAGCTACACAGCAGCTGGACAGAGCCTTAAAACACCTTCCTTTTGCTGCTTGTTTGGAGGCTGGTGGTTGGCTCAGTGAGCACTTTGTTTGATGAAAGCATTACGGAGACACAAAAGAATGTTGAATGGTGCCAGTAGCTCATTACGGAAGAATAGAACTACCTCAAAAATCTATCCCAAGCTAATGTTTAGAAATGGAAAAATATGAAAATGAATCTTGTAGTAGCCTTGAAACAGAAACAGAAAGTGAGTCAATAGATTAGATCCATGTGCATGTGCAAAGGAACGATAGGAGATGATTTTATCAAGACTGATGACTGGACTGAACACTTCTTTTCTATTGTTCAAGCATTAACCTGGTGCTGTTCATTATGATAACTGGTGTGTTGTATGTTACTGAATTTTGTAAACTTTGGGGTCAAGGTGGGGGTTGGAAATACCAAGAAGGAAGTCCATCAGGCCTGTTTCATGACACAATCCTACCTCAGATATTCTTTTCAACCGAAGAGTTGGCAGGGTGCTGGAGTTACATTCAATAAAGGTAAAAACAATGACTGCAGATGCTGGAAACCAGATTCTGGATTAGTGGGTGCTGGAAGAGCACAGCAGTTCAGGCAGCATCCAAGTAGCTTCGAAATCGACGTTTCGGGCAAAAGCCCTTCATTTATTCCTGATGAAGGGTTTTTGCCCGAAACGTCGATTTCGAAGCTACTTGGACACTGCCTGAACTGCTGGGCTCTTCCAGCACCACTAATCCAGAATTACATTCAATAAAGCCTATTGCTGTTCTCTCACACAAATTGAAATCTCACTTTACGGCAGAAAATACTGCAGCAGAACGTTTTCTTCAGCTAATTGTTTACGGAGCTGAGGGCATTTCGGGCGAGAGAGTCCTTTTCCTCTATTGAATTGACACCCATTATGCCAATTCCATGAGAACGTTGGCTGTCCATATTTAGGATTTTCTGTAATCTTTTTTGAGCTTTTTTGCCTTGTCAGCCTACAAGGGCTTGTTAATGTTCTTTAATCGCTCGTAGCTGAGCTTTGAGTTCAGAGCCATGTTGATGTCATTGAATGGTGCCAATCCCTGCCGGGTTTATACCTATTCAAGAGTATGTTGATGATCAACATTTAATGTTGTCAAGGTATTGCGTGTTTGGAAAAAATAGCAACTTAGTCTTGATTTGATTTGATTTGGATTGATTTATTGTAGTTACACGTAGCAAAGTGCAGTGAAAAGTTTTGTTTTTTGAGCAGTACAGGTAGATCGTAGCAAACAAGGACATACAGACCATAGGGTGTTTAGACAGAGTGTGGCATTCAGGGTTACACTGCACAGGGGGTGCACAAAGCAAGATCAACATTATTTGAAGGTAGAGAGGGCCATTCAGCAGTTTGATACCAGGAGGGAAGAAGCTGTTCCTGAACCTGTTGGTACATGTGTTCAGGCTTCTGTACCTTCTGCCTGATGGAAGAGAGCATGACCAGGGTGGGAGGGGTCTTCGATGATGTTGGCAGCCTTTCTGTGGCAACGAGCTGTGTCAATGGACGGGAAGTTGGCTTTAGTGATGGTTTGGGCTGTGCACACAATTTTCTGTAGTTTCTTACTGTCCTGGGCAGAGCAGTTGCGGTACCAGGCTGTTATACACCTGGATAGAATGCTTTCTACGGTACATCTGTAACAGTTGGTGAGGGTCCTTATGGACATGCCAAATTTCCTAAGCTTCTTGAGGAAGAACAAGCAATGCTCTGCCTTCTTGACCGTTGCATTTATGTGGGGAGTCCAGGATAAATTGTTGGTCATTGTCACTCTGAGGAAATTGAAGCTCTCAAACCTCTCCACGTCAGCTCCAGTGTTGTAGATCAGGGCATGCCCTCCATATGATTAAAAATAAGCTCTTTAGTGTTTTCCTGGTTTTTGTTGTTGGGTCTCCTTTGCAACCTCTAGTTGCCATATTTGTAGCTTACCGATTTCTGCACATTGAATATTGGCACAATTGAAATTATATCACACATATCCTTAACCCTTGAAAATGTTTTATTGCTACTTGCAGTCGTACTGTCTCTTAAAGGGCCATTTCTAAGGGATGAAGTTTCTCACGGAATGCATCAAGCTCATGTCAGTGTCTTTGTTCACGTCATTGGGCTTTTACCAGTGTAGTTGTGGCATCATCTCAGGGATGAGGTCCCACACTCCCAGACTGTCCCAGGGATGGGGTCCCACACTCCCATTTTGTCTCAGGGATGGGGTCCCACATTCCCATACTGTCTCAGGGATGAGGTCCCACACTCCCATACTGTCCCAGGGATGAGGTCCCACATTCCCAGACTGTCCCAGGGATGAGGTCCCACACTCCCATGTTGTCTCAGGGATGAGGTCCCACATTCCCATACTGTCCCAGGGATGGGGTCCCACACTCCCATGTTGTCCCAGGGATGGGGTCCCACACTCCCATACTGTCTCAGGGATGAGGTCCCACACTCCCATACTGTCCCAGGGATGAGGTCCCACACTCCCATACTGTCCCAGGGATGAGGTCCCACATTCCCATACTGTCCCAGGGATGAGGTCCCACACTCCCATGTTGTCCCAGGGATGGGGTCCCACACTCCCATACTGTCTCAGGGATGAGGTCCCACACTCCCATACTGTCCCAGGGATGAGGTCCCACACTCCCATGTTGTCTCAGGGATGAGGTCCCACATTCCCATACTGTCCCAGGGATGGGGTCCCACACTCCCATGTTGTCCCAGGGATGGGGTCCCACACTCCCATGTTGGCCCAGGGATGGGGTCCCACACTCCCATACTGTCTCAGGGATGGGGTCCCACATTCCCATACTGTCCCAGGGATGGGGTCCCACACTCCCATGTTGTCCCAGGGATGGGGTCCCACACTCCCATACTGTCTCAGGGATGGGGTCCCACATTCCCATACTGTCCCAGGGATGGGGCCCCACACTCCCATGTTGTCCCAGGGATGGGGTCCCACACTCCCATACTGTCCCAGGGATGAGGTCCCACATTCCCATACTGTCCCAGAGATGAGGTCCCACATTCCCATACTGTCTCAGGGATGGGGTCCCACACTCCCAGACTGTCCCAGGGATGAGGTCCCACATTCCCATACTTTCCCAGAGATGAGGTCCCACATTCCCATACTGTCTCAGGGATGGGGTCCCACACTCCCATACTGTCCCAGAGATGAGGTCCCACATTCCCATACTGTCTCAGGGATGAGGTCCCACATTCCCATGTTGTCCCAGGGATGGGGTCCCACACTCCCATACTGTCCCAGAGATGAGGTCCCACATTCCCAGACTGTCTCAGGGATGAGGTCCCACATTCCCATACTGTCCCAGGGATGGGGTCCCACACTCCCATGTTGTCCCAGGGATGGGGTCCCACACTCCCATACTGTCCCAGAGATGAGGTCCCACATTCCCAGACTGTCTCAGGGATGAGGTCCCACACTCCATACTGTCCCAGGGATGAGGTCCCACATTCCCATACTGTCCCAGGGATGAGGTCCCACATTCCCATACTGTCTCAGGGATGAGGTCCCACATTCCCATGTTGTCCCAGGGATGGGGTCCCACACTCCCATACTGTCCCAGAGATGAGGTCCCACATTCCCAGACTGTCTCAGGGATGAGGTCCCACATTCCCATACTGTCCCAGGGATGGGGTCCCACACTCCCATGTTGTCCCAGGGATGGGGTCCCACACTCCCATACTGTCCCAGGGATGAGGTCCCACATTCCCATACTGTCCCAGGGATGGGGTCCCACACTCCCATGTTGTCCCAGGGATGGGGTCCCACACTCCCATACTGTCCCAGGGATGGGGTCCCACACTCCCATACTGTCTCAGGGATGAGGTCCCACACTCCCATACTGTCCCAGAGATGAGGTCCCACACTCCCATACTGTCCCAGAGATGAGGTCCCACATTCCCATACTGTCTCAGGGATGGGGTCCCACATTCCCATACTGTCTCAGGGATGGGGTCCCACACTCCCATACTGTCCCAGGGATGGGGTCCCACACTCCCATGTTGTCCCAGGGATGAGATCCCACACTCCCACTCAGTCTCAGGGATGAGGTCCCACATTCCCATACTGTCCCAGGGATGGGGTCCCACACTCCCATACTGTCTCATGGATGAGGTCCCACACTCCCATACTGTCCCAGGGATGGGGTCCCACACTCCCATACTGTCTCATGGATGAGGTCCCACACTCCCACTCAGTCTCAGGGATGGGGTCCCACACTCCCATATTGCCTCAGGGATGGCATCCCACATTCCCATACTGTCTCAGGGATGAGGTCCCACACTCCCACTCAGTCTCAGGGATGAGGTCCCACACTCCCATATTGCCTCAGGGATGGGATCCCACATTCCCATACTGTCCCAGGGATGAGATCCCACACTCCCATGTTGTCTCAGGGATGAGGTCCCACATTCCCATACTGTCCCAGTTTCAAAGCCTGAAGTTTCAATGTCAAAGAGTCTGTGTTGGATATCTGACACCATACTCCTGCATAATTAGATTAGATTCCCTACAGTGTGGAAACAGACCCTTCGGCCCAACCAGTCCACACCAACCCTCTGAAGAGTAACCCAACCAGATACATATCCCTCCGACTAATGCACCTAACACCATGGGTAGTTTAATATGACCAATTTACCTGACCTGCACAGCTTTGGAATGTGGGAGAAAACTGGAGCACCCGGAGGAATGCCACGCAGAGATGGGGAGAATGTGCAAACTCCACACAGACGGTCACCCGAGGTGGGAATTGAACCCCTGGTGCTGTGAAGCAGAAGTGCTAACCACTGAGCCATCGTGCTGCCCATGATGGGCAAAGGTTTCCTCTCTAACTTTGTAATCCTAGAGATCTCAGATTCTCTGGCCATTTTACTAGCTGTAGAGATTTTGATTGTTTCCACTGAGTGAGAAAAATATTTCTTTCCTGTTTCTTAGCAGTGGCCCAGCTTTCTAAAGTGCGAGGAATCTCTTCATCTAAACTGTGGTTGGAGCTATTCTTGCTGTATCCATTTGGAACATTCTGTGAAATAGGTAGATAGCTTTAAATCCTTTTTAGTTTCTTTATGAAAGGACTGATTCTGCTCAATGCAAAATGGCTGGGTTCTCAGGAGCAGTCCAAATAATGAGATCCCTGGGACAGCATGGGAGTACAGCACCTCATCCCTGAGACAACATGGGAGTGTGGGACCTCATCCCTGGGACAGTATGGGAGTGTGGGACCTCATCCCTGAGACAGTATGGGAATGTGGGACCTCATCCCTGGGACAGTATGGGAGTGTGGGACCTCATCCCTGGGACAGTATGGGAGTGTGGGACCTCATCCCTGAGACAGTATGGGAGTGTGGGACCCCATCCCTGGGACAACATGGGAGTGTGGGACCCCATCCCTGGGACAGTATGGGAATGTGGGACCTCATCCCTGAGACAACATGGGAGTGTGGGATCCCATCCCTGAGACAACATGGGAGTGTGGGACCCCATCCCTGGGACAGTATGGGAGTGTGGGACCCCATCCCTGAGACAACATGGGAGTGTGGGATCCCATCCCTGGGACAGTATGGGAGTGTGGGACCTCATCCCTGGGACAGTATGGGAATGTGGGACCTCATCCCTGAGACAGTATGGGAGTGTGGGACCTCATCCCTGGGACAGTATGGGAATGTGGGACCTCATCCCTAAGACAACATGGGAATGTGGGACCTCATCCCTGGGACAGTCTGGGAGTGTGGGACCCCATCCCTGAGACAACATGGGAATGTGGGACCCCATCCCTGGAACAGTATGGGAATGTGGGACCTCATCCCTGGGACAGTATGGGAGTGTGGGACCCCATCCCTGGGACAGTATGGGAATGTGGGACCTCATCCCTGGGACAGTATGGGAGTGTGGGACCTCATCCCTGGGACAGTATGGGAATGTGGGACCCCATCCCTGGGACAGTATGGGAATGTGGGACCTCATCCCTGGAACAGTATGGGAGTGTGGGACCTCATCCCTGGGACAGTATGGGAATGTGGGACCCCATCCCTGGGACAGTATGGGAATGTGGGACCCCATCCCTGGGACAGTATGGGAATGTGGGACCCCATCCCTGGGACAGTATGGGAGTGTGGGACCCCATCCCTGGGACAGTCTGGGAGTGTGGGACCTCATCCCTGGGACAGTATGGGAATGTGGGACCTCATCCCTGGGACAGTATGGGAGTGTGGGACCCCATCTCTGGGACAGTATGGGAATGTGGGACCTCATCCCTGGGACAGTATGGGAATGTGGGACCCCATCTCTGGGACAGTATGGGAATGTGGGACCTCATCCCTGGGACAGTATGGGAATGTGGGACCTCATCCCTGGGACAGTATGGGAATGTGGGACCCCATCTCTGGGACAGTATGGGAATGTGGGACCCCATCCCTGGGACAGTATGGGAATGTGGGACCCCATCCCTGGGACAGTATGGGAATGTGGGACCCCATCCCTGGGACAGTATGGGAGTGTGGGACCCCATCCCTGGGACAGTCTGGGAGTGTGGGACCTCATCCCTGGGACAGTATGGGAATGTGGGACCTCATCCCTGGGACAGTATGGGAGTGTGGGACCCCATCTCTGGGACAGTATGGGAATGTGGGACCTCATCCCTGGGACAGTATGGGAATGTGGGACCCCATCTCTGGGACAGTATGGGAATGTGGGACCTCATCCCTGGGACAGTATGGGAATGTGGGACCTCATCCCTGGGACAGTATGGGAATGTGGGACCCCATCTCTGGGACAGTATGGGAATGTGGGACCCCATCCCTGGGACAGTATGGGAATGTGGGACCCCATCCCTGGGACAGTATGGGAGTGTGGGACCCGATCATCATTGATCTTGGAATAAACTGATGAAGCAGAATTAATGGGAAAGATTTGTGTGCGTTGGTAGAATTACACAAACTGCCAACTTCTTATTCACATGGTCTCTGTTATGAATAAGGCAATAAATAACATTACAGTCTGCTTTTATAATGTAAAACATTTGTTAGCTTTTTCAGGATCACTGCTGTCCCAGAATGCAGCCACCCAGATTACAACAAGATCTCTTTCTGCTGTTGCGACATATACGATTTGATTTGATTCAATTTGATTTATTATTGTCACATGTACTGAGGTACAGTGAAAAGTATTGTTTTACGTGCTAACCTGGCAAAGCATACCTTTCATAAATATATCAAGGTGATAGAACAGAATGCACAATATAGTGTTACAGCTACAGAGAAGGTGCAGAGAAAGATCAACTCTAACATATGAGAGGTCCATTCACAAGTCTGATAACAGATAGGAAGAAGCTGTTCTTGAACCTGTTGGTACAATGTTTTCAAAATTTGTACCTTCTGTCTGATGGAGGAGAGTGGAAAAGAGTATAACTGGAGTGGGAGGGGTCTTTGATGATGTTGGCTTCTTTCCCAAGGCAGTGGGAAGTGCAGATGGAGGCAATGGATGGAAGGTTGTTTTTCATGATGGATTGGGCTGCGTTCACAACTCTCTATAATTTCTTGTGATCTTGGACAGAGCAAGTTGTCAAACCAAGTTGTGATAGAACAAAAAAAAACACAGAACAGTACAGCACAGTACAGATCCTTTGTCCCTTGATGTTGTGCTGGCCTTTTATCCCACTTTAAGGTCAGACTAACCTACATACCCTTCATTTTACTGTCATTCATGTGCCTATTCAAGAGTAGCTTACATGCCCCTAATGTAATGCCCCTTCTATCTACTCTACTACTGCTGGCAGTGCATTCCACGTACCCTCCACTCTCTGTGTAAAGAACCTACCTCTGACATCTCCCCTAAACCTTCCTCTAATCACCTTAAGATTACATCTCCTCATAATAGCCATTACCATCCTGGGAAAAAGTCTCTGACTATCCACTCTACTTATGCTTCTCATCATCTTGTACACCTCTATCAAGTCACCTCTCATTATTCTTTGCTCCAATGACAAAAGACGTAGCTGCCTCAAACCTTCTTTCATAAGACATGCCCTCCAGTCTAGGCAGCGTCCTGGTAAGTCTCCTCTGCAGCCTCTCTAAAGCTTCCACATCTTTCCTGTAAAGATGCAACCAGAACTGAACACAATATTCTAAGTCTGGTCTAACCAGGGCTTTATTGAGCTGCAGAGCTGAAAAATGTGTTGCTGGAAAAGCGCAGCAGGTCAGGCAGCATCCAAGGAGATAGGGAATCGATGTTTCGGGCATTAGCCCTTCTTCAGGAATGAGGAAGGTGTGCCAAGCAGGCTAAGATAAAAGGTAGGGAGGAGGGACTTGGGGGAGGGGCGTTGGGAATGCGATAGGATGTTGGGAATGTTGATAGGCCGGAGAGGGGGTGGGGGCGGAGAGGTCGGGAAGAAGATTGCAGGTCAAGAAAGCGGTGCTGAGTCCGAGGGTTGGGACTGAAATAAGGGAGGGGAGGGGAAATGAGGAAGCTGGAGAAATCTGGATTCATCCCTTGTGGTTGGAGGGTTCCTAGGCGGAAGCTGAGGCGCTCTTCCTCCAGGCGTCGTGTTGCCATGGTCTGGCAATGGAGGAGGCCAAGGACATGCATGTGGGAGGGGGAGTTAAAGTGTTCAGCCACTGGGCGGTTGGGTTGGTTGGTTGGTGCGGGTGTCCCAGAGCTGTTCTCTGAAACGTTCCGCAAGTAGGCAACCTGTCTCCCCAATGTAGAGGAGGCCACATCAGGTGCAGCAGATGCAGTAAATGATGTGTGTGGAGGTGCAGGTGAATTTGTGGCGGATATGGAAGGATCCCTTGGGGCCTTGGAGGGAAGTGAGGGGGGAGGTGTGGGCACAAGTTTTGCATTTCTTGCGGTTGCAGGGGAAGATGCCGGGTGTGGAGGTTGGGTTGGTGTGGGGGGGGAGGGGGGGGGGCGGTGTGTGGACCTGATGAGGGAGTCGCGGAGGGAGTGGTCTTTCCGGAATGGTGATAGGGGAGGGGAGGGAAATATATCCTTGGTGGTGGGGTCTGTTTGGAGGTGGCGGAAATGACGAAGGATGATACGATGTACATGGAGATTGGTGGGGTGGTAGGTGAGGACCAGTGGGGTTCCGTCCTGGTGGTGATTGAAGGGGCGGGGTTCAAGGGCGGAGGAGTGGGAAGTGGAGGACATGCGGTGGAGGGCATCGTCGATCATGTCTGGGGGGAAATTGAGGTCTTTGAAGAAGGAGGTCATCTGGATTGTTCGGTATTGGAATTGGTCCTCCTGGGAGCAGATGCGGCAGAGGCGAAGGAATTGGGAATGTGGGATGGCATTTTTACAGGGGCAGGGTGGGAGGAGGTGTAATCTAGGTAGCTGTGGGAGTCGGTCGGTTTATAGTAAATGTCCGTGTTGAGTTGGTCGCCCGAGATAGAAATGGAGAGGTCTAGGAAGGGGTGGGAGGAGTCTGAGATGGTCCAGGTAAATCTGAGGTCGGGGTGGAAGGTGTTAGTAAAGTGGATGAACTGTTCAACCTCCTCGTGGGAGCACGAGGCAGCGCCGATACAGTCATCGACGTAGCAGAGGGCGGCACGGTGGCACAGTGGTTAGCACCACTGCCTCACAGCGCCAGAGACCCGGGTTCAATTCCTGTCTGTGTGGAGTTTGCACATTCTCCCCGTGTCTGCATGGGGTTCCTCCCACAGTCCAAAAATGTGCAGGTTAGATGAATTGGCCATGCTAAATTGCCCGTAGTGTTAGGTGAAGGGGCAAATGTAGGGGAAATGGGTCTGGGTGGGTTGCTCTTAGGTGGGTCAGTGTGGACTTACTTACACTGTTTCCACACTGTAAGTAATCTAATCTAATTATGATGTGGTAGGCATCACGGAGACGGGGTTCAGGACTGGCAGTAAAACATCCAAGGATTTACAATTTGTTGTAAAGACAGGGAGGTAGGCAGATGGGGGCGGGGTTGCCTTGTTAGTTAAGAATGAGATTAAATCTATGGCACTGAATGACATAGGGTCAGATGATGAGGAGTTTGCATGGGTGGAGTTGAGGAACCACAAAGGCAAAAAAAAACCATAATGGGAGTTATGTACAGACCTCCCAGCAGTGGCCAGTGGCAAGATGTAACAGGAAATGGATAGGGCATGTAAGAAAGGCAAGACCATGGTGATCATGGGGTCTTCAATATGCAAATGGATTGGGTGAAAAATGTTGCCGGTGGATCCAAAGAAAGGGAATTCATGGAATGCTTACAGGATGGCGTGCTGGAACAGCTTGTGATGGAGCCCACAAGGGAGCAGGCTGTTCAGGACTTAGTGCTATGTAGTGAGCCAGATTTTATAAAAGATCTCAAAGTAAGGGAACACTTAGGAGGCAGCAATCATAATATGGTAGAGTTCAATCTGCAGTTTGTAATAGAAAAGGCAAAATTGGATGTAATGGTGTTACAGTTAAATGAAGGTAATTACAGGGTCATAAGAGAGATACTGACGAAAATCGACTGGAAACAGAGCCTAGTGGGGAAGACAGTAGAGCAACAATGACAGGAATTTCTGAGTGTAATTGAGGACACAGTACAGAGGTTCATCTCAAAGAAAACAAACATTATCCGGGGTGGGGGTGGGGGGTGTGTGGATTAGACAGCCATGGTTGACAAAGGAAGTCAGGAAGTGTATCAAAGAAAAAGAGAGCCTATAAAGTGGCGAAGAGCACTGGGAAATCAGAAGATTGGGAAGACTACAAAAACAAACAGAGGATAACAAAGAGAGAAATAACGAAGGAGAGGATCAAATATGAAAGTAGGCTAGTCAGTAATATTAGTAAATGTTTCTTTCAACACACAAGAAACAGACGAGAGGCAAAAGTAGACATTGGGTTGCTCCAACTTGATGCTGGAAAGCTAGTGATGGGAGATAAGGAAATAGCTGACGAACTTAATAAGTCAGTCAGTCTTCACAGTAGAAAACCGGAGTAATATCCCAATAATTAAGGAGGGTCAGGGGGCAGAGTTGAGTATGGTAGCCATTATAAGGGAGAAAGTGCTAGAAAAGCTAAAAGGTCTAAAAATTGATAAATCTCCTGGCCCCGATGGGTTACATCCTAGAGTTCTGAGAGTGTTGGCTGAGGAAATAGCGGAGGTGTTGGTTGCAATCTTTCAAAAATTACTGGAGTCAGGGAACATCCCAAAATACTGGAAAGTCACTGTTGTAACCCCCTTGTTCAAGAAAGGATCAAGACAAAAGATGGAAAATTATAGGCCGATTAGCCTAACCTCGGTTGTTGGTAAAATTCTAGAATCCATCGTTAAGGATGAGATTTCTAAATTCTTGGAAGTGCAGGGTTGGATTACAACAAGTAAGCATGGATTTAGTAAGGGGAGGTTGTGTTTGACAAACCTGTTAGAATTCTTTGAAGAGGTAACAAGTAGGTTAGACCAGGGAAACCCAGTGAATGTTATCTATCTAGATTTCCAAAAGGCCTTTGATAAGGTGCCTCACGAGAGGCTGCTGAGTAAGGTGAGGGCCCATGGTGTTCGAGGTGAGTGACTGGCATGGATTGAGGATTGGCTGTCTGACAAAAAGCAAAGAGTTGGGATAAAAGGTTATTTTTCAGAATGGCAGCTGGTAGCAAGTGGTGTCCTGCAGGGTTCAGTGTTAGGGCTGCAGCTGTTCACTTTATGTATAAATGATCTGGATGAAGGGACTGGGGGCATTCTGGTGAAGTTTGCTGATGATACGAAGTTAAGTGGACAGGCAGGTAGTTCTGAGGAGGTGGGGAGGCTGCAGGAAGATTTAGAGAGTTTAGGAGAGTGGTCCAGGAAATGGCTGATGAAATTCAATGTGAGCAAATGTGAGGTCTTGCACTTTAGAAAAAATAATACAGGCATGGACTATTTTCTAAACGGTGAGAAAATTCATAAAGCCAAAGTACAAAGGGATCAGGGAGTGCTAGTTGAGGATTCTCTACAAGGTTGACTTGTAGGTTCAGTCCGTGGTTAAGAAAGCGAATGTAATTTTGTCATTTATCTCAAGAGGGTTGGAATATAAAAGCAGCAATGTGCTTCTGAGACTTTATAAAGCTCTAGTGTAGCCCCATTTAGAATACAGTGTCCACTTTTGGGCCTCACGCCTCAGGAAGGACATACTGGCACTGAGCGTGTCTAGCAGAGATTCACACGATGATCCCTGGAATAGTAGGTCTAACATACGATGAACAGCTGAGGATCCTGGGATTGTATTCATTAGAGTTTAGAAGGTTGAGGGGAAATCAATTAGAAACTTACAAGATAATGCATGGCTTAGAAAGGGGGGATGCTAGGAAGTTGTTTCCGTCGGGCGGAGAGACTAGGACCCATGGGCACAGCCTTAGAATTACAGGGGGTCAATTTATAATGGAAATGAGGAGACATTACTTCAGCCAGAGAGTGGTGGGCCTGTGGAGTTCATTGCCATGGAGCACAGTGGAGGCCAGGATGTTAAATGTCTTCAAGGCAGAGATTGATAAATCCTTGAAAGTTCCCTTTCAAATCACACACCACTGTAATTTGGAAATAATATTATTGTTTGTGAATTGTCACTGGGCCAAACTCTGGGAACTCAACTCCACCTCCCCCTACAACAACACTGTGACTGTAGCCCCACCACATAGACTGCTACAGTTCAAGAGGTGGCCAAGGGGAATGCGGGATGAACAACAGATGTTGGCCTCGTGAGAAGCAGTTTGTGTTCATTCATGGGACTTGGGTATGACTGACTGTATCCATGTGCTGCGGGTAGACCCACAATGTCGTTAGGGAGGGAATTCCTGAATTTTTACTCAGCACAAGTGAAGGGATGTTAATTTATTTCCAAGTAGTGAGGGTGAGTTATTTGCTGCAGGATTCCTACACTTGTAACCATTGTGTTTACATGGCGAGTCCAATTCAGTTTCTGGTCAGTGATAACCCCCCCTCCATGATGCTAATAGTGGCGGATTCAGTGATGGTGATGCCACTGAATGTTAAAGGGTGGTACCCAGTTTGTTTCTTATTGGAGGTGGTTTTTGCCTGGCATGTAATTTATTGCATTCCAGCCTAGGCCTGGATATTATCCAGTTCTTGTAGCTTTTGGACTTGGGCTACTTCAGTATCTGAATAATAGTGCATGGAGTGACATCTTTCACATCAATCTGTTTCGAGATGTTATTACTCAACAGCGGAATAGGTGGGACTTGAGCCCAGGCATCCTGGCTCAGAGATGGGGACACTACCACTGGCACAATGGGTCAAATAGCCTCTTGTACCATAATAATTGTGTGAAATTTGCAGACAAAGACAGTTAATTAGCATTTGTACCCGAACACAAAGTGAATATGTTTCCATGTGGTCACTGCGACAATGGCAGGGAAATTCATTTTTGAAATCAGGGTACAGGATCGTCTGTAAACCAATGAATATCAAATCCAGAAGAGAAATTCTGTGCGGTGATCTGAGAGAAAAACTCTTTGACTTTGCAAGATACCACGGCCGAATTAAAGAGAGATTAATCTCACATTAAAGAGATGCATCCCACAACTTTCTAAAGAACAAAGGAGATTTGTTCTGGTCTAGCCAGGAGAAGAAAAATCACTGAGTGGCCGGACAGGCTACTGAGAATGATAAATTTATGATAAATTTGATAAAGTGAACAAGGACTAAAGCATTCTGGAAAATGGAAGCCAGCCCTGATTAAAGTGACTGCGTCAATCCCCATGCTGCAGAATCCTGACAGCTGCAGTTGCCCACAAACCATTTGCAAAGAAACCTGGTAGCTGTAGACCCTACATTACACACCCGAGTTTGGGTTTGAATGGATCAATACTGGAACGTTGCCCTTGGGACAATCAGAA
The DNA here is from genome assembly GCF_047496795.1 of Chiloscyllium punctatum. Taxonomy (NCBI): domain Eukaryota; kingdom Metazoa; phylum Chordata; class Chondrichthyes; order Orectolobiformes; family Hemiscylliidae; genus Chiloscyllium; species Chiloscyllium punctatum. Next base: position 8,927,037 of record NC_092744.1, read on the forward strand.
ACATCGAGGTTTGCACTAGACATGGAGGCATCTCGCATGCTCATTTGGAGGAGGCTATGTGTACTCCAGCACCTCCAGTAATGGACATTGAAGGATCACTCTGCTATCAGCATGCGAACACCTGGTTGGATCCAATCGATCAGGGTGATCAAACCTGATCGATCCATTGGAAGATAACCAAGACCCTCCCAATAGACCATGAAGAATTTGGAGTATAAAAATCACTGCAACACCTGATGAAGGAGCAGCGCTCTGAAAGCTAGTGCTTCCAAATAAACCTGTTGGGACAGTAACCTGGTGTTGTGTGACTTTTAACTTTGTACATCCCAGTCCAACATCGGTTCCTCCACATTATGATCATCCAAGTTAAGTTAAAGGATAAGATAGATTTGTAGTGTGTATTATTAGCTCATAGTGTATTTGTTGTTCTAGTATTAATTGTGTCAAAGAACCACATGTTATTGTTTTACTGTTAGTAAAAGTTGACTCACAGCTCATTTATTGGATATATATTTGGGCTGTTGTAAGCTGCAGCGGGACATTGACAGGATGCAGAGATGGGCTGAGAGGTGGCAGATGGAGTTCAACCTGGATAAATGCAAGGTGATGCATTTTGGAAGGTCGAATTTGAACGCTGAGTACAGGATTAAGGATAGGATTCTTGGCAGTGTGGAGGAACAGAGGGATCTTGGGGTGCAGGTATATAGATCCCTTAAAATGGCCACCCAAGTGGATAGGGTTGTTAAGAAAGCATATGGTGTTTTGGCTTTCATTAACAGGAGTATTGAGTTTAAGAGTCGTGAGATCTTGTTGCAGCTCTATAAAACTTTGGTTAGACCGCATTTGGAATACTGCATCCAGTTCTGGTTGCCCTATTATAAGAAAGATGTGGATGCTTTGGAGAGGGTTCAGAGGAGGTTTACCAGGATGCTGCCTGGACTGGAGGGCTTATCTTATGAGGAGAGGTTGACTGAACTCGGACTTTTTTCATTGGAGAAAAGAAGGAGAAGAGGGAACCTAATTGAGGTACACAAGGTAATGAGAGGCATAGATAGAGTCAATAGCCAGAGACTATTTCCCAGGGCAGAAATGACTAACACGAGGGGTCATAGTTTTAAGCTGGTTGGAGGAAAGTATAGAGGGGATGTCAGAGGTGGGTTCTTTACACAGAGAGTAGTGAGAACATGGAATGCGTTGCCAGCAGCAGTTGTGGAGGCAGGGTCATTGGGGACATTTAAGAGACTCCTGGACATGCATATGGTCACAGAAATTTGAGGATGCATACGTGAGGATCAATGGTCGGCACAACATCGTGGGCTGAAGGGCCTGTTCTGTGCTGTACTGTTCTATGTTCTATGTTCTAAGAGTTCAAACACACTGTGTGACAGGGGCAACAATAGGCACAGGTTTTACAGCTGGCAATGGTTTTAAGAAATTGACAAAAAGTGAGGTAAGTTTCTGAAGACTGTCAATCAAAGTTACTACTCAATAAGGCAGTGATATGGGAATCCATTTGAAATGGAAGCAATCAGCAAAAAAGAAGATTAGATAGGGTAGACAGTGAGAGTCTTTTTCCTAGGATGATGACGTCAGTTTGTACAAGAGGGCATAACTACAAATTGAGGGATGATAGATTTAAGACAGATGTCAGAGGCAGGTTATTTACTCAGAGAGTGGTAAGGGCGTGGAATGCCTTACTTGCTAATGTAGTTAAATCAGCCACATTAGGGAGATTTAAACAATCCTTGGATAAGCACATGGGTGATGATGGGATAGTGTCGGGCGATGAGCTTAGAATAGTTCACAGGTTAGAACATAGAACATAGAACATAGAAGAATACAGCGCAGTACAGGCCCTTCGGCCCTCGATGTTGCGCCGATCAAAGCCCACCTAACCTACACTAACCCACTATCCTCCATATACCTATCCAATGCCCGCTTAAATACCCATAAAGAGGGAGAGTCCACCACTGCTACTGGCAGGGCATTCCATGAACTTACGACTCGCTGAGTAAAGAACCTACCCCTAACATCAGTCCTATATCTACCCCCCCTTAATTTAAAGCTATGCCCCCTTGTAATAGCTGACTCCATACGTGGAAAAAGGTTCTCACTGTCAACCCTATCTAACCCCCTAATCATCTTGTACACCTCTATCAAGTCACCCCTAAACCTTCTTTTCTCCAATAAAAACAACCCCAAGTGCCTCAGCCTTTCCTCATAGGATCTTCCTACCATACCAGGCAACATCCTGGTAAACTTCCTCTGCACCCGTTCCAGTGCCTCCACATCCTTCCTATAGTATGGCGACCAAAACTGCACACAATATTCCAGATGCGGCCGCACCAGAGTCTTATACAACTGCAGCATGACCTCAGGACTCCAGAACTCAATTCCTCTACCAATAAAAGCCAGTACGCCATATGCCTTCTTCACTGCACTATTTACCTGGGTGGCAACTTTCAGAGATCTGTGTACATGGACACCAAGATCCCTCTGCTCTTCCACACTACCAAGTATCCGACCATTAGCCCAGTACCCCATCTTTTTGTTACTCTTACCAAAGTGAATCACCTCACACTTAGCTTCATTGAACTCCATTTGCCACCTTTCTGCCCAGCTCTGCAGCTTCTCTATATCCCGCTGTAACCTGCCACATCCTTCCTCACTGTCTACAACTCCTCCGACTTTCGTATCATCCGCAAACTTGCTCACCCAACCTTCTAACCCTTCCTCCAGGTCATTTATAAAAATGACAAACCGCAATGGTCCCAAAACAGATCCTTGCGGAACACCGCTAGTGACGGCACTCCAAGATGAACTTTTGCCATCAACTACTACCCTCTGTCTTCTTCCAGCCAGCCAATTCCTAATCCAAACCTCCAACTCACCCTCAATGCCATATCTCTGTATTTTCTGCAGTAGCCTACCATGGGGGACCTTATCAAACGCCTTACTAAAATCCATATATACCACATCTACCGCTTTCCCCTCATCTACCTCCTTAGTCACCTTCTCAAAGAATTCAATAAGGTTTGTGAGGCACGACCTGCCCTTCACAAAACCATGCTGACTATCCTTGATCACATTATTCTTATCCAGATGTGCATAAATCCTATCCCTTACAATTCTCTCTAAGACTTTGCCCACAACATAAGTGAGACTCACTGGCCTATAGTTACTAGGATTATCCCTACTCCCCTTCTTGAACAAGGGAACCACGTTTTCTAACCTCCAGTCCTCTGGCACTACTCCTGTAGACAAAGAGGACACAAAAATCAAGGCTAATGGCTCTGCAATCTCCACCCTTGATTCCCAGAGAATCCTAGGATAAATGCCATCAGGCCCAGGGGACTTATCTATTTTCACCCTTGCCAGAATTTCCAACACCTCTTCTCTACATATCTCAAAGCCATCCATTCTACTTATTTGTGCCTCAGTATTCATATCGACAACAATGTCCTGTTCCTGAGTGAATACTGACGAAAAGTATTCATTCAGTGCCTCCCCAATCTCTTCAGCCTCCACACGCAACTTCCCATTACTATCCTTGATTGGACCTATTCCTACCCTAGTCATTCTTTTATTCCTAACATACCTATAGAAAGCCTTAGGGTTTTCCCTAATCCTACCAACTAAGGACCTTTCATATCCCCTTCCTTTCCTTGGCACAACATCGAGGGCCGAAGGGCCTATTCTGTGTTGTATTGTTCTATGTTATATGTTTGAAATAAAAGTTTCATAAATCCTAGGTAGGATAATATTTGGAACAGTAATATAGCTTTGGTGAATTAATCCAGTCTATTAAATTTGCTTGGAGTCAGACGTGCTAGTTTAACACAGAAAGGATTAAACCAAATGGGAATATCCCAGAGGCACAAAAGAATGACACAGGACAGTGGAATGATAACACTCCTGTGTGAATGAGGCAAGACTCAAAGGAAATCATTGGTGGCTCAGTGGTTAGCATTGCTACCTCGCAGCATCAGGGACCTGGGTTCAATTCCAGCCTCGGGTGACTGTCTGTGTGGAGTTTGGACATTCTCTGTGTTCTTCCTGCTGTCCAACGATGTGCAAATTAAGTGGATTATCTGTGTTAAATGTGCAGGCTAGGTGGGTTAGCCTAGGGAAATGGGGGATAGGCCGAGGTGAGACACTGTCCAGAGAGTTGGCGTAAACTTGATGGGCTGAATGACCTCTTCCTGCACTGGAGGTATTCTATGAATAAATAGCTGCTTTCACTTGAAAAGAAAGCCAGATGTAACACCCTGATATATGTATAATATATATACAGCCATTATATTAGGACAGTAACAGATAAAATATTTCAGTAAGGATTAGGTGTTCCTTCAAAACAAGAATAAAGACATTGCAGTTGGACAACTGCCTATCTTTACCCCTTTCTGATACACATGCCTTGCTGTTAATTTACTATTCAAATATATTCAATGGAACTTGATCATGATTGGATGGATGGAACCTCTTGTGTTATAGGTGATTGGTACACTGAAATAATACAATACCCATGTAAAAAGTATAAAATCAACATTTTATAACAATTTGGAGAGATCCATTTTCCCACAGTAAGGCTGTATCTCCCTTGTATCTACATGAATAAAGGCGGAAGTGGGTACTCCAGATGCTGGAGATTAGAGTCAAGATTAGAGTCTTGGAAAAGCACAGCAAGTCAGACAGCATCTGAGGAGCAGGAGAATCAACATTTCAGGCAAAAGCTCTTCATGAGGAATATTTAGAATGGGCAGGTTGTCCTATTCGAAATGGTTCAGTAGGCTAGGCTTGTGGAGTTGAGCAGAACACGGTATGCCTTTATTGAAACACATAAGGTACCGAGGGGTCTTGATGGGGTGGGTGTTAAGAGGACTGTTCCACTCATAGCAGCATCCACTTCTAGGGAGCAGTGTTTAAAATAAGTGGCCACCTTTTAAGAACAAAGAACAATATAACAACAGCACAGGCCCTTTAGCCCACCACATCTGAGATGACAATGATGCCATTCTAAACTAATCCCATCTGCCTGCCTGCGGTCCACATTCCTCTATTCCTGTTCATATGTCTGTTGAAATGCCTCCGAAATGTTGTTATTGTATCTGCTTCTACCACTTCCCCTGGCAGCGTGTACCAGGCACCCACCACACACTGTGTGAAATACTTGTCTTGCACATCACCCTTAACCTTTGCCCCTCTCACCTTAAACCTATGCCTCCTAGTGTTTGACATTTCCATCCTGGGGAAAAGTCTCCAACTCACCACCCTATCCATGTCTCTATAATATTATACGCTGCTACCGGGTCGCTCCTCAGCCTCCAAAGCTCTCGTGAAAATAATACAAATTTGTCCAATCTCTCCATACAGCTCATACAATCCAGGCAATATCCTGGTAAATCTCTTTTATACACTCTTGAAAGTAACCACACCAAAATATTTCCTATTTCATGAGGATCAGAACTACACACAATGCTCCAAATGTGGCCCCACTAAATTTTTATACAGCTGCAATAAACCCATGAATAGGAAGCGGTTAGAGGGACATGGGCCAAATGCTGCCAAATGGGATGAGATCAACTCAGGATATCATCAGCATGGATGTGTAGGACCGAAGGGTCTGTTTCCATGCTGTACATCTCTATGACTTTATAACACGACTTGCCAAATTTCATACTCAATCCCTTGACTGACGAAGGCAAGACAGAAACAAGGAGAGTGGTTTCCCCTCAGAGCCTCATGTGTTTTTGGAAGTTCCTTCCTCAAAAGGTAATGGAATTGATACCTTTGAATATTTTTCAGGCAGATTCTTGAGCAGTGAAGTGGTGAAAGGTTGTTGGGAGGAGGTAGCAAAATGGAGCAATGAGGTCAGCCATGATTAGAGCTCATCCACACTTCCCTCCTGTTGTCTTTCGAACCATAGAGTCCCCCACTCAAACGCAGGTTGGAATAGCAGTGTGGACATTGTCTTGTCAATCGGAGACAGATTTACTGACTGAAAGGATTTCCTTGCTGGCTGCATGTAGGAGACCCACCTCCGTGCCTGATCAGAAACGCAATGATGTGAATCTGTCATTATAAAGCGAGGATTATTAGGGATTAAAATGTTAGGAGTGACTTGTTCTTTTCTGCTGAGCTGCATTACGAGCCCCAGTCTGCTGCCTGTAAGGAGGTGAATTGTGAATTTTATTAGCTAACATGCTTTGTCTCACTGCTTCATCTCAGAGTAGATTAATCCCAAGAAACGCGGGATTTCAGTGGTTAAGTCGTTCACTGGGAAATTTTAACTGGCTCATCTGCCTGTCCAGTTTCTATTGGGGAAGCAGGTTAACCTTCTCCTCTTATTATTGTCCAAATTTTACTTCCATTTATTTATTTTCAGACAACTGGAGCTTTGATTAAATTAGTAGCAAGTACATTTTTTAGCTGTTAAACCCTAATAACCCTAACCCTTCGAACGGCATTGTTCTTTAAGGAGGCAATAAATCATGTTAGGAAAGCCTGTCTGAGGAGGAGGAGGAGGGATCTAACTGTTGCCAAGGTGCAACCTATTGCTAAAAGGACACTTATTGGATAATGTTTTGCGTTCAGAGGGACAGTTGCAGAGTGGCAATTGAAGCACATTAGGAAATCTTCAATATTTATGTATCAGGAATTATAAATTATTTTTTAAAAGATCTAAATAATCTGAACGACTATGGATCTTTCAAAGTGCATGCTTGGTTCTGTTGACCTACAACAGAAATTATTCATTTCTGCTGGAAAAAGCAGGAAATAAATTATCCAGTGCATTTTTTCAAAATTGACCTGTTATTGCAGATCTCTGGCAGAGGTGAGATTTAAGTCTTGCCCTCCTACCTCACAGCCACTGCACCATAAGAGCCCTTGAAATAGCAAAAAAACAGGTAAATGTTTCAGGCTTTGTGTGAAGTGTTTTAAGATAATTAAAAGTGATAAGACACAGAGTAAATGTAAATAAGTCAATCTTTCCTCCATGACAGTGTTATTGATAGTTTTAAAGCACACTGAGATGTCTGGTGGTTGAAAAAGGTGCTATATAAATGCGTGCTCTTATTTCTGGGAATCGTGAGGTTATGAATGTTGTTAAATGACCACAAAACGATTATTTCTCTCTTTCTTAAAAGTTAGCATTGTTACTAAAATACTTACTCACAAATAATCCACTCTCTGACTCATTCCGTATACAATAGACAATAGACAATAGGTGCAGGAGTAGGCCATTCTGCCCTTCGAGCCTGCACCACCATTGAATATGATCATGGCTGATCATCCTTAATCAGTATCGTATTCCTGCCTTATCTCCATAACCCTTGATTCCACTATCCTTGAGAGCTCTATCCAACTCTTTCTTAAATGAATCCAGAGATTGGGCCTCCACTGCCCTCTGGGTGAAGAAGTTTCTCTTCATCTCTGTCCTAAATGGTCTACCCCGTATTTTTAAGCTGTGTCCTCTGGTTCGGCACTCACCCATCAGCGGAGACATGTTTCCTGCCTCCAGAGTGTCCAAACCTTTAATAACCTTATACATCTCAATCAGATCTCCTCTCAGTCTTCTAAACCCAAGGGTATACAAGCCCATTCGCTCCAGTCTCTCCGTGTAAAGTAATCTTGCCATTCCAGGAATTGACCTCATGGACCTACGCTGCACTCCCTCAATAGCCAGAATGTCTTTCCTCAAATTTGGAGACCAGAATTGCACACAATATTCCAGGTGCAGTCTTACCAGGGCCCTGTACAGCTGCAGAAGAACTTCTTTGCTTCTATACTCAATCCCTCTTGTTATGAAGGCCAGCATGCTATTAGCCTTCTTCACTACCTGCTGCACCTGCATGCTTACCTTCATTGACTGGTGTACAAGAACACCCAGATCTCTCTGTACTGCCCCTTTTCCTAAATTGATTCCATTTAGGTAGTAATCTGCCTTCTTATTCTTGCCACCAAAGTGGATAACCATACATTTATCCACATTAAACTGCATCTGCCATGCATCTGACCACTTACCTAGCCTGTCCAGGTCACCCTGTAATCTCCGAAGATCCTCCTCACATTTCACCCTGCCACCCAGCTTAGTATCATCAGCAAATTTGCTAATGTTATTACTAATACCATCTTCTATATCATTAATATATATTGTAAAAAGCTGCGGTCCCAGCACTGATCCCTGCGGTACCCCATTGGTCACTGCCTGCCATTCTGAAATGGAACCGTTTATCACTACTCTTTGTTTCCTGTCAGTCAACCAACTTTCAGTCCAAGTTAGTACTTTGCCCCCAATACCATGTGCCCTAATTTTGCTCACTAACCTCCTATGTGGGACTTTATCAAAAGCTTTCTGAAAGTCCAGGTACACCACATCTACTGGATCTCCCTCATCCATCTTCAGAGTTACATCCTTAAAAAATTGCAGAAGATTAGTCAAGCATGATTTCCCCTTCATAGATCCATGCTGACTCTGACCTATCCTGTTACTACTATCCAGATGTGTCGTAATTTCATCCTTTATGATAGACTCCAGCATCTTTCCCACCACTGAAGTCTGGCTAACTGGTCTATAATTTCCTGCTTTCTCTCTCCCACCTTTCTTAAAAAGTGGTACAACATTAGCCACCCTCCAATCCGCAGGAACTGATCCCGAATCTATTGAACTCTGGAAAATAATCACCAACGCATCCACGATTTCTCGAGCCACCTCCTTCAGTACCCTGGGATGTAGACCATCAGGCTCTGGGGACTTATCGACCTTCAGACCTAACAGTCTCTTCAACACTAATTCCTGGCAAATATAAATTCCCTTAAGTTCAGGTCCTTCAGCCACTGTTACCTCAGGGAGATTGCTTGTGTCTTCCCCAGTGAACACAGATCTGAAGTACCAATTCAATTCTTCTGCCATTTCTTTGTTCCCCGTAATATATTCCCCTGTTTCTGTCTTCAAGGGTCCAATTTTAGTCTTAACCATTTTTTGCCTTTCACATACCTAAAAAAGCTTTTACTCTTTTCCTTTATATTTTTGGCCAGTTTACCTTCGTACCTCATCTTTTCTCTGCGTATTTCTTTCTTAATAATCCTCTGTTGTTCTTTAAAAGCTTCCCAGTCCTCCGTTTTCCCACTTATCTTTGCTATGTTATATTTTTTCTCTTTTAACTTTATATGTTTCTTAACTTCCCTCGTCAGCCACGGCCACCCATGCCTCCTCCTGGGATCTTTCTTCCTTTTTGGAATGAACTGATCCTGCATCTTATACACAGAAATATCCGCCATTGTTCTTCCACTGTCATCCCTGCTAAGGTATTGCACCATTGAACTTTGGCCAGCTCCTCCCTCATAGCTCTATAGTTCCCTTTATTCAACAGAAATATTGTCACTTCTGATTGGACCCTCTCCCTCTCAAATTGCAGATTGAAGCTTATTGTATTATGGTCACTACTTCCCAATAGCTCCTTCACTTCGAGGTCCCTGATCAATTCTGGTTCGTTGCACAATACCAGATCCAGAATTGCCTTCTCCCTGGTCGGCTCCAGCACCAGATGTTCTAAGAATCCATCTTGGAGGCACTCCACAAAGTCTCTTTCTTGAGGTCCAATACCATCCTGATTCTCCCAGTCTACCTGCATGTTAAAATCCCCCATAACAACTGTAGTAGCATCTTTGTGACATGCCAATTTCAGCTCCTGATTCAACTTACATCCGACATCCAGACTACTGTTTGGGGGCCTGTAGATAACTCCCAAGAGGGTCTTTTTACCCTTAGAATTTCTCAGCTCTATCCACACTGACTCTACATTCCCTGATTCTAGGTCCTCCCGTGCAAGGGACTGAATATCCTCCCTTACCAACATGGCCACCCCACCCCCTCTGCCCGTCAGTCTGTCCTTACGATAGCGCATGTAGCCTTGAATATTCATTTCTCAGGCCCTGACCACTTGAAGCCACGTCTCAGTTATCCCCACAATATCGTATCTGCCAATTTCCAAAAGAGCCTCAGCTCATCCATCTTATTACACAGGAGGCCATTCGGTCCCTCGTGTCTATGCCAGCTCTATTATCTAGTGCCATTAATTTTTCCGCTTTTACACCATTACTATCCAATTCCCTCTCCAATGCCTTAATGGAACTCACCTCCACCATACGTCCAGGCAGTGTATCCCGAATCCTAGCTACTCGTTGGGTTAACACATTGTTTCTCACATCCCCCTTGTTTCATTTGCATGTCACTTTAAAATTAACCCCAGTCTTTTTAGAGTCTTTATTCTGAGCAGCATTTACCAACTGAGAGAACCTGTTCTCAGACCAGTGGGGCAATTGCTAGTTTTTACATCCAATAATTGTGGAAAGGCAAATCAGGGCAGGGCTTATACACTTAATGGTAGGGTCCTGGGGAATGAGAGAGAAAGTGAGAGAGAGAGAGAGAGAGAGAGAGAGTAGCTTTTACCTGTCATTTCCACCAGATACAACTGATACAGTAAAAAATGAGACAGCATTCCTCCAGGACTGAAGGTGCTACATGGACAGCACAAACTACACAATCAATCACAGGGCAGCATAAAATGCATAAAAAGTGCAAATACACAAGTTACAGTATAATAGAAGAATGATAGATAATAGACATTTTTCTAACAGCAATTCAAAGTTGTGCAAAGAATTTCAGATGGGAAAGAATCCGATTATACTGTGTTAAGGAGCCTGATGGTCCAGGGGAAGAAACTATTGCACATTCTGGCCATGAGAGACTGAATGCTCTGGTATCTTCTCCAGGTGACAGGAGGGAGAAGAGTTTGAGTGAGGGGTGTGTGGGGTCTTCCACCATGCTCTCAGCCTTTCGGATGCAGCATGTGGTGTAAACATCTGTAATGGAGGGAGACCCCGATGATCTTCTCAGATGTCCTCACTATCCATTGGAGGGTCTTACGATCCAAGACAGTGCAATTCCTGAACCAGGCAGTGATGCAGCAGAACATGGAACACAGTAAAGTACAGCACGGAACAGGACCTTCGGCCTACGATGTTGTGCCGAGGATTAATCCTAATGTAAAATAAAATAACCTAACCTACACACCCCTCAACTCACTGCTATCCATGTGCATGTCCAGCAGTCGCTTCAGTGCCCCCAATGACTCTGCTTCCACCACCACTGCTGGCAATGCATTCCATGCATTCACAACTCTCTACATAAAGATCCTACCTCTGACATTTCCTTTAAACCTTCCTCCTTATAGCTTCAAACTATGACCCTTGTCCCAGTCAATCCTGCCCTGGGGAAAAGTCTCTGGCTATTGACTCTATCCATGCCTCTCATTATCTTGTACACCTTGGTCAGGTCACCTCTCTTCCTATTTCGAGCTTATTCAACCTTTCTTCATAAGACAAGCCCTCTCGTCCAGGCAGCATCCTGGTAAACCTTCTTTGCAATCTCTCCAAAGCCTCTGTATCTTTCCTATAGTAGGGTGACCAGAACTGGACATAATATTCCAAGTGTGGTCTCACCAGGCTCTTGTAGAGCTGTAGCAAAACCTCGCAGCTCTTAAACTTGATCCCCCTGTTAATAAGAGCCAAAACACCATATGCTTTCTTAACAACCCTATCTACTTAGGTGGCAACTTTGAGGGATCTATGTACTTGCACACCAAGATCCCTCTGTTCCTCCACACAGCCAAGAATCCTGTCTTTAATCCTATATTCATCATTCAAGTTCGATCTTCCAAAATGCATCATTTCGCATTTATCCAGGTTGAACTCCATCTGCCATTTCTCAGCCCAGCTCTGCATCCTGTCTATATCGCGCTGAAGCCTGCAATAGCCCTCGATACTATCAATCTTTGTGTCATCAGAAATGTACTAACCCATCCTTCAACCTCCTCATCCAAGTCATTTATAAAAACAACAAAGAGCAGAGGCCCAATAACAGAGCCCTGCAGGACCCCACTCAACACTGTCTTCTAGGCAGAATACTTTCCATCTACGACCACTCTTTGCCTTCTGTCAGCCAACCAATTCTGTATCCAGACAGCCAAATCTCCCTGTATCCCATACTTCCTGACTTTATTGAATGAGCCTATCATGAGGAACCCTATCAAATGCCTTTCTGAAGTCCATATACACCACATCTTGGCCTTCGTCGACCTGTCTTGTCACCTCCTTGAAGAACTCAGTAAGATTAGTTAGGCACGACCTGCCCCTCACAAAGCCATGCTGACTGCCTTTAATCACGCTATGCTTTTCCAAATAGTCATAAATCCTATCCCTCAGAATTCTTTCCAAAACCTTCCACAGCTCAGGGTACTCTCAATGAATCCTCTGTAGAATGTAGGCAAAAGTGAGGACTACAGATGCTGGAAACCAGAGTTTAGATTAGAGTGGTGCTGGAAAAGCACAGCAGGTCAGACAGCATCTGAAGAGCAGGAAGATCGACATTGTGGGCAAAAGCCCTTAATCAGAAATGGAGGCAGGGAGCCTTCAGGGTGCAGAGATAAATGGGAGGGGTTTGGGGAGAAGGTAGCAAAGAGTACAATAGGTGAATGGGGTTGGGGATGGAGGTCATAGGTCAGAGAGGAGGGTGGGAGAAGGTAGCAAAGAGTACAATAGGTGAATGGGGGTCGAGATGAAGGTCATTGATCAGTGAGGGGGGTGGAGTGGATAGGTGGGAAGGGAGATTGGCAGGTAGGACAGGTCATGAGGGTGGTGCTGAGCTGGAAGTTTGGAACTGGGGTAAGGTGGGGGGAGAGGAAATGAGAAAACTGGTGAAGTCCACATTGATCCCTTAGCACCATCCTCATGACCTATCCTACCTGTCCATCTCCCTTCCTGCCTATCCGCTCCAGCCTCCTCTCTGACCTATGACCTTCATCCCCACCCCCATTCACCTATTGTACTCTGTGCTATCTTCTCCCCACCCCCCCGCCCCCCTCCCATTTATCTCTTCACCCTGGAGACTCCCTACCGCCATTCTTCATGAAGGGCTTTTGCCCGAAACGTCGATTTTCCTGCTCCTCAGATGTTGCCTGACCTGCTGTGCTTTTCCAGCACCACTCTGATCTAACCTCTGTAGAATGTGGTGAGGATGGGGGAGGGGAAGGTGGGCTTTCCTCAGCCTGCACAGAAAGTAGAGATGCTGCTGGGCTTCCTTGGCTATGGAGCTGGTGTTGAGGGTCCAGGTGAGATTCTCCGCCAGGTGTACACCAAGAAATTTGGTGCTCTCCAGTGGAGAGTGGTCGCTCCTTGCCCTCCTGAAGTCAACAATCATCTCTTGTACTTAGTCCATGTTCAGAGACAGGTTGTTGTCTCTGCGCCAGTCCGTTAGCTGCTGCACCTCCTCTCTGTATGCTGACTCATCGTTCCTGCTGATGAGATGCATTACGGTCGTGTCATCAGCGAACTTGGTGGTGTAATTCGAGCTGTGCATTGCTGCACAGTCGTGTGTCAGCGGTGTGAACAGCAGTGGACTGAGGACACAGCCCTGGGGTGAATCCCATGCTCAGTGTAATGGTGCTGAGATGCTGTTCCCAAGCCAGACTGACTGAGGTCTCCCAGTCAGGAATAAGCCCTTCTTCAGGGCTTATGCCTGAAACGTCGATTCTCCTGCTCCTTGGATGCTGCCTGACCTGCTGTGCTTTTCCAGCAACACATTTTTCAGCTCTGATCTCCAGCATCTGCAATCCTCACTTTTTCCAAGTCATAAAGTCCAGGATCCAGTTACGGAGGGACGTATTTAGGCCCAGCAGACTCAGCTTTCCAATCAGGTGCTGACGAATGATAGTGTTGAATATAGAACTGAACAGTAATCTGATGTAGGTGTCCTTCTCCTCCTGGTGGGTAAGGGCCAGATGGAGGGTGATGGAAATGGAATCATCTGTTGAGCAGTTGGGTTAATACGTGAACAGCAGGGTGTCCAGGGAGGGGGGCAGCAGGGTCTTAATTTGCCTCATCATGAGCGTGTAAGTGCAATGGGGTGGTAGTTGCTGAGACAGGACGCTGGAGTCCTCTTCGGCACAGGAGCGATGGTAGCAGCCGTGAGACATTTTGGAACTATGACACAGATCAAAGAGATGTTGATGGTGTCTGTGAGAACATCTGCCAGTATGTCAGAGCATCCTCTGAACTCTCTGCCAGGGATGTTATCTGGTCCAGCAGCCTTATGTGGGTTGACCCTGCATAGGGCTTTCCTCGCATCGGCTGTGGTAAGACACAGCACCTGGTCATTGGGAAGGGGGTGGACTTCCTTACTGCCATGTCGTTTTGTGCCTCAAACCCGTGCATAGAAGTTGTTAACTCATCCGGGAGGGAGGCGTGACCAGCACAAGTAGGCGATGCTGTTCTGAGTTTGGTGATGGCCTGGATGCCCTTCCACTTGCTCTGTGTATCGCTGCTGTCCTGAAAGTTGCTGAGTATTCTCTGTGCGTGTGCATGCTTTGCCTCTCTGGTGGCCTGGGTCAGGCTGGCCTTCTCTGTTATTAGGGCCACCTTGTCATCTGCTCTGAAGGTGGAATCACAGGGTCTCAGCAGCGCACACATACCTTTGCGGTCATCCACAAGTCCTGGTTGGAGCGAGAAGTGATGGCCTTGGACACAGTGATGTCGTCAATCCACTTGCCAATGTAGCAAATCACCAACACCACCACACTCCTCTAAGTCGATGGAATCCCCATTGGTTGCCACCTCTCTGAACACGCGTCAGTCAGTGAACTCAAAACAGGCTTGAAGAGCAGGAATGGCTCCTGCAGGCCAGGTTTTCACCTGCTTCTGAACCGGTCTGACACGTCTGACAAGTGGGCTGTATGCTGGGATTAGCATAACAGGGATGTGGTCTGAGGAGCCAAGGTGGGGCCAGGCCTCTGCCCTGTATGGGTTGGGGACGTTTGTGTCAAACAGATCCAGCATGCTCCCCCCTCTCGTTGCAAAGTCCACATGCTGATGGAATTTAGGGAGCATAGTCTTAAGATTCACAGGGTTGAAATCTCCAGCAACAATAAACACACCGTCAGGATGTGCGTTCTGCAGTCCGCTAATAGCCCCATACAGTTCACACAGTGCCTCCGTATCATTCGCACTGGGAGGAATATATGATCCAACTATAAGGACAACGGTGAATTCCTGAGGCAAATAAAGTGGTCTGCATCTAACAATCACAAACTCCACCAGTGATGAGCAGTAACTAGAGACTAGCTCAAAGTCTCTGCACCATTTTGTGTTGTAAACACACAGGCCCCTACCCCGAGCCTTACTGCACGGAGCTGCATTTCTGTCGGCCAGAAACAAGGCGAGCCCCTCTAGCTGGATGGCAGGGTCTGGATCTCTGTCATTGAGCCATGTTTCTGTGAAAACAAGGAAGCAGCAGCCCCTGAACTCACACTGAGACACCTGCCACAGTCAGAGGCAGTCCCAACTTGTTGTCCAGGGAGCAGACACCGGAGAGCAGAATGGACGGGAGAGCTGGCTGGCTAGGTTTGCTTTTAGCCGAGCATGAACTCCTGCACGCTTACCGCGCTTCCACCTCCTCGCACACCACTTCTGATGGCTCAACACCTGGCTACTGGCATCAGGAGAGACCAAGAACTGGGGGCCTGGTCTCTGCAGCAAGCCGAGGTCATGTAGCTCCTGCCACACCTCGCCATCCAGGTACATGTTGCTGAACAAAGGAGACCTTAGAGTGCAGGTTCATAGCTCCTTGAAAGTAGAGTTGCAGGTAGATAGGATAGTGAAGAAGGCGTTTGGTATGCTTTCCTTTATTGGTGAGAGCATTGAGTATAGGAGTTGGAGTGTCATGTTGTGGCTGTACAGGACATTGATTAAGCCACTGTCAGAATACTGCCTTCAATTCTGGTCTCCCGATATAGGAACAATGTTGTTAAACTTGAGAGGAAATGGAAAAGATTTACAAGGATGCTGGCAGGGTTGGAGGGTTTGAGCAACAGGGAGAGGTTGAATAGACTGGGGCTATTTTGTCTGTAGCGTTGGAGATTGGGGGTGACCTTACAGAGGTTTATAAAACCATGAGGGGCATGGATAGGGTAAATAGATGAGGTCTTTTTCTCAGGGTAGGGGAGTCCAAAACTAGAAGACATAGGCTTAAAGTGAGAGGGAAAAGACATAACAGGGCCAGAGGGGCAAGCATTTCACATAGAGGGGAGTGTGCATTTGGAATGAGCTGCCAGAGGAAGTGGTGGAGGCTGGTACAATTACAGCATTTAAAAGGCATCTGAAAGGGTATATAAATAGGAAGGGTTTGGAGGGATATGGGCCAAATGTGGGCCAATAGGACTAGATCAGTTGAGGATATCTGGTCAGCATGGATGAATTGCAAGGGTCTGTTTCCATTCCCCACAATGCGATGACTCTATAAAGAGACAGAGTTAACATTTCGAGTACAATATAACTCTTCTTCAAAGCAGGAACAAGGTGTTGAGTTTAATGATCGACCACGATCATACTGAATGGTGGAGCAGGCTCAATGGACTGAACCCTTCACTTGTGCTGACTTTCTCAGTCTATAGGAACAGTTTTTATTGGCCGACTCGCTTCTTGGTATTCCCGGACTGACCTTCAAAGTCTGTCAATGGAAGAGTATAAAGCTTCATTTCGGAGCTTTGAAATTGATATGGAAACCTGAGCAAAGCTTATTTAAACTGGTGAAATGAAATAACAAATGATTCAACCTCCCTTGAAAGCTACCATGTATCAGGGACAGAGGGAGAAGATGAGAAGAGGAATTCCTTAGCCAGCAACCTGTCCAAAATGCAATGGTCTGTGATCTCCTCTCCTGCTTTCAGCAGTCACCTTCATTCTCACTGGATCCCACACAACACCCCAGGGGAGTAACATCGTCACCTTCACAACAGAACAAAAGAAGGCCATTCGAGTCTGCTCTGCCATTCTATGAGATCATGGCTGATCTGATCATCCTCAACTCCACTTTCACAGAATCCCTACAGTAGGCTATTCAGCCCTACAAGCTGATTCCTGATGAAGGGCTTTTTCCTGAAACGTCGATTTTGAAGCTATTTGGATGCTGCCTGAACTGCTGTGCTCTTCCAGCACCACTAATCCAGAATCTGGTTTCCAGCATCTGCAGTCATTGTTTTTACCTTATTCAGCCCTACAAGTCCATACCAACCCTCCGAAGAATATCCCACCCAGACCCATTCCCCTACTACTCTACATTTATCCCTAACTCATGCACCTAACCTACACATACTTGAACACTACAGGCATTTTAGTATGGCCAATCCACCTAACCTGCACATCTTTGGACACAGGGAGAACGTGCAAACTCCACGCAGACAGTCGTCCGAGGCTGGAATCCAACCCAGGTGCTAACCACTGAGCCATCATACCACCCATAATTGCATTTCCCTTACTGATTAAAGAGCTATCCACCTCAGCCTTGAAAATACTTGATTAAAAATCATACAACACCAGGTTATAGTCCAACAGGTTAATTTGGAAGCACTTAGTGAGCCAATCTTTTTCTCTGGGGTAAAGAATTCCACATCTTCACAATCCTTTGAGAGAAGAAATCCTTCCTCATCTCTGCCTTCAGTACGTGACTCCTTGTTCTAAGATTATGTGATCTGACCCACAGTGGGGAACTTCAAAGTATGGACAAGACAGTGCCTGTTCCAAATGATAATTTGTCATTTGTTATTCTAGACAGTGTTCAGTGCAGCCCATATAATCGAGAACACCAAAGCTGTGTCTGCCTGATATCCATTCCTGTGTGCTTACTGACTCGAATAGAAATTAGGTGAAGGAACCTGCGTTGATTTATTTTCCTCCTCTCTCTCACTCAGTCATGTTGAGGTGAACTCAGCCAATACCAGCTCAAGAGACCAGTTGGGTCCCACAGTTCATTCAGCCCTAATCTTTCAGCATACCTGCCCTACACTCTTCCTGTCGCAGCTTTTAGGATTTGCTGTATTTCATGTATTTTATGATGGATGAGATCTCTGACAATGTAGCCATGTTTGTCAGCCTGGAAAACACACTCCAGTCCTACTGAGACCACCTGAGGTAAGAGGAGACAGCTCTGCCAACTGAGCAGAACTGACTCAGTACGAAAATAATCCTCTAAGCGAGCAGTGATGTGTTTGCTGATAAACCTAAACACAGAGTATGAAAAGACAATGTCACCAACAAGCACAAAATGTGATTTATATTCCACTTGTGTGGCTGACTTTGTAATTGTAGCCAATCTCACTTTATAAATGATATTTCACAGCTAGCTGCAACCTAGCAATATCTAATTTACACACAGGAGGCATTACTGCATCAGGCACATCATACAGACATGATCGGAGGATAAAACCACACCAGATGTGGCAGGGGGCTAGGGTGGGGACTGGGGGGGGGTTGGGTGGTGAGAGTGGGTAGCTGGGATGGGATGCTAGAGTGAACAGAATAGAGAAGGAAGGAGGTAGGTTCTGATAACGCAGCTGGGGTTAACAAGTCATTACTTGCGACCAGGACTATTTCCATTTGCGATTCTCACTCCCAGCAGATGGAAATTGGTTTCACACGTAAATGTGCAGCTCACATGATACACAAGAGAAGTAGATGCATTTATTTTAATATGTAAGAGGATAGCATTAGGTAGGCTGGACCTTATGCAGTCAGACAAAAGAGAACAGCTCCATAATTGGATGCCAGTTATGTTGTTTTATTTATTTCCAGTCACACTTGTGATTGTATACAATTTCATGCCAAATAAGTCCTGCAGTTAAACCTAATTGAGTGTGGGAGAGTATTGCAGGAAGCAAGGTGCAGTTGAGCCACGATCTCCCAGTGGATGAATGGGCTGGGACAGTACTTGTGACAAGAACAAAATTAATGCTGGAAACATTCAGCAGGGCAAGCAGCTTCCGCAGAAAGAAACAGAGTTAACATTTCAGGTCGATGGCTTTTCATCAAGAGTAAAGATAAATAGAAATATAAGAGTCACTGAAAGAGGGGAGGGAGCTGGTAGAAAAACTAGAGAAAAGCTCCAGGGAAGGGTCAAAGTGGGGGAGATAACGTAACAAAAGATTTTATGACACTACTGTCAAAAAGAGTAATAAGGATTTCCTGGTATTTGTCCCAGCTCCCAGACAGTGATGTGTACATTTATATTCATTACAAGAGCAATTTATTAGCCTTTACGCCTATGTATCAGCCTTATGTTTATTTATAAAGAAAACACTTTATGATGTGATCTACAAACAGACCATACATGGATAAATAGATGCTTTAACAAAAACTTTTGTCTAATCATGTTTTGTATTGACAATCTCTCAATATTTCACCATTGACTAATTACGGACTGTATCTCAGCACAGGATCTCTGTTCTGTGTTGGATAGTGAGCTATGGAACTCAGCTCCTCCTGATTAAAAAGATATCTCAGTTTGGAAAAGCCTGGGGTCATTCAACGTGAATTTTAGATTAAAGAGCCTTTGTGGGTAAATATGTAACCGCATCAAAGCTAGCCTTTGACATGCTGCAGAATGACTAGAGTTTTCTTATGGGCAAAAACAAGGACTGCAGATGCTGGAAACCCGAGTCTGGATCAGAGTGGTGCTGGAAAAGCACAGCAGGTCAGGCAGCATCCGAGGTGCAGGAAAATCGACGTTTTGGGCAAAAGTTTCCTGATGAAGGGCTTTTGCCCGAAACGTCGATTTTCCTGCTCCTTGGACACTGCCTGACCTGCTGTGCTTTTCCAGCACCACTTCAATCCAGACTAGCGTTTCCTTATGGCTTTTCATTCTGCATTGCTGGTATCTAATGAGAATCAAAATGGGATTATATCATCAGGTGAACAGATTCCAGAAAACAAGAGAAAACAAAAGCAAATGCCCTCTAATGCAAAATGTAATAACTCCCTCTCGCATTCGTTCTCGATTTACATGTCTCGTTACCATATGTCATTCGTGATCCGTAGCCTAATCTTGAATGAAGAATCCCAGTGAACTGTCACAGTAGGATTTACCTCACCAATTGTTCAAACCATTTGCCTTAATTTCTGATTACAAAGCAGCTCCAGTTATTCAACGGGGACATGTGTTCTACTCATGCTGCTAAATAGCAAGGGGCTAACTCTGAGATGTGGGGCCATATTTATAGGTCCAACATTGAACAGCAATGCAAGGCACAGGCCCAAGAGCAGTAAAAGATAGCAATTGTTGTCCCATTTATCCACTGGGAGAAAAAGGCTGTCCTGTATACCTTGAGTTCCCAAACTCTATCACGCTCAATTAGTTTTAACTATGAAACTTACTTGGCATGAAATTGTATAGACACACACGAAGATCTCTGGCAAATCCATTCACATTTTACTCTCTTTGAGCACACAGACTACTCAGAAGTTTCTCTTCACCTCTAACATGGCAATAAAGAGAATATACTGCCATTCATCAGATGGGGTATTGAGTACAAGAGCTGACAGGTCAGGTTACAGTTGTATAGGACTTTGGTTCAGCTGCATTTGGAACACTGCGTAGAGTTCTGGTCACCATATTTCCAAAAGGATGTGGATACTTTGGAGAGGGTGCAGAGGAGGTTCACTGGGATGTTGCCTGGTATGGAGGGCACTAGAGAGGTTGAATAGATTAGGATTATTTTCATTAGAAAGATGGAGGTTGAGGGGGGGACCTGATTGAGGTCTACAAAATCATGAGAGATACAGACAGGATGGATAGCAAAAAGCTTTTTCCCAGAGTGGGGGACTCAATTACTAGGGGTCACGAGTTCAAGGTGAGAGGGGAGAAGTTTAAAGGAGATACACGTGGAATGTTCTTTAAGCAGAGGGTGGTGGGTGCCTGGAATGCATTGCCAGTACAGGTGGTAAGGGCGGGAATGATAACGTCATTTAAGATGTATCTACACAGATACATGAATGGGCAGAGAGCATTATCCTTGGAAAATAGGCAACAGGTTTAGATAGAAGATTGGGTTCGGCACAGGCTTGGAGGGCTGAAGGGCCTATTCCTGTAATGTTCTTTGTTCTTTGTTCTTACATGCAAGAGCTACATCATTCACCATAATTGTATCATCAAGTGACAACACTGGATTGTAGACTCTACTGTCCCCAATTGTATAGTTCAATTATTCAGTTAACTGGTTTTGATGATGTATATAACTAGTTAAGTATGACTATATATCAGAGTGATAAAGATTTCTCAGAGCCTTTAAGAGTTTAATCACATTGCTGCAGTCACATGACTGAGTAACAATGGCGGATTTCCTTCCCAAAAGGACATTAGTGAACCAGATGGACCTTTATGATAATTGACAATGCTGTCATTAGACTAGCTTAGAATTCCACCTCCTATTGGATTCAAGTTTTACCATCTTCCATGGTCAGATTCGAACTCATTTCCCCAGAACATTAACCTGTGAATCAGTGAGTTATACTGCACAGTTACTTAGCAGGGCTGTTTGGACAGTATCTTCTAAAGCTGTGACCTCCAAGAACAGGGGCATCAAATTCAGAGAAACTCCACCACATGCAAGTCCCTCACTTCGTCACATACCATCTTGACTTAGAAACATAGAAAATAGGAGCAGGAATAGGCCATTCGGCCCTTCGAGCCTGCTCTGCCATTCAATACAATCATGGCTGACCATGACTCCTAACTCTTGACTTAGAACCATACAGTTGTTCCTTCACAGCCACTGGGCCAAACGTCATGAATGTCTATCCAAGCTCCCTGTGGGAAGTCCAGCACCCTAAGGATTTGAGCTATATTGAGAGGTTGAACAGGCTGAGGCTGTTTTCCCTGGAGCATCGGAGGCTGAGGGGTGACCTTTTAGAGGTTTACAAAATTATGAGGGGCATGGATAGGATAAATAGACAAAGTCTTTTCCCTGGGATCGGGGAGTCCAGAACTAGAGGGCATAGGTTTAGGTTGAGAGGGGAAAGATACAAAAGAGACCTAAGGGGCAACTTTTTCACACAGAGGGTGGTATATGTATGGAATGAGCTGCCAGAGGAAGTGGTGGAGGCTGGTACAATTGCAAATTTAAGAGGCATTTGGATGGGTATATGAATAGGAAGGGTTTGGAGGGATATGGGCTGGGTGCTGGCAGGTGGGACTAGATTGGGTTGGGATATCTGGTCAGCATGGACGGGTTGGACCGAAGGGTCTGTTTCCATGCCGTACATCTGTATGACTCTATGACTGCAGCGTTTCAAGAAGGCATCTCACTATCTCCTTCTTCAGGGCAAGTAAGGATTGGCAATAGATGCTGTCCTACCTATACCACATGAATGAGTAAAAATAAGTTCGATAAAACTCTTCTTACTCACATGGATACTGATGTATCATCTCTGCATAACTCAAGAAGATTAAATTTACAATAGTCTTAGCCTGTACCCTGCCTGGTCCAAACGTCTGTGCTCTCAATCCTTTCTGACTAATTTTTCATCGTTTTAATTCACATAAGGAATACTGCGATGCGTAACTCACCTCCTGATTTTCCAAAGCTTGTCCACCATCTACAAGGCACAAGTCAGGAGTGTGGTGGAAGAGTCCTCACTTGCCTGGATGGGTGCAGCTCCAGCACACTCAAGAAACTTAACACCATCCAGGACAAAGTAACTCACTTCACTGGCACCACGTCCACAAGCACCAAATCCCTCCACCAATGACACTAGTCAAAGAAATGCATATTCTCTGCAAGATACACCACAGAAATTCACCACAGCTCTTTAGACAGCACCTTCTAATCCCACAATCACTTCTATCTCGAAGGATGATGCCAGCAGACACATGGGAACACCACTCCCTGCAAGTTCTCTCCAAGCCACTCACCATCCTGACTTGAAAATTTATCGCCGTTGCTTCACTGTCGTGGGGTCAAAATTCTGGAATTCTCTCCCTGAGGGCATTGTGGGTCAACCCACAGCACCTGGACTGCAGCAGTTGAAGAAGACAACTCACCATCGCTTTCTCAAAGGCAACTAGGGATGGTTAATAAATATTGGCCCAGTCAGTGACACCCATGCCCCACGAGTGAATTAAAAGCAATGTAAGTACAGCTTCAGTCAGGCGTCATAGGGGTCTAGGCAGTTGTCTATGTCAATATAGTGATATACATTGACCCAGGGATGATTAGCCTCAGGCCATATCTCTCTGATGTTAGCAGTGTATGCTCAATAAATTAACAGAACGAGAACCAATATCAAGAATCCTTACAGTGGGGAAAGAAGCCATTTAGCCCATACTAGCCCTCCAAATAGTATACCACTCAGATAAAGCTCCCCCTCTCTACCCTATCACCTTAACCTCACATTCATCACCGCTAATCCACCTGACCTGTACATCACTGGGCAATTTAGTTTACCCAATCCTGTAGCCCATGGCTAACCCACCTAACCCGTACATCACTGGGAAATTTAGTTTACCCAATCCTATAGCCCATGGCTAACCCACCTAACCCGTACATCACTGGGCAATTTAGTTTACCCAATCCTATAGCCCATGGCTAACCCACCTAACCTGTACATCACTGGGCAATTTAGTTTACCCAATCCTATAGCCCATGGCTAACCCACCTAACCCGTACATCACTGGGCAATTTAGTTTACCCAATCCTATAGCCCATGGCTAACCCACCTAACCCGTACATCACTGGGCAATTTAGTTTACCCAATCCTGTAGCCCATGGCTAACCCACCTAACCTGTACATCACTGGGCAATTTAATTTACCCAATCCTGTAGCCCATGGCTAACCCACCTGACTTGTGCATCTTTGGACAGTGAGAGGAAACCAGAGTAATACCACGCAGACACAGGGAGAACCTGTAAACTCCACACAGTCGCCAAGGCTGGGATTGAATCCAGGTCCCTGGCGCTGTAAGGCAGCAGACCTAACCACTCAGCGACTCTGTAACCACATAAACTAGCTATTTTTACTCTCTGTTAATCCTCTGGGAGTAATCAGCTCATTTGGGACCCTCTTCAGTTCTGAGGTTCTCATGCGGGTTTAACTCAAAAGGCCTGAAGGTTTACAGACTAATATTGACCATTGGCCACAGGAGCCACCATGGAATTTTGGGATGTTGGGATATAGCGAGGGCAGGGTCAAGCCTGATGTTCCCATCAGGATTTTGTTTAAGTCATGTTGATTTTGTGTTTGATGAAGAAGCTCTTAGAAAAATAAAATGGCCTCCACATGTTGTCCAAACTTGAAACTGAAACTCTTTGCTAACACTTAGAGCCATACAGCATGGAAACAAACCCTTTGGTCCAACCAATCCATGCCGACCAGAATCCCAACTAAACTAGTCCCGCCTGCCTGTTCTGGCCCTTATCCCTCCAAACATTTCTTATTCGTATTCTTCAAATGGTGGAGGCTGGTACAATGACAATATTTAACTGCAGTTACCTTACAGACTGGGAGGACTGGCCCTCCCAGATATCAAAAACTATCAGTTACGTTCATTGCTGTCTTAAATGAATTATTGGGCCCAGGGGGACCCTCACCCACTTTGGTTGCACATCAAAGCATCTCAGGCAAGATGCCACCTTACTAGCCTGCTGTCCTCAGACAAAATGAGACCAGTTAAGGATTATTGCCATAGCTCAATAGTCATTAATACTATCAAGGTGTGGAGAGCAATGCATCAGAGTGAGGGCAATATTGGCAAAATATCATTTTTGACACCCATATTTGGTATGCTGGGCTTTCAGCCAGGGATGATGGACTCTGAGTTTCAACTATAGGCAACTAGGGATGTGCCTTGCCTGGGTGATTTATTTGAAGGGGACATATTGATGTCCTTTGATCAGTTGGCTCAGAAATAGGAATTGCCCAGTAGGTATTTCTTTCATTGCTTTCAATTTAGACACTTCATACAAAAAGAGATCACACTTCTAACTGATCCTTATAGATCTGACATAGAGCAGAAGGTGTTGAGTGCTGTGGGTACATTATCTGTTAGCAATGCTTATAATCTATTGGGAGAGGGTCCCTCAGACGAGACCGAACAGCTCTGTAAGGTATGGTATGGGAGAGGGATTTGGACGTTGAGATCTCTTCTGAAATATGGGAAGATATCTGGGAAAATGCAACGAGGATCTCGATTTATAACAGGCCCAACCCCTTGCAATTGAAGATTCTCCACAGGGTCCATCTGGCCCCAGACCACCTCGTTAAATTTAAAGCAGGAGCATCTCCAATGTGCCTTAAATGTAAAGTGAGTGTGGGGCATGCTTACTCATTACCTTTGGTCCTGTCACAGAGTGCGGGCATACTGGAGCGCTGTGGGAGGCGAAATAGAGAAGGTCTTGTGGACGGAGGTGAAGATGGACCCACTATCTCTTCTTCTCTTGGTTTTGTTCATTCACTTTCAGTAGATGTGCAGAAAAAAAACAGGCTTTTCAGTATCCTCACTTTTGTGCCAGAAAGTACATTCTTTGAGGGAGGGTGTCGGAAAATCCCCAGGGGCTGGCGGGCTGGTGGAAGCTCGTCATCGAGCACATCCCCTGTGACTTTCTCACGAGGAGGGTGGGCCATAAAAATGGAGAATTTCTACAGGATGTGGTGGCTCTTTTTGGACGACCTGGGTACAGATTTGTCCACCATATTAATAAGAGCCTTTATATAGCCATGACAATTCGATGTAATGAATCTGATCTCCAGACGGGAGGAACTACGAACATATGAATATGTATAAACTTAGTCTCTCGATGATTGAGGGCTATTGCTTTATTTTGCTGAAGTCTGTTATGGTTGTTATTATTATTATTATTATTGTTAAGACTTTTCCCTTTTAGCTTAGTTACCAGTTGATATTTATTTTTGTAATTAGCAAGTTTATTTTTAATATCAGTTTGAATTGTTTGGTTTTGTATTTGTTGTAATATCCAAAAGAAAGCATTTTTCTTTTTTAATGAAATTATATTTTTAAAAAGGCATCTGGATAGGTATATAAATAGGAAGGGTTTAGAGGGATATGGGCCAAGTGCTGGCAAATAGACTGGTTTGGGATATCTGGTCAACTTGGACGAGTTGGACCGAAGGATCTGTTTCTGTGTTGTACATCTCTATAGCTCTATGTAACTGGTCTTTTAAACGTTGCAGTTATACCTGCATCCATTACTTCCTCTGGAGTTCATTCCACACATGAACCATTCTCTGCATAAACAACTTGCCCCTCATGTCTTTTTAAAATCTTTCTCATCTTGCCTTAAAAATAAGCCTCTGGCCTTGAAATCCCCCACCGTAAGGGAAAAAGCACCTGCCTTTTACCTTATTGATACCCTTAATGATTTTATAAACCTCCATAAAATCACCTCCTAAACTCCCACACTCCAGTAAAACATGCCCCATCCTTTTCCAGCCTCTCCCTATAACTTAAACACTTTATTCTAGCAACATCCTGATAATTCTCTTCTGAACCCTCTCCAGTTTGACACTATCCTTCCTATAACAGGGCAACTAGAGTTGGACACAATACTTCATGTTTATAAACAAGATATGAGGCCTGCAAATTTTTTACTCCATTCTTTAAACATAAAGGTTAGCAGTATTTACTGTCTCCCGAGCTGAGTAGGTCATGCACAGACTAGCACAGATCTGATGGGCTGAATGACCTTCTTCTGACAATTCTGTGGACTCCACATCAAACATTGGCCAACACATGATGATTCCAGCAACATCACAGACTTTACAACCAAGAACGCAGTATCAAGAGAAATTAATCCGCAATCCTTCACAACAACAACAGCTACAAGAACAGGTATTTGCTCAATACCTTCAAATTGCTCAACATCGTAAGGTGCTATACAAATGCATAACAAATGAGAAAATGTTAAGATAACAGATTTAAAGCCTGACCCAAGAGGCAGTGTTCCTGCGATCAACATCCCCACTTCCAACATCCTTCGGGTTACCAATGAGCAGAAACTCAACTGGACTCACCACATAAGTACAAGATGGTAAAATGATGAAGGGCTTTTGCCTGAAACGTCGATTTCGCTGCTCGTTGGATGCTGCCTGAACTGCTATGCTCTTCCAGCACCACTAATCCAGTACATAAATACAAGAGCCTGGTCAGATGCTGGGAATACTGTGGTAAGTAACTCATCTGCTGACTTGCCAAAGCCTGACCACCATCCACAAGACACAAATCGGGAGTGTGATGGAACACTCTGCACTTACTTGAATGGGTGTAACTCCAACAACACACATACAGTCATACAGCATGGAAACAGACCTTTTGGACCAACGCGCCCATCCTGACCATATTTCCTAAACTGAACTAGCCCCATGTGTTCAAGAAGCTTGACGCCATCCAGGATAAAACAGCTCAATGGATTGGCATCACACATTCACTTGCTCTAGCACCAACATTCTGTAGCAGCACATTATACTGTCCACAAGGTGTACTGCAGAAATTCATTGAGGCTCCTTTCACAGCACCTTCCAAACCCAGAAACATTACCGTCTCGAGAAGACAGAGGGTGTTGGTGGAGGGTTGCCTTTCAGACTGGAGGCCTGTGACCAGCAGTGTGCTGGGTCCATTATTTTTTGTCATTTATATAAATGATTTGCATATGAGCATAGGAGGTATAGTTAGTAAGTTTGTAGATGACACCAAAATTGGAGGTGTAGTGGAGAGCAAAGAAGGTTACCTCAGAGTACAACGGGATCTTGATCAGATGGGCCAATGCCCAGCCTCTGCTGGTACAATATTACAGGACCCAGGTCTACCCACAGCCTGGAACCGCGCAGCCGCTGCTGGTACAATATTACAGTACCCGGGCCTACCCACAGCCTGGAACCGCGCAGCTGCTGCTTGTACAATATTACAGTACCCAGGCCTACCCACAGCCTGGAACCACGCAGCCTCTGCTGGTACAATATTACAGTACCCAGGCCTACCTACAGCCTGGAACCACGCAGCTGCTGCTTGTACAATATTACAGTACCTGGGCCTACCCACAACCTTGTACCACGCAGCCTTTGCTGGTACAATATTACAGTACCCAGGCCTACCCACAGCCTGGAACCACGCAGCCTCCGCTGGTACAATATTACAGTACCCGGGCCTACCCACAGCCTGGAACCACGCAGCCTCTGCTGGTACAATATTACAGTACCCGGGCCTACACACAGCCTGGAACCACACAGCCTCTGCTGGTACAATATTACAGTACCCGGGCCTACACACAGCCTGGAACCACACAGCCGCTGCTGGTACAATATTACAGTACCCGGGCCTACCCACAGCCTGGAACTGCGTAGCCACTGCTGGTAAAATATTACAGTACCCAGGCCTACCCACAGCCTGGAACCACGCAGTCTCTGCTGGAACAATATTACAGTACCCGGGCCTACCCACAGCCTGCAACCATGCAGCTCTGAAACCATGTCACCATTTCTCGGCACCATTGTGTCTCCATCGATATCCACACCACCATGTGTCCATGCACCACCTGAGACCGCGAGGACCCTGCTGCTACCAATACTCTAGGGGTCTGCACTCTTGGAAAGGGACTGTTCCCATTCCTGCTAACACTCTGGGAAATGGGACTGCTCCCATCGCTGCCAATGCTCCGGGAAGCGAACTGCTCCCATCGCTGCTAACACTCCAGGAAGGGAACTGCTCCCATCGCTGCTAACGCTCCAGGAAGGGAACTGCTCCCATCGCTGCTAACATTCCGGGAAGAGGACTGCTTCCACCGCAGCCAACGCTCCGGGAAGGGAACGGCTCCAATCGCTGCTATCGCACCGGGAATGGGACTGCACCCTTCGCTGCTTAGTCTCCAGGAAGGAATTTGCTCCTATCGCTGCTAACACTCCGGGCAGGGGTCTATGACAGTTGTCAAGCCTACCCACAGCCTGGAACCGCGTAGCCGCTGCTGGTACAATATTACAGTACCCAGGTCTACCCATAGCCTGGAACCACGCAGCCTCCGCTGGTACAATATTACAGTACCCAGGCCTACCCATAGCCTGGAACCACGCAGCCTCCGCTGGTACAATATTACAGTACCCAGGCCTACCCATAGCCTGGAACCACGCAGCCTCCGCTGGTACAATATTACAGTACCCATGCCTACCCATAGCCTGGAACCACGCAGCCTCAGCTGGTACAATATTACAGTACCCAGGCCTACCCATAGCCTGGAACCACGCAGCCTCCGCTGGTACAATATTACAGTACCCAGGCCTACCCATAGCCTGGAACCACGCAGCCTCCGCTGGTACAATATTACAGTACCCAGGCCTACCCATAGCCTGGAACCACGCAGCCTCCGCTGGTACAATATTACAGTACCCAGGCCTACCCATAGCCTGGAACCACACAGCCTCCGCTGGTACAATATTACAGTACCCAGGCCTACCCATAGCCTGGAACCACACAGCCTCCGCTGGTACAATATTACAGTACCCAGGCCTATTCACAGCCTGGAACCACGCAGTCTCTGCTGGTACAATATTACAGCCCCCGGGCCTAACCACAGCCTGGAACCGCACAGCCTCTGCTGGTACAATATTACAGTCCCTGGTAAAAACAATGACTGCAGATGCTGGAAACCAGATTCTGGATTAGTGGTGTTGGAAGAGCACAGCAGTTCAGACAGCATCCAAGGAGCTTCGAAATCGACATTTCGGGCAAAAGCCTTTTATCAGGAATAATGCCGAAATGTCAATTTCGAAGTTCCTTGGATGCTGCCTGAACTGCCGTGCTCTTCCAGCACCACTAATCCAGAATTACAGTCCCTGGGCCTACCCACAGCCTGGAACCATGCAGCTCTGAAACCATGTCACCATTTCTCGGCACCATCGTGTCTCCATCAACATCCACACCACCATGTGTCCATGCACCACCTGAGACCGCGAGGACCCTGCTGCTGCCAATACTCCAGGGGTCTGCACTCCGGGAAAGGGATTGTTCCCATTCCTGCTAACGCTCCGGGAAGGGGACTGCTCCCACTTCTTCCGACCCTCCCAGAACGAAACATTCCCGCTGCTGCCAATGGTCCGAGAGAATCTTGAGCTGGAAAGTAAATGTTACATTAATCTACCAGGCAGCTCCCTCTGACCTTTCTGTGTTCAATGAAATGTATATTTTCAGACATGGTGACATTTTAGGAATGATACTTTTCTCTTTATATTCATTGAAGTTTAAAGCGAGTGAATGTATAATAAAGAAAGGGCATTTTAGATCAAAATTTAATACTAAAGCACAGAAACAAGTGAATGGTTATAAAAATATAAAGTCATTACAGCATGGAAACAGGCCCTTTGGCCCGCCATGTCTATGCTGACCAACAAACACCAAACCACATTGATCCCATTTACCTGCACTTGATCCAAGGATGGCTCAGTGGTTAGCACTCGCAGTGCCAGGGACCTGGATTCGATTCCTGCCTGTCTGTGTGGAGTTTGCACATTCTCCCTGTGTCTGCGTGTGTTTCCTCCGGGTGCTCCGGTTTCCTCCCACAGTCCAAAGATGTGCAGGTCAGGGTGGATTGGCCATGGGAAATTGCCCATAGTGTTAGGTGAATTAGGTAGGGGAATGGGTCTTGGGTGGGTTACTCTTCAGAGAGTCAGTGTGGATTCTGGATTAGTGGTGCTGGAAGAGCACAGCAGTTCAGGCAGCATCCAAAGAGCAGCGAAATTGACGTTTCGGGCAAAAGCCCTTCATCAGGAATAAAAGGACTAGTTGTGCCGAAGGGACAACTGTAGGGAATCTAATCGAATCTTGCGCCTGGCAATCTAAGGGCCTACCTTGACGACTCTTAAATATTGTGAGAATTCCTGCCTCCATCACGCTCTCAGGCAGCACAATGCATATTTCTGCCACCCTCTGAGGTTAAAAATACTTCTTTGAGACCTTCTCTAACCCATTTACTCCTCACCTCAACCTATGCCTTCTGGTGTAGACATGTCTGCTATGGGGGAATGATTCTTACGATCTCCTCTGTCTCATAATTTTGCATATCTTACTCCGATCCCCTCTCAGCCTCCTCTGTTCTAATGAAAACAAACCCAGCCCATCCAGTCTCCCCTCATAACTGAGACTTTCCATCTCAGGCAACATCCTGGAGGATTGCGTCTGCACTCTCTCCAGAACAATGACATCCTTCTGATAGTGTGGCGACGAGAACCACTCAGAGTTTACATGGTGTTGGTGGATGAAATGAGAGAACAGACATCAATTTCATTAGAAATGTTGAAAACCTTGTAGGGTATTTTCTAATCAATATGACCCATCCAGTGGCATTTAAGTTACTGTAGATCACTTACAAATGTGTACAGTTTGGACAGGATCAGCCTTCGGCGCTGTTTACAAAACAGATTATTTAAATTGTGCTTGAGTTGGGAGGTAAAATAAATGTGTTAAATTAAATTCATCAGTGAGCTCACCCTGACCTTTGGTTGTCAGATGAAATATCCATTTTTAGATAGGTTGACATTTCGGATCAGTTTATTGTAACCTAGTTGGGCTGCTGGGTGAAACAACTGGAAGCCTACAAGAGAAAACTTGCTTTGTTTCCCTCAGTGACCCATCTAAGTAACCAGTCATAGAGATGTACTGCATGGAAATAGACGCTTCAGCCCAACTCGTCCATGCCGACCGGATATCCTAAATTAATCTAGTCCCATTTGCTAGCACCCGGCCCATATATCCCACCAAACCCTTCCTATTCACATCCCCATCCAGATGCCATTTAAATGTTGCAATTATACCAGTCTCCACCACTTCCTCTGCCAGCTCATTCAGTACACGTATTACCCTCTGCGTGAAAAAGTTGCCCCTTAGGTCTCTCTTATATCTTTCCCCTCTCACCCTAAACCTTTGCCCTCTAGTACTGGACAAGGGGAAATGACCTTGTCTATTTACCCTATCCATGCCCCTCATGATTTATAAGCCTCTTATAAGGCCACCCAGGAGAAAGTGAAGACTGCAGATGCTGGAGTATCAGAGTTGAAAAATGTCGTGCCGGAAAAACACAGCAGGCCAGGCAGCATCCGAGGAGCAGGAGAATCAACGTTTCAGGCATAAACCCTTCTTCAGAAGAAGGGCTTATGCCCAAAATGTCGATTCTCCTGCTCCTCGATGCTGCCTGGCCTGCTGTGTTTTTCGGCACGACATTTTTCAACTCTATAAGGCCACCCCTCAACCTCTGACACTCCAGGGAAAACAGCCCCAGCCTATTCAACCTCTCCCAATTGCTCGAAACCTCCAACCCTGGCAACATCTTTGTAAATCTTTTCTGAAACCTTTCAAGTTTCACAACATCTTTCCTATAGCAGGGAAACCAGAACTGAGTGCAATATTCCAACAGTGGCCTAACCAATGTCCTGTCCAGCCGAAACATGACCTCCCAACTCCTGTACTCAGTACTCTGACCAATAAAGGAAAGCGTACCAAACGCGTTCTTCACTATCCTATCTACCTGCGACTCCACTTTCAAGGAACAATGAACCTGCACTCCAAGGTCCCTTTGTTCAGCATAGCCTAAAGCAGCGTACACGTTTCAGTCTGTATAACGCTGTCATTAAACACACAGGCCGAGTGCACAGGAGCAATAAGACAGTGTGATCCTATTTCAGGTAAATAAACAAAGAACTGTGGATGTTGGAGATTGAGGCAGAAACAGAAATTTCTGGTGAAACTCAGAGGGCCTGGCAGCATCTATGGGAATCCTGCAGCCCCTGGGTATCAACATTGAATTCAATAGCTTCAGTGCTTGATTCATTGTTCCATGATTATTACCCATCCCTACCCCCACACCCAGTTCTGTTATGGCATGTACTGCCTTTAGCCCATTCCCACCTACTCCCAGGGAGACTATCACATTATATGGTTTGCATTCATCTATCCTACTCTTCATCTTCATTGTCGCTTTTTAGCTTTTTATTTTATCCTGACCCTGCCATCCATCACCTCCTTGCTGCCCTCCCCTTTGCAGCCCCCCATCTCTCAGGGCTCCATCTCCTCCAATCCACTGACCTCTCTCTATCCTTCACACCCCTCTACCCCCACCTCCAGATTGTCTTCAGCATACGTATCACTTGTTTTTGCAGCTGCTAACAGTTCTGATGAAGAATCACTGGACTTGAAACATTAATGCTGCTTTCTTCCCACAGATGCTGCCGGACCTGCTGAGTTTCTCCAGCAATTTCTCAGTTTGGTTCACTTTCAGGGCCAACTGTTCAATTGGCTGATTTGTTCCTGAACTGGCTTTTTTTGCAGAGGGCAGCATGATGGCTCAGTGGTTAGCATTGCTGTCTCACAGCTCCAGGGACCTGGGTTCGATCCCAGCCTCGGGTGACTGTCTGTGTGAAGTTTGCACATTCGCCCTGTGTCTGTGTGGGTTTTCTATGGGTACTCCAGTTTCCTCCCACAACCTAAAGGTGTGCAGATCAGGTGTATTGGTCATGCTGTGGTGTCTGGGGATGTGTAGGTTAGGTATATTAGTTAGGGGAATGGGTCAGTGTGGGATACTCTTGGTCACGGGCAGACGGGTCTATCCGCTCAAGGATAGATTACCTGCTTGTGTCCTGAACGCTCTCGGTCAGATCCACTGACGTCAAGCCGGTGTTCTTCTCTGACCACTGCCTCCTGCTGGCCGACTGTCACCTACAGGACGAGCAGCGGGCTGGTAAGGGAACGTGGAAGCTGAACACAAAGCTGTTGACCCCGGGAAACATTGAGGAGCTCAAGAGGGACTACGCAGGTTGGAGAACCCTCTTTGAGTCCCCAGCGGACTGGTGGGAAACAGTAAAAGGGAACATCAAGAGGTTCTTCATCCTCAAAGCTGTTCAGGAGGTGAGAGAGAGGCGGGGAAAACTGTCCCAGCTCCAGGGAAGTATGCAGAACCTGCTCCTGCTGCAGATGATGGGGATCAATGTCACGGAGGACCTCAAGGAGGTGAAGGGCCAGCAAACCTCGCTCTTTGCCTCGGAGGCCTCCAAGATAATCTTCCGGTCCAGGGTCCGCTCGGTGGAGCAGGACGAGACGTGCTCACGTTGCTTCTTCCAGAAGGTGCACAAAGAGAGCTCCGTGCTCAGCAGCCTGAAGGAAGAAGATGGCTCGATAATGTCATCTCAGGCTGATGTCATGAGGATCAGTAAATCCTTCTTTGCCAGTCTGTATGACGCGAAGCCGACCGACAGCCCGGCCTCCCAGTCGTTCCTGTCCTCTATCACGGAGGTCTTAGACGACAGAACACGCGAGAGGCTGGACCAGCCGCTATCTCTGGACGAGCTGACCAAGGCCCTAGAGTCCTTCGAAAAGAATAAAACTCCCGGAAGCGATGGCTTACCGGTTGAGCTCTATTCCGCTCTGTGGGACTTGATTGGCCAGGACCTGCTGGAGGTGTATGTCAGTATGTTTCAGGCAGGTACCATGAGTGAATCCATGAGGAAAGACATCATCACCCTCATCTACAAGCGGAAGGGGGAGAGGGAGGAACTCAAAAATTGGAGACCAATCTCACTGTTGAATGCAGATACAAAACTGTGTCAAAGGTAATCGCCAACCGGGTCAGGTCTGCTCTGGGGTTGGTGATTCACCCCGACCAAACCTGTGCTGTACCGGGCAGGAAGATCGCTGAGAGTCTCGCACTCCTCAGGGATACGATCGCCTACGTGCAGGACAGAGGGTTGGACACCTGTTTGATCAGCCTGGACCAGGAGAAAGCCTTTGACAGGATATCACACAGGTATATGAGAGATGTTCTCTCCAAAATGGGCTTTGGGGAGGGAATCTGCAATTGGATCAGACTGCTCGACACCAACATTGTCAGTGCAGTCTCAATCAATGGGTGGGAATCAGATAGCTTCCCAGTCAGATCTGGAGTCAGGCAGGGCTGCCCTCTCTCTCCAGCCTTGTTTGTGTGCTGCATAGATCCATTTGCCGAGTCCATCAGGAAGGATGCGAGTCTGAGAGGGGCGACTATTCCTGGCAGCGGGGGCCTGCAGGTTAAGGCCTCCCTGTACATGGATGACGTCACTGTTTTCTGCTCGGATCCACTGTCCTTGTACAGATTCATGTGTATATGTGACCAGTTCGAATGGGCCTTGGGGGCCAAGGTAAACCGAGGCAAGAGCGAGGCCATGCTCTTTGGGAACTGGGCCGACCAATCCTCGATCCCCTTCACCGTCAGGACCGACCACCTGAAGGTGCTGGATATTTGGTTCGTGGGGGGGGGGGGGAGGGGGGGCTGGGGCATGTGCCAAGTCTTGGGAGGAGCATATCAGCAAAGTGAGGCAGCAACTGGGCAGATGGAAGCTACGGTCGCTCTCCATCGCGGGAAAAAACCTGGTCATCAGGTGTGAGGCACTGTCATTGCTATTATACGTGGCACAGGTCTGGCCTATTCCCAGAACCTGTGCCGCTGCAGTCACCCGGGCCATCTTCCAGTTTATATGGAGGTCAAAGATGGACCGGGTCCGAAGGGACTCACTGTACAAAGATGTGGGCAACAGGGGAAAAAATACACCCAATGCCACCCTCACCCTGATGGCCACCTTTGTGTGTGGCTGCATCAAGCTGTGCTTGGATCCTCGGTACGCAAACACCAAGTGTCACTACATACTGAGGTTCTACCTGTCCCCGGTGTTGCGAAGGATGGGCCTGGCCTCGCTGCCGCGGAACGCTCCGAGTAGTTGGACCGTTCCGTATCACCTGTCCTTCGTGGAGAAGTTTATGAAGAAAAACACCTTTGACCACAAGTCCATCAGGAAGTGGTCAGCACGTGGTGTCCTTGACACCCTTCGGGAAAAGGAGAGGGTGGATCCTATCGAGCAATTCCCTGAGCAGACTGTCAAAGCCATTTGGCAGAATGCCTCATCGCCAGAACTTTCCAACAAGCACCAAGACATGGATTCGCTGGTGGTGAGAAGGGCTCTGCCTGTGAGATTCTTCATGCACGCCCGGACTCTCAGCCGCACCGCACGCTACCCTCGAAGCGGCTGTGGGGGGGAGGAGACTGTCACACACCTCATTCTGGAATGTGTCTATGCAGAGGAAGTCTGGAGAGGAATGCAGTGGTGTTTGTCGAGATTCGTCCCGAGCAGCTCTGTGACGCGGGACTCCGTGCTCTACGGCCTGTTCCCCGGGACTCACACCGAGACGAACATCAACTGTGCCTGGAGGATCATCAACTCAGTGAAGGACGCTCTCTGGGCGGTCCGAAACCTGTTGATCTTCCAGCTGAAGGAGTTGACCCCGACTGAGTGTTGCAGACTGGCACATTCCAAGGTCCGGGACTACGCGTTGAGGGACGCGCTGAAGCTTGGGGCAGCTGCTGCCAAGGCGCGGTGGGGAAAGACCACCGTGTAACATCTGCCTGCCTAAAGAAGAACAGGGGGCCCACGCAGTCATTTGGGCTCTGCTGACACCTCAGCTAAAAATGTAATCGTACAGGCCTGTAAATAGGAATGATTACTCTGTTTCGGTAGGCAAGGAAATGGAATGTTTACATATGTATGGCATGTCCAACTGTACAGATTCTCAAAGTATTTTATGAACAAAGTAGATTTTTGAAATTAAAAAAAAGTCACTGTGGACTTGTTGGGCCGAAGGGTCTGTTTCCACACAGAAGGGATTCTAATTCAAGAGACTTTTCCCATTCGGTCCTTTAGAAGTGGGCGAAAGTTAGAGTCTCTGAGGCACCCATGCACGTTACATACAAATACTTAGATTTGACCTTCCTATTGTAGGGTTGTATTCATAGACAATTCCAATGGGTGAGCAGCGTCCTTGGTATAACTGCTCAGTGTTGACAGAGGGTATCGGAATGGATTGTGTTATATGCCAAGCATATGACTTTCTAATAAAAACAAATTACTGCAGAAGCTGGAAATCTGAGATAGTGAATGCTGGAAAACCTCAGCAGATCTGGCAGTATCTGTACAGAGAGAGAAACAGAGCTAACCTTTTGAGTCCTCTATGACTCTTCTTTGGAACTGTTAGTCAAGGTAACCGTGGGAGTCGATGGGCTTGTAATGTGCTGTGGTGAACAGTCTACCCTCAGGAATGGAAAGAGTGAAATCAAGGAAGGGAAGAGTCAGAGATGGGCCAGGTGATGGTGGGAGAAAGGATGGAAACCAGAAACAAATCTGATTCATTTTTCCAAATCCAGATGAGAGCAGAAAGCAGCACTAAAGACATCATTGAAGTTCTAAGGCGCGGAAGGAGGTTTTTCAGACCACCAAATCTGCACCGACCCTCCAAAGAGCATCTCACCCAGACCTGACTATATCTCACTTCCCCATATTTATCATGGCTAATCCACCCTGACCTGCACATCTTTGGATTGTGGGAGGAAACCGGAGCATCCTGGAGGAATCCATGCAGACATGGGGAGAATGTGCAAACTCCACACAGTCACCCAACGGTGGACTTCTGGCAAACATTTGTAAACTGCTTTAACATTACTGAACCAAGTGATCACAGAATAGTGTGAAACACAAATCTCCCAGAATCTGATTAATGCAATCTGGTGGTAACCCCTTGGCTGTCAGTGACCCACACTTTCAGATCTGTTGGCACCAGCATGACTATTCCTCCAACCTCAGAACAATTGCATTGCAAGGCATGGGATCCTTGTCTTTCAGATGTTGGAGCTCCTGTTTCATCTGAAGACTGGTTCTGTCGAAGTTTTGCTTGTGATTATATCTTTCCGTTCCCATTTACAAGGCAAGATGTTGGGCATTTCCTAGAGGGATGTTCGTGTGAGACTGTGTGAAGAGCATTAACAACTGTCTGATATATTTATATAAAATAGTGTTCCTGTGATCTCCCTCTGGGATTGTAGTTTGTTTGTATCTACGATTGGTGCTGACACAGATTGCATAGTGCCTAGTGTCAGTGAACATTATCTTTTATTGAACATGGTAACTTCTAACAATAAACAGTCCAAGAAGCAAGGCTCCCAGGCAGAATCATCTCCCAGTCTAATCATGTCAACTTTCAGAGGAAACATGGAACTTTACAACAGGCCCTTCGGCCCACTATGTTTCTGCCTAGCCTCATGCCATTCTAAACTAATCCCATCAGCCTACACATTGTCCACATCCCTCTATTCTCTGTCTGTTCATGAGCCTGTCTAACTGCACCTCAAGAATTGCAATCATATCTGCTTCGTAAACACAATGACTGCAGATGCTGGAAACCAGATTTTGGATTAGTGATGCTGGAAGAGCACAGCAGTTCAGGCAGCATCCGAGGAGCAGCAAAATCGATGTTTCCGGCAAAAGCCCTTCATCAGGAATCCTGATGAAGGGCTTTTGCCCGAAACGTCAATTTTGCTGCTCCTCGGATGCTGCCTGAACTGCTGTGCTCTTCCAGCACCACTAATCCAAAATCATATCTGCTTCCACCACCTCCCCAGTAGTGTGTTCCAGGCACCTACAACCCTCTGCATAAAAAACTTGCCTCATGCATCTCCTTTGAATTTTCTTCCTTTCACCTTTAACCTATGCCCCCAGCATTTGACATTACTACCCTGGGAAAAAGACTCCGACGATCCACCCAATCCGTACCTCTCATCACTTTATATACTTCCATCAGGTTATCCCTCAGCCTTTGGCACTCTAGTGAAAACAATCCAAGTTTGTTCAAACTCTCCTAATGGCTCATACACTCCATTCCTGGCAACATCCAGGTAAGCCTCTTCTGCACCCTTTCTGAAGCCTCCACATCCTCCCTATAGTGCAGTGACCAGCACTGCACACAATATTCCAAATGTGGCAACACCAAAGTCTTACACATTGCAACATGCCATGTTAAATTCACATTCAATGCCCTGAACTGTGAAGGCAAGCATGTCGTATACCTTCTTGACCATCTTATATCATCTTATATCATCTTATATCATCGTATACCATCTTATCCACTTGTGTTGCCACTGTAAGTGATCTATGGACTTGGTCCCTCGAAATCCCTCTGTATGGCCATTGTTCCTAAGGGTCTGGCTATTTAT